>NC_056748.1:328181164-328538664 GCF_019279795.1 Protopterus annectens
TATGCTTTGCAATTAGGTTCTTGCTTAGTCTATTTCTAATTTCAGATGTGTGTCAAACTATCCTCCTTTTAAGCTTAGAAATAGTCTTCCCAGTGTAAAAAAAGCTGACTTTTGGTGCACTGTGCTCCGTTAACAATCTTTTCGCTGTTGCAGCTCCCAGCCACATTGCTGCTATATTTCTTACCCATGCTCTGGGGGTAGATAAAAAGTCTCTGCAGCTCATGAATGTGTAAAAGGTACAGAAAGATGACCTGTATTTAAAGTTACCAAGCCCTTCTGTGTAGTCCATTTTGAATGCCTCTTCTAAACTAGAGCTAATGTTTCTACCTTTTTTAAAAAATGAAATTTGAACTAGGGTCCACTTTCTTGATCACCAGTCTGTTACTAGACATAACAGGCCAGTTGTCATGAATTATCCTTTTTATTTCACGAGAATCTTTATTGAAAGTTAATGTCGTGCTTCTTTCCATTTTTTCTTTCCTTTGGTCATTGTAGGGAGTTCTGAAGTCATGTAACTTCTTTGTGGTTTGTATAAGTAAGTACTCTCCCTCGCTTTGAGGTCATTAATAGGATCAAAAATATGTCTAGTAGTCCCACTTTCATATCCTCTCTCAAGAAAATATCTGTGGCGGTCCTGTATGTTCCTTAGAAAAGTAACTGTTCCCTGGACACAAGCAGTCTTCATACCCTGTGACTGCTGACATGAAACAGTAAGTTTATCGGGGCGGATTTGTGAAATAAATCATTGTAAAGCTCTTGTGACTGTGTGCTTATAAACAATGAGATCCCGAAAACTAACCGTATGAAATTGTGATAAATAGTAAATTTCAGTCAATTCTCTAGTGTGTACAAAGAACTTCTTCAGAGCTTCCACTGACCATTCCCAAACAATAAAAATATTGTCAGTGAATCAAAGGTAATATTTGATGAAGCCAAACAAAAACAAGGACCAGCAAACAAGGCACCTAATTATAAGGTAGAATACTTTAATAAAAGTATATAGGTTCTTATGACAGACCGGTTTCAGCTGATTTAATACAGAGCCTTCATCAGTGTAAAAGATTCATACAAAAAAGAACCATTTTATAAACAGTTGGATGGAACATGTGATTTATTACAATTGCTTAAAATGTACAATACTGCAGCAGCAACAACAATTAAATATATAACATCCAAAACTGCTGTGAGAAAGGAAACAGGATCCGATGGTGCTTACCCCATTAATACAATATCCACTGTTAAAAATACGAACTATAATGGTCTTGAGCAAAGTATAATAAAGGAATCGTCTTGAGCGATGTAAATGTGAAAAAATTAGTTAATTATCCGTAACAAATACTATCCGAACACATACATATAGGTTAAGCGCTTTCATCTAGTTACATAGACTTCATCAGAACCTCCCCAACTCAATCCCTCTTTTCAAACATCTCTCTCTCATCCCCCTATTAAATATAAACCACAGCAGAGATGTGAAGAGGTAGCTGTCCCCAGCATGAAAATATCAGACTTGGCCAAATATATTACCCAGTCCGAGGAACAGTTGGCAAAAAATTTTATGTCATACACTACAGGGGTTTTCTGACTACTGAAATTTTTTTGTTTTAAGTAATTTGGCACAATGTGTGCAGTGTCCACAAGGAAAACAGCCCAGTAAAGGTTCACCTGATAATGTGGTTTGTGTAGTATTGGTACTTCTGGCTTCAAAATGTTTGAAATGATTGAAAAAAGCAGATAAATTTCTGCCTTTATGAAAAGAAAACAGGCATCTGTCACCAATTATTTCATTGAGTTTTGAGTCACATGTTAATAAATTCCAGTTTTGCTGGACAGTATTGATTAATATGTTGGTATTGCGTCCATAAGTGATTATGAATCTGGGTTGTTTGGAATTTGATTGAGTCCTATTTTTATAAATAAGATCAACCCTTTTCATATTGTCCACTGTATGTTTGGTGTGTAATAAATGACCCAATTTATAACCCCGGTCATGAAATCTGAGAACTAAATCTATAATGGTAAAACTAAAACACGCATTATTGTGTATTAATGAATGTTTATAATGAGCATTGTTTTCTCTCTTATTTTGTGTGTTTGTCAGAACAAATGCACTTAACATGCATAAACTTGAGATTTGGGAATGTTTTTGCAAATGTGAGGAGGGTGAAAGCTGGAGGCATGGAGGAGTGAATTATTCTCAGGGAATTTGCGATGAATTTCTTTAGTCAATGTATGATCAGATGCACAGCAAACCAAAACATCCAAAAAAATAATTTTATTTTTATCATAGTTGACAGAGAATTCGATTCCCCATTTATTTTCATTCAAGTATGCGGTAAATTCCAAAAGATAGTCAGAATCCGCCCTCCATACCAACCAGCAGTTGTCCAGATATCTACGCCAGATGTCCATTTCTTCTGTATAGATATTATGCGAAGTATCATAAATGACCTGTTCTTCGAAATATGCCATGAACAAATCTGCGTATATAGGAGCAAAGGAAGCTCTCATTGCTGTCCCCTTAGTTTGCAAATAACAAGTACCTTTGAAAAAGAAAACATTCTTGGTCAATACATGTTCGGTCAAACACAACAAAAGAGTATTGAATCCAGGTTTATATAATTCGGTCCTATTGAGCCAATATTCTAAGGCCTCCAATCCATCCCAGTGGGGAATGTTGGTATATAGTGATGTGACATCCATTGTACAAAGTAACCAATCTGGTTCTAACTGTGTTTCGGAAATGATTTGAAGAAATTCCGTGGTGTCTCTGATCCTTGCTCCAAGACATTTTAAAAGCGGCTGTAAATATTTGGTTAAAAAGAGAGATAAAGGTTCAGTTAATGAATTACTACCAGAAACAATAGGTCTACTTGGAGGATTCTGGAGGTTTTTGTGTATTTTGGGTAGAAAATATATGTACTGTGGGCAAGGGTTGGATATAGTAAGTTGGGACTGAATGTTCTTGGTGATGATACCTTCTTCAACAGCTAATGTAAGAAGAGAGTCAATCTGTTGTTTGAAAACAGGTGTTGGATCAATACTTAATTGTGTATAGTATCGAACATTAGACAGTTGTCCGAAAGCTTCATTGTCATATTGAGACAGATCCTGAACTAATGATAAACAGCTCATGATTGTTTGCTAGTTTGGTAATATTGTCCATGCATGTTTTGGATATATCATTGGGTAATGGGGTGAATGACATGTATTGAAAGTGAAGATCTTTGATTGCATGTTGAAACATGGAAACATGTTGGTTCATAGGAGGCATAAAAGAGGATTTGTGATATTTGAATTCATCAGAGATCTTTGATGACTGTTGTTCCTGAAAAAATAATTTAAGGTTAAGAATCCTGCAATATGAAATGATGTCGTTAACAAAACTTTCTTCTGAAACAAAGAAACCAGGAATAAATGATAACCCTTTATTAAGAGTTTCAATTTCAGGGGAGGTGAGGACATGAGATGAAATGTTTGTTATATTCACATTGGTTCTTTGGTCACAAACATCTGAAGTAGACTTTCCATATTGTCTACAGCTTTTATGTTTTCTGCCCCCCCTCCTCCTGTGTGTAAACCCGGAGTGGTAAGGGAATTCCTTCTTTTCAATGCTGGTGAGCCTATGGCACCGGCAGAATCAGTTTCTAAGCCTGAAGAAGAGTCCTCAGCTGATGTGTCTGTGTTATGAGGTGCACCCTTTTTTAAAATAGATTTAGTGCGTTTTATTTTAAGAGTTGTCCGATTTTGTGAACTGAATCAGACATGTTTTGCTTTATTTTCAAAATTAAAGGGATCACCTTTAGTGTAGTCATCTAAGTATCTTTGAAACTTCTTCCTCTTCCTTTCTTTTAACTGAGTTTCTAATATTAACAATTCTTTGCTTAGATTTTTAATGCTATTGGTATATGAAATCTGTCCCTCAAATCGTTTGGCTTTATCACTGAGTAAAGTAATAGATGCTATCTCTCGTTCAATAATCCTGTTGTGATGGTTAGCCAAAATTTCAACAAATTTAAGAGATGTTTCTTGTTGTACTTCCCCCCATTGTTTGAGTAAAAGATCATCAGGGTTATTTACCAGCGGTTGTATGCATATTCTTAAACCCCGTGGGGTAATTCTTTTGGTCAAGTAGGCACGGAAAAGTTTATAATGCCAAACATTATTTCGCAAAGATCTCATATGTTTGTTTAAATTCGAGAAAATATTCTGACAAGTGTCATTATTGAGTGCAGCACCAGAATCCTCCAAACATTCACCATGTGGTTCTAATCCAAATACTGAAGATCATCTCTATCAGCAGATAAGCCTGTGAGTAAATGATCCAATTCCATGATGATGATGGAGATGGTGTTGACTTGAAAATTACCAAATATGTAAAAAGTGACAAAATGCAAAAACAAAATTGTCACATATATATGAAGTCCTGTATGTTCAAAAATACCATATGAGTTGACCCTGGCTGGTTCAAAAAATGGATCAATAAGCAGTAGGCCTGTAGTAATATATAAATATAGAAGATTATCCACCAAAAAACTATGTGGACTGAACCAGGTTGATTTGCCGGTCCTTATTTGAACCAATAAGCCACTGGTCTGATTGATAAAAAATAAAAGTATATTGTATCTAAGTCAAGATCAGAGCCCCACTTAACTCACAAGGTAACAATGAGAAGAATGGAGATAGTGCTGCACAAAATAACCACAGGCATGAATAACCCGAATTAATAAAAATTATTTGGCATACATAAACTTATCAATAAGCCTGAACCAATGAATATAGACCATTCACGAATGTGTGTAGAGAAATATATATCAAATTGTGAGAACAATTAAATGTATGACCTACTCAAAAAAGAGCAAAATCTAGTGTGATAAAGATGATCCAAGAAAGACACAGGTTCATATGCCCAAAAAAATAATATCATCAAAATGTTTCCTAATGCACAAAAAACTAAGTCATGTAATACGGTATATCAATACCAGCAATAATAATATGTTGGTTGTGAATGGTGAAAGCTGCCAACCAAATACATATGAAATGCATTTGTTATAAATATGACTTAGAGATTGAATTATAGTTATAAGACCAAAAATAAAAATACAAAGTCATGCACCCCAGTATGTGATCCCTATATGACTCCAGTATCTGGAAAATCCAATCAAATACAATAAACATATGACATGTCCTGCTTAAAAAGCAGACTCCCAAAAATAATACAAAACATGTAGATGTGAGAAAAAATATATAAATAAAGGATCCATATATCTATGATGTACCTGCTGAGAATAAAATATTCACAAAGTATATCCAATATGAATATAGTCATGCATGAGTATTCGTCAGTAATGTAAATAAACCAAAAATAGAACTTGTGTAGTCCCAAATACATAAAAAAATCACAAATAATGTCCTGGGTATTCTGGCATAACCAAAAATATATCAGATGGTTAATCCAAACATTCCTGATAGTTTTAAACCAAAAAATGAACTCAATAGTCCAGCAACAGTCACCATAATTGAAAATAATACACGCAAAGGTGAAAGACAGTTCCAGCTAAAATGTTCAAATAGCGTAGCCCGAAAAAATTGTCCCCTTTAGTTAGCAACAACAATCCTCATTGATTTCTTCAAAAAATACATAAAACGGCCAAAAAAGAAAAGTCACAGAACTTATAATGTGCTGAATGAATCAAGGTGTACAAATGAACGGTCCGTATAGCTTGCACGAACAGACACCTTGCTATAATGGCGGCCAGAAGTTAACCGCACGCCAAACCCATGAAAAGTACAATATATGCACTGTAAATTCCAGATTAGCTCCACCAAAAAAATATAAAATGCATGAAGTAAGTGAACACAATGTCCCCGAATGTTCCAATATGGAATTTTACCTGATGTGCTGAATGACTCAAAATATACACATGAATCATCCGACTAAATTACACGAACAGACACCTTGCTGTAATGGCGGCCAGAAGTTAAACAGTACACCAAACCCAGAAGAATCCGATATATACACTGTAAATTCCAGGTTAACTTCACCAATGCAATGAAATACTTGAAATAAATAAACACGATGTCCCAAATGTTCAAAAATAGAATTTAACCAGTCATAGGTAAAAAACGTACCATCCGTGGTAAAAAGGTTGAGGCATGAAAACCAAAAGTACCTGCATTACTGTGTAATCATTTCAAACATTTTGAAGCCAGAAGTATCAATACTACACAAACCACATTATCAAGTGAACCTTTACTGGGCTGTTTTCCTTAGCATTGTGCCAAGTTACTTAAAACAAAAAAATTCAGTAGTCAGAACACCCCTGTAGTGTATGACATAAAATTTTTTGCCAACTGTTCCTCGGACTGGGTAATATATTTGGCCAAGTGCAATTGTCCTGCATTTTATGTTGGTCAAACTTCAAGACCCTTAAAATTCAGAATATCTGAACATCTCAGTGATATGAAAATTAAGAGAGAAAACAATGCTCTTTATAAACATTCATTAATACACAGTAATGCATGTTTTAGTTTCATCATTATAGATAAAATAAATAGACCCAGAAATAATAAATTAGGTTGGCATGATTTACTGAATTCCATGGAGAAAAAATGGATTATTAAGCATGGTGGTCTCTTTAAGCCAGGTCTAAATGAGCAGTTATAATTAATCACATGTTCCATCCAACTGTTTATAAAATGGTTCTTTTTTTATGAATCTTTTACACTGATGAAGGCTCTGTATTAAATCAGCCGAAACCGGTCTGTCATAAGAACCTATATAGTTTTATTAAAGTATTCTACCTTATAATTAGGTGCCTTGTTTGCTGGTCCTTGTTTTTGTTTGGATTCCTAGTTCTCCTGGGACCTTGCAGCTGCCGTACTCGCAGAGGTTACAACACTTTTAATACTTGATGAAGCACCAGAACTCTGAGTTATACACCTTTTCTCTCTCCCACTTAGCTGAAGCCATATTAGCTAGGTTAGGGGCCATAGCTGCTCCCTTTGCAATACCCCATTTCTGTTTGTAAATACTGCCATTAAATCCAAACAAAATGTTGCTCAGCACCAAATGCAGTAAATTAGAAATCAGGGTAATCTCACCTGGGAGTACTGTGGTTTCCAAAGGCAGTCTGATATTTTCATGCTGGGGACAGCTACCTCTTCACATTTCTGCTGTGGTTTATATTTAATAGGGGGATGAGAGAGATGTTTGAAAAGAGGTATTGAGTTGGGGAGCTTCGGCTATCACTTTGAAGATTTTATGGTACAGGTGGTGCTGGATTCTGCATAAAATACCTGATTTTCTATGTATTTTTCCCCTGGCGTATACCTCTAAACTGTCAGGACTGCAAGAGGTCAGTAAGTGAGTGGCAGTGATTAACACTTGAATAGCTGTCTGCAATTGTTGTCAGTACTGCTTGAAGAAAGGTGTGAATATATGAGAGAAAGTGGATAAAAAGTAGCAACAATTATCTAGATGTAAAGATGGTCATTTAGTACAGTAGTCAAGTCCCGAGTCTTTGGAGGAACAGGTAGAGGATTTAAAACTTTTGAAAGGAATCCCAAGGTTCTGATGAAAATTCACCCTTGAAAACACAGGAAGCGGTGAGAGCAGTTGAGGATGAGCATAGCCCATGGGCAGAAAGGTGACAATAATAGCCATAGGGAAGTATGTGTCTTATTATAAGCTATACAATGATAGCTCAGTAGTATTCAAAAAGGTACACGCTGTTTGGTCAGCCGAACCAGCATGCCCACTGTAAATCGAGCATATGCGAATAGAAATAGAATAGAAAAAAGTCTGGTCACCTGGATTTTCCTTCTGTTAATATATGCTATTAAACATTTCATGAGCTAAGAGGTCGACAAGTATGTATGAAGGCCAAAGAAAATACAAGGAAAGTCAGGTATGTTTCTTTAGTTTTGCATAACGTACCTGATTTTCCTTGTATTTTTGCCTCTCTTGTATCTCTAAACTGTCTGGTTTTCACCTTTTTTTTAATAAATAAATAAAAAGCAGCACTGTAGATCTTCCTTTCTCCGTTCCTTGTCGTTATACAAAGGCATTATTTAAGAAAAGTAAGTAATTTCTTTCTTAATGTAATTCTAAAATAACAATAACTGACTTGTGTGTGTGAGTATATTGAAGATTTAACCACAGTAAATATGGTGTGTGTGTGTGTGTGTGTGTGTGTGTGTGTGTGTGTGTGTGTGTGTGTGTGTGTGTAAAAGTACTCTCAGAGATTAAAATATTCTCTAAAAGACCAGCCACAATGAAATGTTTAAATATATTTAATAATAAAAGAACATGAAAATACTAAATATCTGTTTATAATAAACATCAAATTTTCAGTAACAGAAAATATTAAAAGTAACACAGGTGAACAGGTTCACACATTTACAGAAAAACAATACTTAACTAATCTCACTATATTTTCCTGACTGATCTAAAGAATAATTATTTCCTGGTTAGTTACTAGAGCAAGATAAGATGAAGCAGGTGAAGGGTCCTTCCTTGTCAGTTTCCAAGAACAGAGTGCTATGAGACTTCAGTGTCAGCTAGTATTAAAACATTATTTTAGTGATGGATTACAGAATGACATCACATAAATCTGGTCATCTGACGTCTGGTTCCTATGCACCCCCCCCCCTTGGCTAGAAGCTGTCAGGATTTATCACATATGTTTCAATAATACACACAGAGAGAGCCTTGCTAACATCTGCTGCAACTCCTGGAAGTCATAAAACAATTTCAAACCTCTACCTTTCCAGAGTACTAATTAGTTCACTGCTAAAGACAATAGAACAATCCAGTTCTTCTAGTGTAGCCTAAACAAACAGAGGCCAAAACCTAATTATTTAAGGGAAAAAAGGGGGAACACTTAAGTTACCTAACCCTCACATGGTGACATGCCATTCTCTTCTGTTTCAAGCTTTGTATTTCTGTAAGTCATAGTGACTCACTGGGTCCATTTCACTACCATCCACTTGTCAGTGAACTTATAACCCCCTACTTTGTATTATGCTCTGGAAAGAGAATTTTGGGAACAAAACAGCCAATCCATACTGATCCAAATGTAACATTTGATTTGTTGGCTTTCTATTCCTCATTATCCTGACATTATCTGTGGATAAGATTTTATTCTGTGCATGCACATTGGAGGGGAGCTCATAATTCCCTGTACTTAAATGCAAAACATATGTCATGGATGTTGATACCCAAAGGGACAGTTAGGGTGGGGTGCAGGTTTCAGGGGGGCATGGTTGACAGAACCAGCATTCAGATTCTGAATGGTGATACTGCATTGCAGTTAAGTATGAAGTGCTTCACTGCTCCATTTCTACTTTATGCAGTACTAGCATTCAGTACTGAATGCAGCAGATTTTTCTTTTCCTCCTCAACTTAAAATTGGGGGGGGGGTGAGAGATTGGGAACAGCACAAGGTGTCAGAATCAGTAGCTATGGATCTGAAAGTGCTTTTCCATGGACCAGCTTTTTGTAGTTCAAAATACAGCTGACTGCCATCTTACATGTTTTACAACAGGGTGCTAAGAACCTAGCAGATATATCGTCTTTCTACCATTTGTAACCCCTAAAATTATTTAACCCCCCCCCCCAACATGCACACACTTTTTTCCTCAATAGACCCTTTTCATTCTCACTATTGCTGTTAGGAATTTTTGATTAAGGCCCATCTCCTGATTCTGGAGAGACACTGAATTTTTACATATTTATTTCAGAGTCACCGTATTTGGTCCTTCAAACATTGTACTATAAAACACCTTTTCAGTATGTTTGTGTAGTACTGTTGTTCTATGCATTTTTGGAGGCTTAGGTCGCAACTTTACTAAGTTTTAATTCTTTTTCATTGCTATATTTTTGTTGTTGTTTCAGCTCCATCTGTATTATGTGTATGTGTTTTTTTTGAGTCAACTTAAGGATGTTATGTGATCCTATCTCGCCTACATTCTGACTGATGGGTTCGGAGCCGATCCCTCGGCTCCGACTCGGCACGCTTATGCCAAAGAGCGAAGTCTCTTATTGGCTGAGCTTACTATATCCCAGGATGCACCACTACCAGTCCCCCAGATCTCGTTTGCCGCTAACCTGCGAAGATGTGGTCTCGAGCTGGCTGAGCTGGGTAGTTATTTTTTAACTAACTTTCTGTCAGTTTTTGCTGTTTTTCTCTCAAAAAAGCTGTTTTAACAGCTATTCTTACCATTGTTGTGTGATTGGTTGGATTTGTTGTAGAAATTTGTTGTGTGATTGGGTTGAGTTTGAGGCCCCCTTCATCTAGGGCCTTCCGGTTAATCAACCCTTCTATATCTACATATAGTAAAAGGCTTTAAATTCTTTGTAGCTGTTTGTTCTTACAGGGTTTTCAAAGTCCCCTGTCATTAGCAGTGATATCTGTAAGCCTATTCTTAGGGTGTCTCCAGTAATTGTATTTTTCCAGTCAGATTACTGAAATTCTCCCCATAATGTCTCAGAATCCTAGGCCTTGGGCTTTAAAAATGTGTAAAATGTAGTTTCAAAATGTCCATCACGGACGATCACTCGCTCTGTGTGTATTGCTTAGGGGCAAAACATTTACAGGAATCATGTAGCGTATGTCACGCTTTTTCCTCAAGGGTCCTCCAGGAGAGGAAAAATAAATTAATTCTTAAGGGATTAATTAAACCTTCTTTCGAAGAAGCCTTGGCTTCCTCTCCTTCTCGGCCAAAAAGAAAGGGCGTCGGTTCCGACCAGTCCGTCGGATCCGACCGCTAAGAAACATAGGCAGGCCTCTCCTTCGGCTCCAAGGACCTCGGGCGAGGTGAAACAGTCTGCCTTGATGCCACCAGTATCGACTCCTCTGGCCGGGCCGATGGCTGGGGCATCGAGGCGGGTCACCTCGGCTCCACTGCTCGGGCCGACAAGGTCGCCAGCTCAGACACTTCCTCCTCGGCGCGAAGTCCACCTCGGCACCGATGGAATCTGGTGTGTGCATTCCCTCGGCCGATACTCATCGAGTCGCCTCGGCCAGTCCCTAGCCCTTTGGGGCGTTGGAAGGCCGTCTCGAACCCGTTCTGTTTCCTCTCGGTCTTGAGGATGTCAGATTCTGATATAGACAGGGTGCTCCAAAGACTGTTCCAGTCCCCAGTCTTCCAAAAATTTGTTTGGTTCCGACCCAGTTGGCTTGAACCCGATGATACCCACCCATTGCCATTCCTCCTCCGACTGCTTGGCTCCGTGAGCAGGTGCTGTTGGAGCGGTGGAGATTTCAGGGTCGGCTCCGACCCTTACTCCAACCCGGCCTTGGTCCGAGTTTGATGTGGACTTCTTCGGCTGGACCGGGGTGATGTTTGGGACCTATGCTTTCGGTTCCGAGCCTCCCCTCGGTGCTTGACTGCGGGACTTCCGTCGGCTATCACGGCTCCGGGGACCGGACACTCCCAGGATTCTGGGGTCCGGCTTTCAGAGCCATGAGGAGTGCCTTGGCCAAGTCCTCTTGCCATCTCCCGGCTTTACCGGCACCTTCCTAGGCGTGGAGACTGGGTCTTTGGCAGTTCCCTGTCCGTAGTCAGCGGGAGCCCGGGGCCTGAGGTTACCCCAGTGGGGTTCCCCTCCTCCTGAGGGTTCTTGGAGTTGTCTTGGAGGAACCCCCAAGGAAGATCGTGCAAGAGGAAGCCGTGGACTCCCGAGTCTATTACATCAGACACTGATCTGGATGATGCAGAGGGGTCCCAGTCGTCCTCGGATGATGTCTCATTTGCAGACATCTTAGAGATCCTCAAACAACGGCGGCTGGATATCCAAACCCCCTCTGCTGGCGAGTCAGTGCTCCTCAAGGCCTTTGGGGCTCAGCCCTCCGCCTCCTGGGTGTCTCCGCCCTTGACGAGCTTCTGGATTTAGTTTGTCGAGGCGTGGGAACATCCAGATACCGTGGAACCAGTCCTTCTCATCCAAATAAATTTTTGTCTGCTCCCCGAGAAGGAGTTCCTCACTAAAGGCGTGGCTGTAGATGCCATGGTGGTGGCATCTGCTACACAACAGGGCGTGGCAGAGGCTTCAGCGTCCGTCCATCCTCCTAATAAGGAGTCTAGGAGTATGGACAGAATGCGGGCGCACCCTGACTTCAGCGGCCTTTACGTTAAGGTCTCTGAATTATTTGGCACATTTTACCAGGCTTCAGAGGGATCTGGTCAAGGAGTTGTCAGATTCCCTCTCAGGTAACCTACCTGAGCAGCTAGCCCAGTCGGTTAGCTCTCAGTTGGCTATCCTTACGTCAATTTCTAACTCGTCCATGAGGCTCATTTCCTATGCGGCCGAAGGGCGGTAAGCGGCAGGCACAGGCGTGGCTCTCACGGAGACAAGCCTGGCTCCGCTTGTGTCAGTTCGGAGGCCTTCAAGTCTTCCTTCACGGCGCTCCCTTTGATGGGTCCTCCTTGTTTGGACCCAAGGTTAAAGACACCCTTACCGCTGTGAGCAAGAGGGAAAAACTTTATCTGCCGTAGGTGCCGTTATTCCACTCCCTTTCGGCCTTACCCAAGGCTAAAGGAGGAAAATGTGGTTCATAAATCTCGAAAGTTTTCTCTCAACAGCAGGAAGATTCCCCTTCAGAGGCAGAGGGCGGGAAATTTTTCAGAGACGCCGTCCCAGAGGCGGCAGAGGGCCCCAATTCTGGAGACCCTTGAGTCCTTTCGTGGCTCTTCAGCCTCCCACACGTCATGAGGATTGCCCGGCTGTGCTGCTCGGAGCCAGTTGGGTGTCGTTTGCCAAGCACCTAAGAGCCTGGGAGTCAATCACTCAGGACAGATGGGTGCCGGATCATTGCGGAGGTTACACCATCCCATTCACATACTCGCCCCACCGTCCAAAAGAATCCCGGACCCACCACCCAGTCAAAGGGAAATGGCAGCCGCAGAAGCTTTAAAGCTGCTAGAAAATGAGCCATCCAACCGGTCCCCACAGACCAGATCGGATCAGGAAATTACTCCAGGTTCTTTTAGTGCCAAAAAGACAGGGGACCTGAGACCAATATTGGATCTCAGCAGACTGAACCAATCCGTCCGAAATCCAAATTCGAATGGTCACGTTACAATCTATTCTCCCATTGTTGGAGAAGGATGTTTGGATGTGCTCCATAGACCTCAAGGGCGCCTATTATCACATACCGATACATCAGGCGTCCAGGAGGTATCTGCGCTTCAGCCTGGGAGTCAGTCATTACCAATTTTGCGCTCTGCCCTTTGGTCTCACCACAGCCCCAGGGTGTTCACCAAGTGTTTGGCAGTAGTGGCGGCTCACCTGAAGTCTCGGTTCCAAGTGTTTCCCTATCTGGACGACTGGCTCCTGACTGCCACCACCAGGCATCTACTAATGGACAACCTCAAAGCCACCATCTCCTGGGTGTTACCCTGGGGATTACATTCAATTGGTCAAAGTCTGTCTTGCTGCCCTCTCAGCATAAGGTTCATAGGAGCAGAGATAGACTCAAGATTGATGGCGTCTTTCTTCCTGCGAAAGGATCCAAACTTTACAGGGCCAAGTTCAAGCTCTAATCTCGAGATCCAAAGCCCCAGCCAGGATGGTTCTACAAGTTTTAGGCTCAATGTCTGCCACGGTTCTTTTAGTTCCTCTGGCAAGATTGCACATGAGGATTCTTCAGTGGCTATTGTCCAGCGCAATGGTCCTTTCAGGATCTTCCCTCAATCATCACATCATGATTACGGAAATATGCAAAGGGACCTTAGCTGGTGGCTTCAGACATCCAATTTGGATCAAGGAAACCCCTTTGTTCTTCCCTCTCCAGTGGTTACCCTGGCGACAGATGCCTCCCAGATAGGGTGGGGGCATTGTCTGGGCAGGCTAGTTCAGGGCTCCTGGCTTCCAGGCGAAGCTCTTCTCCACATCAGCGTGTTGGAGATGAGGGCTGTACTTCTATCCCTACAGGCCTTACGAGTTTCTTCCTCAGGGCATCATCGCCATCCACACAGACAACATGTCGGTGGTCTGGTATCTGAACAAACAAGGAGGGACCAGATCGTACCCCCTTTGCAGAGAGGCCATGAGAGTGTGGGAATGGGCTGTAGCTACCAACCGCTTCTTGGTAGCGACCCACATCCCGGGAAGGTCAAATATATTGACAGACAAATTGAGCAGGACAATTCTCTCTCCTCACGAGTGGTCTCTAAACCACACAGTAGCAGCTCAGGTTTTCAGGAGATGGGGGACACCGTGCTGCGACCTATTTGCAACTCCACTAAACACCAAGTGCCAAAGGTTCTTCTCCTTGATCCCACATCAGGGAGTACCAGCTATGGATGCTCTAGCACAACCTTGGCCAACAGGGCTACTTTATGCCTTTCCTCCAATTCCACTTCTACCCAAAGTTATTCAAAAGCTTCTCAATTGGGGTCCTCAATGATACTGATTGCCCCATACTGGCCTCGTCAGGTATGGTTTCCTTACCTGAAGAAGCATGCGGTGGATGATCCGTGGACTTTAGACCTAATTCGGACTTGCTAATCCATCAGTTGGGACATCGGCATCAGTCCCTTCAATCTTTGAAATTGACAGCTTGGCTCCTCCACTTCCGACTTTGGTTAGAAAGCACACATTAGACCGGAAGTTGTTCACATTTTATCTTGCCCACAAACCCACCACTAACAAATTGTACCTCAGTAAGTGGAAGAGGTTTGCTATCTGGAGCTCAACTCAAGGGCTTAGACCCTATCTCTGCTCCTGTCCCAGAGGTTTTGAAATTCTTAACATCCCTGTTTAATCAGGATCTTCTGTCTCAACTATTAAAGTCCAACTAGCGGCTATCTCTAAATTCCACGAATCCATGGATCCTCCTTTGATGGGCAACAGACTATGCAAAACTTTCATTAAAGGTGCGAGCCTATTAAGACCCCCAATTTTCATCCTGCACCTCCGTGGGATCTTGATTTGGTGCTTAGCGCATTAACATCTTCCCCTTTGAACTGGCTGCTACATGTGAGTTAAAATATCTGTCTTGGAAAACTGCCTTCTTAGTTGCAATTACTTCTGCAAGAAGGGTTTCAGAGCTTCAAGCCCTGTCTATTAAGCCACCGTACTTGATTTTCCACAAGGATAGAGTTTCATAGGCCAAATCCATCCTTTGTCCCAAAGGTCTGTTCTAGTTTCTGTCTCCAACAATCTCTGGAGCTACCAGTTTTCTTCCCAAAATTCTCCAATGAAGCAGAATACACTCTCCATAAATTGGATGTTCACAGGCAATTACGCTTCTATTTAGACAGGACTCAGCAACGTAAGTCAGACCAGTTGTTTGTGTCCTTCTCAGATAATAAATTGGGCCAAACCATCACAAAGCTACTATCTCCAAATGGATCAGAGATTGTATAACTCAGGCTTATTCTTCTTGAATAAGCAACTTACAACATCCATCAAAGCTCATTCTACCAGGGCTATGGCTACTTCTATAGCTTTTCATTCCAAGCTCGCTATATGAAATTTGTGCTGCGGCTACTTGGTCCATCCGCGCACTTTCATTTCCCACTACAAATTGGATGTGGCATCTAGAGGGCGAGCTTCATTTGGTTCCACGGTACTCAGGAGTGTTTTCCAGTGAGCCACCCAGGGTTCAGGTGCTAGGGCGCTGTCCCATCAGTCAGAATGTAGGCGAGATAGGATCACATAACATCTTTTAGTTATGTACTCACCATAACTTCAGATGTTTGGGATCCATCTCGCCTACATTCTAAACCACCCTCCTTCCCCTGCCTTGGAGATCAGAAGAGATTGAACGGTTTTGAGTTCTACTGTTTATCTTGTTTCATCTGACGATGTTATATAAGCAAGGCGTGCATGTGTGCATGTATGCGGGCAAACTAGATCTGGGGGACTGGTAGTGGTGCATCCTGGGATATAGTAAGCTCAGCCAATAAGAGACTTCGCTCTTTGGCATAAGCGTGCAGTGGAGCCGAGGATCGGCTCCGAACCCATCAGTCAGAATGTAGGCGAGATGGATCCCAAACATCTGAAGTTATGGTGAGTACATAACTAAAAGTTTTCATCTTCCAAGTTCACTTGAGTAAGCATATCCTAGCTACAAGCATGTGCAATTGTAATTGGTAGTAGTTGACAGAACCTGGCAATTGTTTTCCTATTAAATCCACCAAGTTTGCTTGAGGGCCAAGACTGTGGTAATGCAATATTTTCGGTTTATACAGATTCTTCTTCTGCCTGCAAAAAATATCAAAACAGCACACAGGTATTAGGTCTAACTTTGTTACAGTGTAGCTCACATTTGTTAAGGGAGATATTCAGAAACTTGTCGTGTTTATGTGAAATGCTAATTTCCATGAGATAGTTTTTATTTTTACCTACTTTCACAGAATATGGCCAAACTGGCTAGTTTTTTGAGAGTAGGAATGTGGCTAGTAAGTGATTAGTTATTTTAGATATAGATCTAGCCCCATTCCATGACAGCAGGTAAAAAAATGCAAAAGTTGACTTGTAAGAATAAACACTTCACATAAGGGTTTGTGAATACCCCCAAGGAAGATAACTTACCTTAATATTTTATTACATAAACATTAGCTGATGCTCACCCTTTAATTTATAAGTTATCTTGTATTATGTTAAGCTACATAACGGCAGTTTGTAAATGCCATTTGTTACATTGTACTGCCTTTTAAGGTCAGTATCTGTCGTGCATAATTCTTTATTTTGAGGCATTTATCTTTCATAGTAGTTCATTTTCATTTTCTGTGAAACTTGCATCTGTTTACTAAGGATGAAATAAAAATCTTAACCACTTACTACATATTATTTTGTCAAACCATTACTGAAATCACGGTTTCCTTTGTAAAGGCACCAATAATACAGTAAATAAGTAATATAATCATATTTATTTAGTCTCCTTCAGTAAATAAAGCTGAGAGTTACAGAACCTTAAAGAGCTGAACATTTCCTAATATTTATCCTGTGTAGGCAGACTGCAAATTAGATTTTGCATACAAGGATGGCAGTGTAAATTAACTGTGTGCATGGCTGTTATTTTGTCAAGCATAAAATTACTGTTTATCTTGAAAGAGGATGTTTGTATCTGAATTTAAGCTGTACTAATTCCATCTTTTTGTGCTTATTCATGAATTTTAATTTGTATTTTAGTTTTTCAAACAATACTCTCTGTTTACTGAGCTTATACCTATTGTGGAGTTCTTATTGGACTGTATGTGTGGGGGAAGAAAATGGACATTTTATGTGGTTGTTTATCTCATGCTCATTCTGGAGCTAAAATTCCTGAAACTTTGTCATAAAAGTTCAGTTAGTTTTAAACATCTTTTTTTTGTTGTTTGACTACATTTGCTTCATATCTAGCTATAAGTTTATAGATGTTTGCTTTGTATTATAAACGGACAGAAGTTTAGATAGCAATTAAGTATCTTTATAAGGCTGGATGACTGGTGACCACAGTGTGTTGAACGAATTGTAATAAACTAAGCAAAACATAAAGGCCATAGTGAGCAGATTTCTCTCACAAAACTGCATCACTGCTGTCAAAAAGTGTGCTTTTATGAGAGAGTAGTTTGTGTATACTGTATGTTGAAGTACATTGCACATTTTATAGAAAACCACGAGACAACTGTCACCTTGAGGACTTAAAGGAAAGTCTGTATATCTGAAAACTAGACACCTCACTTTTATGCTACTGGCCAGAGAGCTCAGTCACATGACTGCTGCCTTGAGTGACACGCCCCAGTCCTAGGTCACCATTTAAAAGGACTGACTGAATTCATTGTGGCCTAAAGGTGGAAGGCATACAGTTGCTGCTTAGCTATACGGACACACACAAACATCCAGAGAGAATGCTTTGAACTTCTGTTTCCTCTATACAGCAGTGTTCGGTGATATTTGTATAATAAAATTCTGTTAGGCAAATGGCTATAGGGAATTAGTGAATAGGTAAAACCAAAATTTTTTTTAGAGATATTGCTAATATCTGTAGCCCATCTTAAGATGATATAGCGCCTCAGTAAGTTATTATTTTCTTAGTATATAGGCATCTGTATACTACTGCTGCCATTGAGTCAGTGGTTAAAATGAGAACTTGAGCTGCCTTTAACATGGCAGTTATCACTTGGAAACTTCAGCAGTTAGATGGGATGCATTGGTGGGTGGTGGTTGAAGAAAGGTTCCTATTGATTAAACACAGTTAAGAAATGGGATATTGAAGAGAAAATTAAAGTAATGCATTGAACAGCTAGTGCAAGATGTATGTGGTGTAGTGTTCATTCACTTGGTCAGTTTCACATCTGCCTACATGTTTGTGAAGTGAATAACAAGTCATTTATGTCATGAGCTGAAATGATCACCATTATCTCACCGTTCCAGTAGCTTAAGCTATTTGGGTTTTATCCTTCCAAGCATATGACCAAATTGCCAGCTTTTAAAAACTAAAGGGCTCTTTCCGCTCACTTGGACTGCAGAGGCTCAAGAAGAACTCCATATAATAAGTAGTTAGAGCTCCAAAAGCTTAAGAGATTTCTTAATGGTGAAATGCACTCCTTCTGCAGGTGTCATGAAATTAACGGTCAGCTAGAGATACTTCAGTGTGCTGGGCAGATAAGTCCCCTTCTTGGGAAAACTAGTATCATATTTTTAAAACTAATAATTGCAATAGAAAGTTTTCTTTTGCACTGTGTTTCTGTACCCGTGAATTTTATTACCATTCATTCTTGTGGAAACATATGGTGTCTAAATAGGTTTTTCTGAACTTTTTCTAATAATCTTCTGTAGAGTTTGTGTACTAGGGAAAAAAAACTTGGTACTTTTGGGAAATGTCAGGGTATTTTTTTTTTTTTTTTTTATACCTCAAAACTACCTTTTTATCTGAAACTTAGTTTTATTCTTAAAGACTCCACTGACCATCTTTGAAGCTTCCTTTGTAGACTTATGGAGCAGATACCTATCTCCTTCATTCTTCCTTCTTCCATTCACAAGGTTAAGAAAGTTGTCAAGGAGGCTTTGGGTGTCAGACTGGCTCCAGTTTTGCCTCATCTACCAGTGGGTGATTCTGTTTTGCCAGATTTGGTTCCTTGGACTTCTCATAGTTTTCTCCGCAGTCCTTTTGGTGTGGCACCTACAGCCACTAATGGCTGGTGGGGATAGTCATGTCCTCTATGGCTGTAGGGGTTGCCATTTGTGGACAAGGAAGAAATCGTTCTTGTTGTTCTCAGGGTAAGGGGCAGGTGAACGTCTGTTGTGTACCCCGGACAGTGTAATTGCTTTGGGTCAGTCCTTTTCCAGGGAGTTTCCCAGGAAAAGAAAACAAAATGTAAAAAAAAAAATTCATCTTCTGTTTTTATTTCCTTGAACAGGGACTATTTGCTAAGGTTTCCTGGGGAGTTAATTTCTGCTGTTTCTTTACCTAGTTCCTCTTCAGGAATGAAAAGAAAGAGAGTTCATTTGCTTTCTGACTCTGATTTTTATTCAGAAAAGCAGAGATCAAAGGAAGAATGCTGTGCTTCAGGATTTTCTCCACAATTTGAAGATTCTGGTTCTGGTTCTTTTTTCAAAATTGTATCTAAAATGAGAGTTTTTTTTTCCCTGTGGTATCAGAATGAAATTTCTATTTCCCGACAAACGTATTAGGATCTGATAGAGTTGCATATTCCTCAAGCTGCAGCTGTTCCTCCTATTTTATCTGTTTTAGAGAATTTTTTTTTCCTGACCATCAACTTCCTGCTCCAAGGAAGTCTGGTTAGGTATACAAGGTTTCTCATACCAGAAAAAAACTTCTTTTCTAACCCAACAGCAGAGCCTACAGTGATTTCCCCATACATAATTGCTTCTACTAGACAAATTACAAATGCTAATCCCATTCCCTCTGGTAAAGGTGGGAACAATTTTGACAAATTTGGGAAGAAATTTATTTTTCTGACACTTTAACATTCAGAATTTTAAACTGCCAGGATCATGTTAGTTTATATTGCTATTTTCTGAGTACATGGAAAAGATAACCATTGACATTCCGACTTCTGAGGTGAAATTTCTCTGAATGCATTTTTTTTCACCTGCTTCTCACATAATTAAACATGACTTAACATGTTATGATGCTGCACGGTGCTTATACTGTGTCCAGGGCTGCTATTCTAGTTAGTTATGAGAAGATTTGCTTTGTTACATTATCAGAATCTTCCTGAAGATGTTAAAAATTAAATTTTAAATTCTTCTCGGATAAGGAAGTTCTGTTTGACCTTTCTGCAGCTGCGGTGCCTACGAGATTTACTGAGATGGAAAAGTTGATTCAAGGGCTGACCCTAATCTTCCTTTTTATTAAGGAAAATAACATTTTTACATTTTTTTTTTTCAAAAAGCAAAGGTAAGGAGGCTCCAAAAAGAAAGGTAAAGCTTCTCAAAGCCAAGGATAGTCCAAAAAGTCAGAAAGATTATTTGTTTCTTTAGGCTTGCCAACCCAACCCCAGTAATCTCTCCCTGTCTCTGAGTCTGTACCTTCCTTTGTGCCACCAGATTGTTTCAGTGGAGTTCTGAAAATCAATCAACAGGGTGCACACAAATTAGTTCTAAAAGTCATTCAACAGTGGTACACTTGGAAGGGCGATTCCCTCCCTCCTTTCCAGGGAATTCCTTCTTGCCTAGTAAATCAAATAACCTTGTTTCTTCCTCCATTTCTGGAATAAATGTTAACTCTGGGAGACATAGAATCAATGCCTGCTTGCCTGATGGGCAAAGGATTTTGTTCAAGGACTTTTATGTTGACAAAGAAAGAAGTGATAGGGAGGCCTGTGCTAGACCTGTCCCTTTCTTCAATGTTTTTGCCAAAATCCCAAAGTTTAAAGTGGTATGCCTTTTGACCCTGCTGCCTCTTGCTCTTTTACTAGTCTTCATGGTCACATTATACTTGAATAATAACTTCCATTATATTCCCATTGGGCAACATTTCAGACATTTCTTAGTATTTTCTGTATATGACTTACATTATCAGTAATCTGTTTTACCCTTTGGACTGTCTGTTGCTCCAGGGGTGTTTACAGAGTGTCCAGCTCTAGTAATTGTTTATTGTAGACCTCAAAACATTCATATTTTTCCATATATGGGTGATTGGAAAAATAATTTGCAAATATAAGACAGTTGTCAAGAGTTCTTAGAAAGTGTTTAGAATCTTTTACTCAGTCTGCATAAAAACATCTTCTCTCATACCTTCTCACAGAATAGGTTTTCCTGGGATGTATGTTAAGTTTTGCCCTGAGAAAAGCTTTTTTGCTTGACCAAGTAGAGATGTTCCAACATTGTTTTCCAGTAAAAACCAGGTGTCTGCCAGGGAATTTTTCAGGATGCTGCAGTATGTGGCTTCTATGATTCTTATAACTCACTTGCCCATACATCATGAGAGCAATTCAGTGGTATTTCAGATCTGTGTGGACACAACATCTGCACGCTTAATCTTTCCAGATCCCATTTCCGGGATTTGTAAGGTGGGAGGTTCTGTAGTTGGTAGATAATTTCTCTTGGAATCCGGGTTTCCTATTCTCCCTTCCACTTCTGTTGGGTCTATAACCAACAAGTGCATCAGACTTGAAAGTGCAAGGTCTGTGGAACAAACAGGACAGATAAAAGCATATAAATGCCAAAGAGATGGCTATGGTTATAAAAGCTTTTAAAACTGTAAATTTTCTATGGGCTCCAGAACCTCTGCAAGATTTCACAGACTACACCACAGCGATATGATATATAAACTGACTGGAGTACCAGATCTTTCCCTCATTGTAGACTTGATATAATAGCCCAGGAGCTAGCAACTCAGCTCAGTTTGACTCTTCAGGCATTATACATTCTCATACCTCCCAAACGTACTGAAGTACTCGTTTTTTACTGAGTTTTGGGGTCCAAATAATGGGGTGCCAGAATTCATGAGTGGCACTCCTTAATTTCTGAATTTCCCGGCTTTTTTTTTTTTATTTAATTTTTTTTTTGGCTTTTTGAGCTAGATGATGTCAGCTCCGTGAAATGGCCTACCAGCCTGTCGGAATTGAGCTCAAGGGCTCTGCTTCAGCCAAGCCACGAAGGAAGCAGGAGAGTCAAGAGTTGTGCTGAATGGCAGAGGAAGGATTTATTATGATGGCTGCCATGAGGGAATGGAAGCAGAGGAAAGATGGCTGTGCTGACATTCTGGCTAGCAGAGGAAGGTATTTATTATCACTGATGTTCTGGATAGCAGAGGAAGGTATTTATCATTGCTGACATTCTGGATAGCAGAGGAAGGTGTATAGTGTGTGTGTGTGTGAGACAGTGCATTGCAGTCCTGTACAAGCAGCAGCTCTAGAGTGCCAATATAATAATAACATGACCTATAAGCGAGTGTAAATTTGTCCATTTGAGTATGGACAGTTAGAATCCAATCATGTGGCCATCAATCACTTGTACAGAATTTATTTTTTAATGTTTTTCTATAGCATTTACTGTTTTTCTGATTATGAGATTTTTTTTATTATTGTGCATGACAGCATTTCTGTATTCATGTTTGCTCTGCCCCAGATTTTCCCCCCATTCGTAATGGATTATGTTCTTTTATAGATTATTGTCATTAACACTAATGCATTGTATTTGATGTTAGCATTAAAAGTTCCCATGCACTTTATTATTATACTATTAGATTGTGGCTGAAAAGGGCCTAGGTTGTCTAGTTCAAATTACTACCACAAATCAATAGAAAAAATAAAATTTATTCTATTCTGATTCATTGAAATTATATGAATGGGAACTGCTGTACTGCATACCATGAACAAACCTGCAGGACAGTGAAATAAGTGCAGAGTATGATTTAATCACCAATGTACAACAGAATCTATTAGAAAACTGTTTTTGTAGGCCCGCGGTAGTGCGGTAGCGTTGTTACCTCACAGCAAGAGGTTCTCCTTTCGATTCTCGGCTGGGCTTGGGAGTGCCTTCTGTGTGGAGTCTGCATGTCCTCCCGTGGTTGGGTAGCTTCGAAAGACATGCGTAAATGGGTGCACCGTTGAAGGTTGGACATCGAGCTGGCACCTTGGCGTTCGTAAAAATCTACTGCCAATCATTAGCGGACGGAGTTCGCTGTATAATCTACCGGAAAAGCTGAAAGACAAACAACTTGAATATGTCTGGTGTATCATCTGTTGGCTAATGGCATGTTTCTGTGTGATTAGAATGCAACGTCCTGCTCAGACTGACTTTGGTGATAAGTGAATACACTGGCCCCTCAACTTAGTGATAAGTGAATAGACTGGCCTCCCAAATTAGTGATATGTGACTAGACTGGCCCCACAACTTAGTAATAAGTGAATAGACTGGCCCCACAGCTTAGTAATAAGTGAATAGACTGGCCCCACAACAGTGATAAATTAATAGACTAGCCCCATAACTTAGCAGGTGTGCAGTCCTCATTTCATGTTGCATACAGTGACCTGCCTGCTGTAGTCTATCCAGTACTTCTCAATGAGCTCCTGATAAGTTCACATTGTGGAGTACTGTCTACTTCAGTCCTACATGCATTGCCTAGGTATATGTCCAGCACATGCAACTACCACCTCTCTTCAGTCCACTTTTGACACAGTGTATAGCACTGGCATAGTTCCACCAATTTACGTTTTCAGGTGTGTCTGTGCAGATGGAATTTTTTTGAAGTGCACTGAGTTTGCATGAAAAGCTCCTTACAATTTCGATGAGCTGCATGCAGTCCGATGGCCATCTGCTTTATATTGCACAATTCTAATGGCACAATATCTTCTTTTACACCACTAAACTGCCCAGTCTTTGCTTCTCTGTATGTAAATTAAAGTAATACTGCTTTATAACTGACAACATTTTTCCTCTGTGTGATCGTAAGCTGGTTCTGCTGTAATACATAATTTAACCAAATATTTAGGATTGAAACATGCATAACCTGATGTATTTTACTTAAAATTCAGTTGTGCTGCCAACTGAAGCATAAACTGGGGATTGTGTAACAAGATAAGATAAACCATAGGATTCCATAAAGGTACAATAACCTATCTGAAATCCACAAAACAAATTAGGTGAAAACACTGAAATTTCAAAAGTTAAGACATTTAATTTTGCTTAAGATGCATTAGGCAGATTCACGATGTAATATTTTATACTGATCACATAATGATATGTCATTTTCCATGTCCTTTCAGGAAAATATATTAGTCCACTTCAACTTGTGTATTTATGTTGATAATGATGATTATTATTATCATCATCATCACTAGTAGCGGTATGTGAATAGCAATGTGGCTGATCAGATTTGATACAAAATGTGCTTTAATGGGCTAGAAACCCTGCCACTAGTCGCACATGTATGTTTCTTGTTTTGTCTACAAGGGGCTATTATTATTATCATCACCATCATCATCATCATCATCACTAGTAGTGGTATGTGAATAGCAAATGTGACTGATCCGATTTGATACAAAATGTGCTTGGGTCCTATGATTTGAAAACAGCCCAAAGGTAATTTTTACCCACCACTGGCCAGATGCATTTTCTTTGGATGTGGTGTGGGTTTCAATGCTATTTCAATGAATGTGAGTTTCAAGGGCAGAGAAGTTTTAATGCCAAGTCTGTTTTCATTGTGAGACAGTATTGCTTTGTTTAGCAGATATCCGTTAGTGTTTGTGCATTGTGCTATAAAATGTAAAAATAAAATCTATATAATCATTGTAGAAGTAAAGCAGTATGCACATTAGTGTTTATGGTAAATGGGGCAAAATAGCCAGGTAATGGGACATTGGAATGGCTGCAGGGGGACTCTGGTACCATATTTTGGTTGTCTGTTCTTCAGTTTGCATTTGAAAGCTGGTATCCCACAACTTTTCAAAAAGCAAAGGTAAGGAGGCTCCAAAAAGAAAGGTAAAGCTTCTCAAAGCCAAGGATAGTCCAAAAAGTCAGAAAGATTATTTGTTTCTTTAGGCTTGCCAACCCAACCCCAGTAATCTCTCCCTGTCTCTGAGTCTGTACCTTCCTTTGTGCCACCAGATTGTTTCAGTGGAGTTCT
Organism: Protopterus annectens; assembly: GCF_019279795.1. Taxonomy (NCBI): domain Eukaryota; kingdom Metazoa; phylum Chordata; order Ceratodontiformes; family Protopteridae; genus Protopterus; species Protopterus annectens. The sequence continues at coordinate 328,206,199 of NC_056748.1, forward strand.
GAAAATCAATCAACAGGGTGCACACAAATTAGTTCTAAAAGTCATTCAACAGTAGTACACTTGGAAGGGCGATTCCCTCCCTCCTTTCCAGGGAATTCCTTCTTGCCTAGTAAATCAAATAACCTTGTTTCTTCCTCCATTTCTGGAATAAATGTTAACTCTGGGAGACATAGAATCAATGCCTGCTTGCCTGATGGGCAAAGGATTTTGTTCAAGGATTTTTATGTTGACAAAGAAAGAAGTGTTAGGGAGGCCTGTGCTAGACCTGTCCCTTTCTTCAATGTTTTTGCCAAAATCCCAAAGTTTAAAGTGGTATGCCTTTTGACCCTGCTGCCTCTTGCTCTTTTACTAGTCTTCATGGTCACATTATACTTGAATAATAACTTCCATTATATTCCCATTGGGCAACATTTCAGACATTTCTTAGTATTTTCTGTATATGACTTACATTATCAGTAATCTGTTTTACCCTTTGGACTGTCTGTTGCTCCAAGGGTGTTTACAGAGTGTCCAGCTCTAGTAATTGTTTATTGTAGACCTCAAAACATTCATATTTTTCCATATATGGGTGATTGGAAAAATAATTTGCAAATATAAGACAGTTGTCAAGAGTTCTTAGAAAGTGTTTAGAATCTTTTACTCAGTCTGCATAAAAACATCTTCTCTCATACCTTCTCACAGAATAGGTTTTCCTGGGATGTATGTTAAGTTTTGCCCTGAGAAAAGCTTTTTTGCTTGACCAAGTAGAGATGTTCCAACATTGTTTTCCAGTCAAAAACCAGGTGTCTGCCAGGGAATTTCTCAGGATGCTGCAGTATGTGGCTTCTATGATTCTTATAACTCACTTGCCCATACATCATGAGAGCAATTCAGTGGTATTTCAGATCTGTGTGGACACAACATCTGCACGCTTAATCTTTCCAGATCCCAGTTCCGGGATTTGTAAGGTGGGAGGTTCTGTAGTTGGTAGATAATTTCTCTTGGAATCCGGGTTTCCTATTCTCCCTTCCACTTCTGTTGGGTCTATAACCAACAAGTGCATCAGACTTGAAAGTGCAAGGTCTGTGGAACAAACAGGACAGATAAAAGCATATAAATGCCAAAGAGATGGCTATGGTTATAAAAGCTTTTAAAACTGTAAATTTTCTATGGGCTCCAGAACCTCTGCAAGATTTCACAGACTACACCACAGCGATATGATATATAAACTGACTGGAGTACCAGATCTTTCCCTCATTGTAGACTTGATATAATAGCCCAGGAGCTAGCAACTCAGCTCAGTTTGACTCTTCAGGCATTATACATTCTCATACCTCCCAAACGTACTGAAGTACTCGTTTTTTACTGAGTTTTGGGGTCCAAATAATGGGGTGCCAGAATTCCCGAGTGGCACTCCTTAATTTCTGAATTTCCCGGCTTTTTTTTTTTTATTTAATTTTTTTTTGGCTTTTTGAGCTAGATGATGTCAGCTCCGTGAAATGGCCTACCAGCCTGTCGGAATTGAGCTCAAGGGCTCTGCTTCAGCCAAGCCACGAAGGAAGCAGGAGAGTCAAGAGTTGTGCTGAATGGCAGAGGAAGGATTTATTATGATGGCTGCCATGAGGGAATGGAAGCAGAGGAAAGATGGCTGTGCTGACATTCTGGCTAGCAGAGGAAGGTATTTATTATCACTGATGTTCTGGATAGCAGAGGAAGGTATTTATCATTGCTGACATTCTGGATAGCAGAGGAAGGTGTATAGTGTGTGTGTGACAGTGCATTGCAGTCCTGTACAAGCAGCAGCTCTAGAGTGCCAATATAATAATAACATGACCTATAAGCGAGTGTAAATTTGTCCATTTGAGTATGGACAGTTAGAATCCAATCATGTGGCCATCAATCACTTGTACAGAATTTATTTTTTAATGTTTTTCTATAGCATTTACTGTTTTTCTGATTATGAGATTTTTTTTATTATTGTGCATGACAGCATTTCTGTATTCATGTTTGCTCTGCCCCAGATTTTCCCCCCATTCGTAATGGGTTATGTTCTTTTATAGATGATTGTCATTAACACTAATGCATTGTATTTGATGTTAGCATTAAAAGTTCCCATGCACTTTATTATTATACTATTAGATTGTGGCTGAAAAGGGCCTAGGTTGTCTAGTTCAATTACTACCACAAATCAATAGAAAAAATAAAATTTATTCTATTCTGATTCATTGAAATTATATGAATGGGAACTGCTGTACTGCATACCATGAACAAACCTGCAGGACAGTGAAATAAGTGCGGAGTATGATTTAATCACCAATGTACAACAGAATCTATTAGAAAACTGGTTTTTGTAGGCCACGGTGGTACGGCGGTAGCGTTGTTACCTCACAGCAAGAGGTTCTCCCTTTCGATTCTCGGCTGGGCTTGGGAGTGCCTTCTGTGTGGAGTCTGCATGTCCTCCCCGTGGTTGGGTAGCTTTCGAAAGACATGCGTGCGTAAATGGGTGCACCTTCGTTGAAGGTTGGGCATCGAGCTGGCACCTTGGCGTTTCGTAAAAATCTACTGCCAATCATTAGCGGACCGGAGTTCCGCTGTGGCGACCCCTTACCGGGAAAAGCTGAAAGACAAACAACTTGAATATGTCTGGTGTATCATCTGTTGGCTAATGGCATGTTTCTGTGTGATTAGAATGCAACGTCCTGCTCAGACTGACTTTGGTGATAAGTGAATACACTGGCCCCTCAACTTAGTGATAAGTCAATAGACTGGCCTCCCAAATTAGTGATATGTGACTAGACTGGCCCCACAACTTAGTAATAAGTGAATAGACTGGCCCCACAGCTTAGTAATAAGTGAATAGACTGGCCCCACAACTTAGTGATAAATTAATAGACTAGCCCCATAACTTAGCAGGTGTGCAGTCCTCATTTCATGTTGCATACAGTGACCTGCCTGCTGTAGTCTATCCAGTACTTCTCAATGAGCTCCTGATAAGTCCACATTGTGGAGTACTGTCTACTTCAGTCCTACATGCATTGCCTAGGTATATGTCCAGCACATGCAACTACCACCTCTCTTCAGTCCACTTTTGACACAGTGTATAGCACTGGCATAGTTCCACCAATTTACGTTTTCAGGTGTGTCTGTGCAGATGGAATTTTTTTTGAAGTGCACTGAGTTTGCATGAAAAAGCTCCTTACAATTTCGATGAGCTGCATGCAGTCCGATGGCCATCTGCTTTATATTGCACAATTCTAATGGCACAGTATCTTCTTTTACACCACTAAACTGCCCAGTCTTTGCTTCTCTGTATGTAAATTAAAGTAATACTGCTTTATAACTGACAACGTTTTTCCTCTGTGTGATACGTAAGCTGGTTCTGCTGTAATACATAATTTTTAACCAAATATTTAGGATTGAAACATGCATAACCTGATGTATTTTACTTAAAATTCAGTTGTGCTGCACCAACTGAAGCATAAACTGGGGATTGTGTAACAAGATAAGATAAACCATAGGATTCCATAAAGGTACAATAACCTATCTGAAATCCACAAAACAAATTAGGTGAAAACACTGAAATTTCAAAAGTTAAGACATTTAATTTTGCTTCGTATGCATTAGGCAGATTTACGATGTAATATTTTATACTGATCACATAATGATATGTCATTTTCCATGTCCTTTCAGGAAAATATATTAGTCCACTTCAACTTGTGTATTTATGTTGATAATGATGATTATTATTATCATCATCATCACTAGTAGCGGTATGTGAATAGCAATGTGGCTGATCGGATTTGATACAAAATGTGCTTTAATGGGCTAGAAACCCTGCCACTAGTCGCACATGTATGTTTCTTGTTTTGTCTACAAGGGGCTATTATTATTATCATCACCATCATCATCATCATCATCATCATCACTAGTAGTGGTATGTGAATAGCAAATGTGACTGATCCGATTTGATACAAAATGTGCTTGGGTCCTATGATTTGAAAACAGCCCAAAGGTAATTTTTACCCACCACTGGCCAGATGCATTTTCTTTGGATGTGGTGTGGGTTTCAATGCTATTTCAATGAATGTGAGTTTCAAGGGCAGAGAAGTTTTAATGCCAAGTCTGTTTTCATTGTGAGACAGTATTGCTTTGTTTAGCAGATATCCGTTAGTGTTTGTGCATTGTGCTATAAAATGTAAAAATAAAATCTATATAATCATTGTAGAAGTAAAGCAGTATGCACATTAGTGTTTATGGTAAATGGGGCAAAATAGCCAGGTAATGGGACATTGGAATGGCTGCAGGGGGACTCTGGTACCATATTTTGGTTGTCTGTTCTTCAGTTTGCATTTGAAAGCTGGTATCCCACAATTCCATTGGAGTGGGTGAAGTTACATAATTATGTGTGCAAATTGTATGTTAATCGGCGTACAGATTTGTACCTATTTTTCATGGGCCTTGTCCAGATTTTTGATGTTTCCAAGTTAAGAGGTATGTACTTTCTGCCAGAGCAAACCATTGTAGCAGACAAGCTGACTAGGACAAGAACAGACCCTCACTAATGGAAAAACTACACCTGGGGTCTTCCAAGAGTTGATCAAGCTGTGGGGAACACCTCAAGTAGATGTTCATCGTGTTACCCTGCTGCAGTCATCACACTTGGGTTATCCTGTCATCAGGCGGTCCCGCAGTCAGCCGGATTTCCAAAGTCTTGGTCCGACGTTGGTTGCTGTCGCCTCATCCCTGATGTCATTGCGCCAGCGGTAGATATATTGCAACCAACGCCATTTTCTTCAGTCTTTCTTGCCACGCGGTGCCCGAAGCAGAAGCAGTTCGCAAGTGCCGGTTGGCCGACTCCTGAGATTTTCGAATTCGAATTTCAGACCGAAGTCTTCCATAAAGCTAAGTACCCCATTGGGGAAACTTTTCTTGCCTCAGACCGATGTCAGAAAAAGTTAACAATTGTATTTCTTGTGGGAAGCAAATACCTCATAAGGATTTTCATTCTTATTGTATACCTTGCCTAGGCCCTGATCACGACGTCACTTCTTGTCGTTTTTGTGCTAAATTTAATAAACTTACTATTAAAAGACGATTTGATTTCGCACAACACTTTTTTGGTAGAAAATTTAACTATAACATGCCGTCGGAGCTACCGACTACCGGCGTGCACAAAAAACACAGTGACAAGGACTGACAGCCCAGGCCTAAGGCCGATTCCGAGGCCTTGGTTGATCCGGTCTCCGGTTATCAGTGAGGCTCCGACGCAGCCTCTGACTACCGCAGTTCTGGAACCCGAGACCGCTTCAGATTTTTTGTCGGAATGTATTAGGCCGACGCAGCCTTTTACTTCAGGCCCTACCGACGATTTACCTTCCAGGGACATCGGTACTTCTGAAACGCCATTGGTTTCTGAAGGCGTTTTCAGACCGACTCTTACAGTCAAAATGTTTTCCAAGTCGAAGACTCCTTCTAAACCGAAAAATTCTTCACTTCAGTCTCCTGTTCAAGGCCCTATGCCTAAGAAACAGATGCTCAAAATGGCAGAAGATTTGATTCTTATCAGGGGTTCACAGCCTCCTCCTGACAAAAGGCCTAGACAAGAGGAAGATTCTGCTTCCTCTGAACAACTGTGTATTTCTTCGGATTCCTCTGAAGACCAAGACTATTCCTTCTCTCCTTATGAAGATTCTGATGCTGAGGAATCTATTCCCTCTGCTTCCCCTCCAGAAAATTACTCTTTTGGGGAATCCTTACACACTATGAGGGAACATTTTCACTGGGAAGGTCAGGATTACTCTGATTCCAAGAAAAGGCTGAGAGAGTTACTTTTACTCCCCCAACACAGACCTCTAGCCATCCCTCCAGTTTTGGACATTGTGGATGATGTCTACTTAGAATCCAGTTTCAACCCTGACTCTCTACCTCCTGCCCCGGCCAAGCCTGACAGATACTACAGAGTACATGATTCCCACAAATTCCTTTACAAAAGCCAAGGGGGCTAAGGCTTCCATGGCTAAAAATCCAGTACCTTCTGAAAGGGATTCAAGAGCACTAGACAGATGGGGGAAAAAGGTTTACACCTCAGCCACTTTAGCTATGAGAGCACTAAACTGTCAATTTCATATGCTTAAGTATCAGCAATTTCTGATTTCTCAGTTAAAACAAAAGATAACCACCTTACCTCAACAATCTGAAATGAAAGAAGTGCAGGATTTGTTGCACGCCATCTAGCAGGTGGGCAAACATACATTAAAATGTGGGTTTGATTCTTTAGAGGCCTCCTGCAGAGCAGCTGTCACTGGATCAGTTATACGCAGGCATGCCTGGTTAAAAGAACAAAGTCTGCCTGATCAAGTTAAAGCGAAACTATTAGATGCTCCCTTACAGCAGGATGTTCTTTTTGGTGTTAAAGCAGAAGAAGTTTTAAAGAAAATGGAAGATATGGCGAAATCAATGCAGTCAGTCAAAGATTTTCTACAAGTACAACCCCCTCGCTTCAGCAGAAACTGGCCAACAAAAAATTGGTCCTTTCCAGCCACTGACAGGCCTCAGAGGGGTAAATACAGGCGCCCAAGGGGCAGAGGACAACCACAAGCTCAGTATAGGCCTTGCCAATGGGATACTCCAACCCAGAAGGGAGGAGAAGACAGGTCTCAACCCACCAGAAGGCAAACTCAATGACTTGAACCTCAGCTGGCTAAACAAAGCTCTTTTGTCAGCCCCCTTGGGGGGAAAACTAGCACTATTTGCAGACAACTGGCACATGGTCACAAAGGACAAATGGGTCCTAGACATAATTTTACGAGGATACAGATTCCACTTTCACACCTTGCCAGTAAAAAGAGGAATGCCAAACCTGCCACAAAATTAAAGGGCAGAGGCTCAAAAACAAATTACAGCTCTCATGGCCATGAGAGCCATTCAAAGGGTACCAACTCAAGAGCAAGGCCAAGGATTTTACTCAAGACTCTTCCTAGTACCCAGGAAAGAAAATGCTTGGAGACCAATTCTGGACCTTTCAATTCTAAACACTAACACTACAGCAGCTACTTCCCATGCTGGGGCAAGGAAGCATGGCTGGTAACGTTGGACCTCAAGGAGGCATACCTGCATGTCCCTATCAGACAAAGTTGCAGAAGATACCTCCGTTTCATTGCAGGTTCAACCCATTATCAATTCTCTGCACTGCCCTTTGGCTTATCTACTGCGCCCAGAGTATTCACAAAATGCCTGGCACCAGTAATTGCATACTGCAGACAAAGAGGAATTCAAATATATCCATATCTGGACGACTGCCTCATCCAAGCAGAAAGAAAAGACATTCTCTTACAACATCTGGCTTTTGTGAAGCATCTACTAAATTGTCTGGGGTACACAGTAAACGAAGGGAATTCAAAACTAGTACCGTCACAAAAAATGACATTCCTGGGTGCCAGCTTGGACACAATGGCCTAGAAGGCTTATCTTACACCAGACAAGCAATTACAACTGACTCAATATTTCAAGACAATGGCAACAAAGACCCAATTAACTGCAAGAAATATTCTGCAGGCTTTGGGCTTCATGGCATCTTGCATTCTGATAATACCATTTGCAAAACTGCATATGAGGAAATTACAGTGGTACCTAAAAAGCGTATGGTCTCAACACAGCCACAGCTTGGACACAGTGATATCTCTCATTCCCTGCCTTCAACAGGAATTTCTATGGTGGGCACAGGCATGTCACCTCAACAAGGGTCAGCCTTTCATCTTGCCCCCACCCAGGCAAACTATCACAACAGATGATTCAGACTATGCCTGGGGGGCACACATGGCAGGGCAGTGCATTCAAGGCCTATGGACTGCAGAACAAAGAAAACTGCACATAAACCAAAAAGAGATGCTAGCTGTACAGAAAGCTCTGACAGCCTTCAAGGATCTACTACAGCCAGGACAACTTGCAATAAAGACGGACAACACCACAGTAATGTGGTACATAAACAAGGGGGCACACATTCCTACCCTCTTTGCAGGCAAGCAATAATCATATGGAACACAGCTCTGGCCTACCAAGTCCAGTTACAGGCTCATTTCCTGCCAGGACAGAAAAACACATTGGCAGACGACCTAAGCAGAAACATCAAAGATCCCCACGAGTGGAAGCTAGACCCACAAATATTTACAATGATAACTCAAAGATGGGGTCTACCAAATATAGACCTGTTTGCCAGTCCTCAAAACTACCAGCTGACAAAATTTTGTACAAGGACATTCCACCATCAAGCTTGGAAAGAGGACGCTCTCTCCTTCAGTTGGAAAAACCTGACAGCATATGCCTTTCCTCCATTACCTCTTCTCACAAAGTTTCTTTTGAAGATCAAAAAGGAGAAACCTTGACTGATTCTCATAGCCCCAGACTGGCCATGTCAGCACTGGTACCCACTATTGAAGAATATGGCTCACAGCCCACCATGGATATTGCCTCAAATTCCGCATTTACTCACGCAGCAAGACAAGCAGATTCTATACAGCTAGATCAAAACCTTAAACCTGGCTGCATGGCAAATCAATTAAGCATCCCACCAGCCCCTCTTTCACAAGCAGTACTGGATGTTATTCTAGAGGCCAGGAGGCCAAGCACCAGGAAGACTTACTCGGACAAATGGAAAAGGTTTTGTGCTTGGAACCAAGCTAAACGCCAAGACATAACTCAGCCTCATATGCCTCACATTCTGCAGTATTTAGCTGAGATGTTGCATAAAGGACTTTCCTTCTCCTCTATTAAAATCCATGCTTCAGCTATTTCAGCTCACTACGACACTAATCCACCTTTATTTTCCAATCCTCTTCTAAGGCAGTTCCTCAGAGGGGCAAAAAACATTAGACCACCTAGAAGAGCCCCTACGCCAACTTGGGACCTCAACTTTGTTCTGGAAAAACTAACGCTACCTCCCTTTGAACCAGCTTTTTCTGCAGACCTTCAGTTCCTATCCTGGAAGACTGCCCTGCTCCTGGCAATAACTTCTGCTAGGAGAGTCTCAGAATTACAGGCACTTATGGCAGTGGAACCTTACCTCATTTTCCATCAAGACAGAGTGTCTCTACGGACTAATCCTTCCTTCATGCCCAAGGTGGTTTCCAGTGTAGCTTTAAATCAAACCATCCATCTACCAACCTTCTTCCCTAATCCACAGAACAAAGGTTAGAGACTCCTGCATTCCTTGGACATTCACAGGCAACTTCGTTACTACTTGGATAAAACTAAGGCTTTCAGAAAAACTGACCAGCTCTTTGTTTCCTATGCTACAGCTTCTCAAGGGAGGGCCATATCCAAGCAAACCATTTCTAAATGGATAAGCCATTGCATACGATTCTGCTATACCCATCGTGGGAAACCAGTTCCTCCTACCATTAGATCCCACTCTACCAGGGCAACAGCTACCTCTACTGCCTTTCTCAGGGGGGTTCCTACCAAGGAAATTTTAGAAGCTGCAACTTGGAGTTCTGTACACACCTTCACCAAACACTATCACTTACCTCTGTATTCTAAGTCCAGGGCAGGCTTCGCCACTGCAGTTCTGCAGGGCCTCATTGCCTCTACTAACCCTCTATGATGCCTCCACCCTACCTTAGCTTTGGGACTCAACCAAAGTGTGATGACTGCAGCAGGGTAACACGATGAACATAGTACAGTTTTGTACCTACCATAAATGTAGATGTTCGAGTGTTCACCCTGCTGCAGTCCAGGTTACCCTCCCTCCCTCCAACCTCTCTGATCTACTGGCTAAATCTTTGCTATGCCTTTCTGATGTATTTGCTTATAGCTGAAGGGATTTTGTGTTTGTACAGTGTTCCCACCTTTTGGTACTAATTTGGATCACCTTTTTGGGGGCACCTGACATCTGGGGCAAGAAAAACTGAAGAAAATGGCGTTGGTTGCAATATATGTACCCCTGGCGCAGTGACATCAGGGATGAGGCGACAGCAACCGACGTCGGACCAAGACTTTGGAAATCCGGCCAACTGTGGGACCGCCTGACGACAGGATAACCCAAGTGTGATGACTGCAGCAGGGTGAACACTCGAACATCTACATTTATGGTAGGTACAAAACTGTACTTTCTGTTTACTTCCTGTCAGAACAGGTAGTTAAAGAAATTCTGCTCCCAGATTCCTTTCAAGGAGGAATGTTCATTTATGCTTTTCCACCCTTTCCACGGATATCCAGGTTTCTTCTAAAGGCTCAGAAGGACTCCCCAAAGATAGTAGTGGTGACTTTCTTGGCCCAGGCAGGAGTGGTTCTGTTTTCCTTTGAAACTGGCCAGTGGCAGTTACCACATGCTTCCCCACAGACTAGATTTACTCTCACAAAACGGGTTGCTTGATACACCCCAACCTCAACTGACTGCCTGGATGATAGAATTTTGATACATTTTAGGCATCTTTTTTCTGAGGATGTCCAGCAGTTACTAAAGGAAGTGGGAAAATAGTTTTAGAAAATCATATAGGTCTAAATGGAAAAGTTTTCTAGTTGGTGCCATTCCAAGGTCCATGACCCTTCTTTAGGCTTGACTGCCTCTGGTTCTTGATTATTTGTGTGAGCTGTTGTCCCCTATTGTCCTCTGGCCTAACTCCTCTGTGAAGATTCATCTTATTATCCCTTCCATTTGGAATGGGTTTCTTGGTGTTACCTTTTACCCCTTCCATTATAGGTTTCTTAAAAGTAGTTAAGGAGATGTGACAGTCTAGTAGGAGTTGCTAGAATTCTGTGTCTGGTTCTGGCTAAAGATGTTTAAATTAGCTGTGCTAGCCAGCCTAGGTGTTGGAACAACCTGTACTATATCTTGATTGCACTCCTTTTGACTGACAGCTGTTCTTCTGATGTTTAGCTATTCCCATAATTTATTCTGTGTGTTTACCAGGATAGGACTGCACCCAATGGACCTATTTCAACAACAGACCCTGAGCAAAAAAAAATTTTTACAAAGAATATATATATATATATATTATATTATATTGAGTACTTGGTAGAAAATTAAAGCGTTCATAAATACAAGCCAGGTGCTGTGTTAAAGTGAGTAACTGTATACACGATAGCTTAAATAATGCATGCACTGTTTAATAGTAAGTACAAGGCACAGCAAATAAGCATCGGTAAATGCAAGGTAAGCCGAATGATGAAATGTGGTATACAGTAAAAAATATTGTGGTTGTCATTGCTGAAAAGGCCCTCAGTACCAGCTTGCTTATAGGCTTAATAAATAATGAATAAATATAATACTGCAATCTGTAAATTTGTTGTAGTCAGATTGTTTTACATTTTCTTGTAATCCATACACAGACAATGTTAAACATCATTTGCTTATAACTCTCTTGGGAGTTGCCTGCTGAAGGTGCATTAGGTCCTGAAGTCTTTCTTAGATGTCACTTTACTATACTGTAGGCTTTCTTTTACATCTATGTAATGCCATGTTTAGACATTTATATATTTGTATGGTGTGCCTGTAACTTCCAAGGATAATTGCAGCTCCTTGGAAATATTGTAGCTTCAGATATAGCTGCTGTGTAGTAAGTCTGAGGGTGCAGTGTTCTGGTGTATATCCCTTTCTTCAGTATATAATGATGTCATAATTTGTAAGTAGCAGGGGTGTGGGCAGCACAATCTGGCTGACATTTCTGGAAGTATGGAGTGAAGCCCCCAGAAAATACTTAAAATACTGGTTTGCTGATGGACCTCCTGCATATCAGCAAAACAAACAACCCCAGAATTAACCATTCTAAAGACTTAAACCTTGCCTGTGATATAAATAGCTGGAGAGACATGTACATATCCCAGAGACTACCCCTTCTCTGGAAAAGGCTCCCCATCAATGTGAAACAGAGTGCCTCCCTAACCCTATTCAAATGTAACTTGTACAATTGGATGGGGAACAGGAAATTCATCCCTGCCTTGTCACCTATGTCTCTGATGGACACAGCCAGCCTGTAAATGGTTCATCTCCCAGGCTCCTGCTTGTAAATGTTTCATCTCCAAAGCCCCTGCTTACACTTATCAAGGGTACCAGAATTTGTCAGAGATTTGGGATGCATGACTAAGCTTCAAAAGGCCTTGTGGTCATTAGCCTAGTAAACTCCTGTGAACAAGAAGTATTACTTCTTTAATGATGACTCAGTTTACTTTTCAAATTATCAGGGCTTGCAGTATTGGTTACCACACTGATGACAGGTAGGTATTTGTGTGTAGTTTTGTACTTTGCTCTAAATCGTGGTTTAGATGATTGTGGCATAATGGGTGTGATCACAAAATTAACAAGGAAACAGTTACGTATATAGATTAAGGTAATTAAATATAAAGATGATTACACTGCATCAGCCTGTTTTATACATCATACACAAGTTCACAAAACAAAAAAATGCGTAGCATACAACATTTTTTGTGCAGTCATTTAATTTTTTTAATTTAGTAATATTAAATTGTATTTGTTAATGTAATGTAAATTTTGAGACATGCCCTTGAGTGCAGATTTTGTTATGTTAAGTGTAACATCATCTTTTGATTGTTTAAAAATGTGTCAGATAATTCGTTTTTTTAAAAGTAGTTGCCCAGGTGAGAACCTTAGAGGGAGCAAGCTAAGCAAGGCTGACCAGACTCCCCCCGCAGATCTTGTGGAACTCCCTTGTGTTGTAAGAATGCTCCAGTACCTCCAGTCAGCGGACTGTGCTTGATGCAGCATCCAGGGGTATCACCACAAGGTGTACAGACCACTTCATTTGATTCCTGTCAACCAGTAGGTCTAAACCAAGATCTCCCATCAGCTTATTCTGTCAGAGAGAGAGAGCCCAGCAGCTTGTGAAGTAAACTAATTTTTGTCACTTTTATGCATGATCTCATCATTTCAGTTACTAGCCAGATCTCATAATCATATATGAAGATAGGCTATATACAGACTGGGAGCCAATAAATCCCAGTGGATATTATTATTCTTTTAAAAAAAAGCTTCATTCACTTGGAAGATTTCCTCATGGATACTAAAAAAGAATAAAAACACGGTTTGAAGTCAGAGGGGGGACAGTTTGAGTAATGTTCAGAAGTATGTTTTACCAGAGACAGCAATATAGTAGCATGGAACCAGTTTCCAGAAAAGTCAGTGGTTCAGAGATAGTGGGTAAGTTCTTGAACATTTTGAACAGACATAAGGTAGTCATTATAAGGGACAGGAGGATATAAACTGTTGGATAACCAGGATTGTTGATTTATGTATTACCTCCTAAAATGCTGTTTTTACAAAATATGTTCCATCAGTGCTGACCATTTTGCCATATTTTTTCTCCCTGTATGTAAAAAACTGTAATTCTGAAATGGCCTGATATTTTCTAGTGAAAATGTGACCTACATACATAGGTACTTAACTATGAAATATATATATTGCATTTCACTAGACAGCAATAGCTACATTGTTGTTTGTTTGTCTTTCGGCTTTTCCCGGTAAGGGGTCGCCACAGCGGAACTCCGATCCGCTAATGATTGGCAGTAGATTTTTATGAAACGCCGAGGTGCCAGCTCAACGCCCAACCTTCAATGAAGGCATGCCCATTTATGCACACATGTCTTTCGAACATTATTCAACCGTGGGGAGGACATGCAGACTCCACACAGAAGGCACTCCCAAGCCAAGCTGAGAATCGAACGGAAGAACCTCTTGCTGTGAGGTAACAACACTGCCGCCGTACCACCGCGGTAAATTCTAAAATACATCACATTCAGAGAGGTACATATGTTAAAAGAGAACAATATAATTATTTTTTTGTATTTATTTAAATTTATCTGTACTGGGTAGGGCATTAAAACCCAGTGGACTGTTTTCAGACTGATTGTAAATTATTTAACACACACTTGTATGAACAAAAATACATTTGAATGGAATTAGTGCACTTATGGAAAAGAAAGAGTAATAGAATATAGATATTAAAATTAGCTAAACTATTAATAGTTATTTCAAGCTAAAACTATTTAGATTGGCTTATGTTATTTACAGTGCAAGCACTGTTTTGAGGTAGGAGAGTAATTAATGCCTGGGGTGCACTTGAACATGGTATACTTTCCAGGCAGAGACCAAAGAAACTACCAACAGTGTTTTAAATTATCAGTGTGGTTGATTGCTTGCTAGAGTACACCTCTTTTGGAAGGGAAAACCCAGTGCTAACACCCACTGCTGTGCAACCTTTACACTTAGAACCATCATGGCCTGGAGTGCGGGAGGTGTAAGACTAAAATGGAAATGTCTAACCACCTCTTATGGCCACCTAAAAGGTGACTGCTTTTGGCTATTTCTTGCCCTCATTGATGACAGGATGAATGGTCTTTGGCCAAGAGGGGCCAAAGAGCTGCAAAAATGATGATACTGGAACACTGATATATATTTCTGTGTCATTTTGCATGCCATAGTAATCTTTTATTACAGGAATTAAAACTGAAAATATCAATATTTCTGCTACTTTTTAATGCTTGAGTTATACCAACACAGTACAGTTGTAATTTGTTCTGTACCCTATTTGCTTCATGGAGTTAAAGCCATATAGCAATGTTTTGTATAAACCTAACTTTATGTAACTTTGTAGCCTGTTGCTTCCTCTTGGTCACGTTTGGCCAGTAGATAATTCCCTGCATAGCAAGATTATATCTCTGAAACTGTTTAATATGTCCGAGTAGAATTGTGAGCATCATGTAGTGGAATATTAAGTTATAAATTCTCTTTAGGTTGTGATGTTTAAGTGGAAAGGTAGTGGCATAACTACATCTTGTGTTGCTTTGTGCCAGTTCATAATTCTTGACAATTTTTCTCCAGCTAAGTATTCCAAATGCTTGAAAGAAATCTTTATAGTGGTTGCTTTAGTTTTAATTCTGCAACCACACAGGGCAGTCATGTATCTGATTTATATTGTGATATTCTTCATATTGATCATTGTAGTAATCATATGTGTGTGTGTGTGTGTATATATATATATATATATATATATATATATATATATATATATATATATATATATATGGGGGTTTACTATTAAAACATCAAAATGTAAAACAAAAACGGTACTTAACAGTGAACTACTTTGCTGAAAGTACACATTACCTAACAGCCCTAATGTTGAAAATCAGTTGTTAATGCTGAAAATGTCGAACACAACATTTTAAGGCACTTAACAGTAATTCCACCCTTGCCATAACTACCTAACATCCCCTTTATGCGGGGGGGGGGGCAAGCCCCCTGCACCCCCACACCCCCCCTAACTATATATTCCAACTCAGAGATCGCACTACAGTGATGAAAGTGATCTATTTCCCTAATCACACTGTACCGTAATCCCTGTCATAATCGAACATTCATATTTGTGAATGCACAGTACATTTGCAAATATAACGTTTGATTATGTAGCTTGCACACATATGAACTATTCGAACATCTGTAGTTCGAATAGTTCATAGGCGTACAATGCTACATCAAAATTTTAATAGTAAACCATATATGGGATATACCTTGCCAAGGATAAAATAGTCAGCCAGCTTCCAAAGCTTCAGGGCACATTCCACAGCCCCAAACTGTCAAGCAGCTTGAGCTGAGCTGACTAAAAGACAAGTTTGGGTACAAAGCCTTTGAGGTTTCCTGCCACCGAAAAGTATGCTGTTCTGAGATTTTAGAGAATCAACATTCAGCTTGTGGAGATAAGTTCCCTTTGGGGGGGAAAAACTTCCTTTTTTTTATATTTACCGATATTTTATTACCTTGCTCTTCAGTGTAGTTATTTTAAAGCTAAGAGTGTTGTATGTTAATGGGCTATCTCAAGACTTTAATGTACTTTTAATGTACTTTTAAAGGGAGCATTTGTTTTTTCTGTCAGTTTAAAAGTATTGTAAACTAGCTGATAATATATTTACTGTAGAGGCGTTGTGTTTACTTTCCATTATGGGGCTGCCATAGCATTAGAAAGTGCTTTTCGCTGTTTTTCTGTCAAAAAAGTAACTTTCCAGGACTGGTATTTTTATCAGTGTTTGTTGCTTGTCTTCTGTATGAAAGAGACACCATTTTCATCTTGACCATGGAACAAATTGTTGGTAATTCTTCCAGCCACAAAAAGAGGAAGTTAAGCAAACAGCCTTTGCCACCCTGGGGTTTGTTTCACCTGCAGGTGGGTGCCTCTGCTGTGGCCATTTGTTGTACCTCAGACCACTCATCTTTTATCCCAGATCCCTCTGGTGTAGCACCTACAACCACTATGGATCACAGGTTAACCATGTTCTCTGCGGCTGTTGGAGTCCCATCGGTGGGCAAGGGAGAGTAACTCTTGTCAGTCCTGGACAAGGAACGGAGAAGGTCTCCCTGTTGTGTCATACTGCTGTGCCCATCCCTGGGGGAGCAGCAGCTGCCATTAATAACACAGCAAAACCACATCACCACAAAATATCAGGATCCATGGGTTTTAGTATATATTAAGTGTGGTTTGATGTAGTGTGTACTCCTTGAAGGCATTATTGCCAAGGCGCTAGAGGTGAATAAAGTTCCATTAGTAACACAGTTGGCCCCATTTTTTCTTGTCAAAGAGAAACAGAAAACCAAGCATGTGTCTACTCCTCTTCAAATTTCTTTGGATAGGAGTAGTTCACTGTGTCTGACTCAGGGTTTAATTCAAGCCATTGATCCTTCTTGTAGAGTAGCTTCTGGTAAAAGAAAGTGGATGCCTCTTTTCCTGAAGAGGTTCAAGATTCTTAATCTGAACAGGGAGATGCAGGGATGAATTCAGGGTTTTGTTCTCAGATTTCTAACTCAGACTTGGAAGAGGGCGGAAGAGATCTTAGTTTCTGATTCTCCTGGGGGATGTCTCTTTCTCTGAGGCTGTTGCTAGAATATCCCAGTGTTTTCATTAGAAGAACACTGAAGTTTCTGAGTCCCTGAGAAAATACCATGAGTTGCTACAGAGAGATTTTCTAGAACCTGCATCCATTTCTCCTTTCCTGTCTGCTTTAGAGTATTTGTGTCTTACTGCCTGCAGTTTTCCTGATATTCAGCCAGATTCCCCTAAAAAGGCAGCTAGGATGTATAAAGTTCCTCTGTCTTTTAAATTTTCATACACTATTCCCAAACCTGATCCAGCAGCTACAACCTTAGTTGACTCTACTGCTGCTAAGCACTTAGTTAATTCCAATACTACTCTTTCTAATAAGGATGGGAAAATAATTGATATGTATGTGAAAGAAGTGTATACTTCTGCAACTTTGATGTTTAGATTTTTAAATCATCAGGCTCAGTTTGTTCTGACATATTGTGAAAGTATGAAGAATGTGTTTTTCCCTGCAGTTACTTTTTGTGAAGAAAAATCTGCTTTAAATACCTTAAGTTTCTTCTGTTGCTCAGGTTAATACTCATTGTTTGTAGTGTGTGTGTGTGTGTGTGTGTGTGTGTGTGTGTGTGTGTGTGTGTGTGTGTGTGTGACTCTGTTGATACTTTTCCCTGGAATATGGTTACTGGTACTGTTTGAAGGAAGTTTGCTTGACTGCATTCTCAGATGATGTAAAAGTGAGGTTTTAAATTCTCTTTTGGATAGTGATTTAGTGTTTGGCCCCTCTGCTGCACTAGTGATCAAAAAGTGTGACAAAAGGGGAAAGCTAATCCAAGGAATCTCTGTTTTTTTCAGTCCTCCTGTTCCAAATTGTCCAAGGTATTGTCTTTCTCCTCATTCAGTTTTGGCAAAAAAAACAGAATTAACAATCTCAACAAAATTCAGGTAGGCATTTAAGAATTGGGCAAGGAGGTTCCAAAAGGAAGTCTTAAACCTCCCAAAACCAAGGACAGTCCAACAAGTCTGAATGACTGTTAAGGAAACCTTGTGGTCTCCTCCCACCTTGACCCCTTTTTTGTTCCAGAAAGTCTGAATCTCCATTTTTCCATTTGGCAACATATTGTTTCAGACAAATGGGTTCAGAAAAAACATTCATCAGGGTAACAGATGTTTGTGGGAGGAAATTCCTCCTCATTCCTCATCCTGCAGATCAGACTGTTTTGTTACCACCTGTTTTTAATCACATGCTGTCCCTAGGTGGGGAAGGAGTTTTATTCAAGGATGTTCGTAGTACCAAAGAAAGAAAATGTTTGGAGACCAGTTCTATATCTTTATTTCAGAAACCTGTTTGTGATAGTGCCCAAACTCAGAATGATGTCACTTCAAAACCAGTTACTTCCTCTTCTGAGTTTCCTGGTCACACTAGACACAAAGATGCGTATCATCCCATCCCTATTCATCCAGACTTCAGGTGTTTAAGGTTTTATGCATTTGGATCACATTATCAGTTCTCTACCTTACCCTTTGGACTACCCACTGCACCAAAAGTGTTAACAAACTATCTAGCTCCGGTTATAGTTGATTGCAGACTATAAGGTATCCACAACTGCCATATTTAGATGATTGCTTATCATTGCAGAGTCTTTTTCAAAATGTCAGAAATTTTTCTGTTGGGTGAGAGATCTCTTGTACAAGCTCGGATTCCAAGAGAACATTCAAAAGTCTTTATTGACTCCCTCACACAGGATTGTGTTCCCGGGATGTCAGCTAGACACCTCAGTTCAAATGCCTTTTCTTTCTCAGGAAAAATAAATCCTTATTTATATCTATTTTTAAGATTTTCCACTCAGACGTTGATCACTGCAGGGGAATACCTCAGGATTTTGGGTCACATATCATCTGTGATTCTCATGATACCCCTGGCAAGACTCTTCTTGAGAAAGATACAGTAGCATCTGAAATCTCTTTTATCCCAGTATCAACACCCTTTATCTTTTCAGATCCTGGTACTGGGGTTTCTCAGATGAAAACTTTTTGGTGGAGACAACAGATATCCTTAAATCCAGATCTCCACTTCTCTCTCCCTGCTCCAAAGCAGTCAGTCATCACAGACACTTCAGACATTGCTTGATAAGCAATTTCAGAAGAGATTAAAGTTCAGGGGTGTGGGACACCAAGGGCAGACACAAGCACATAAATAATACAAAGATGCTTACCCTGATCAAGGCACTCAGTTCTCTGAACCTTCTTTGTTCCCTGGGACCTCCTCAAGTGGTTACTTGACAGTACCGTGGTCATGTGGCACAACAACAAGCAGAGGGAAACGGGTCTTACCCCTTTGCAGAGTAGCCATGTTAACTTGGTAAATAGCTTTACAGCACAGTTCCATTCTACAAGCGTCCTATATTCCAGAAGAGCAAAACTGTGTGGCAAACAAACAGAGCAAGATCAAGGCAGACCCTCACAAATGTCAACTAGATAAGGGGGTCTTCCAAGATTTGACCCATAGGTGGGGAGTTCCTCAAGTAGACATATTTGCATTCCCTCTGAACAATCAACTCACAAAATTCTGTTCCAGGGCTCCATGCAAGAAGGCCTTGAAGACAAATGCCTTTTCTTTTCTTTGGACAGTAGTCTTCCTGTATGCCTTTCCACCCTTTCCACTAATGTCTAGGATACTTCTGAAGATTCAGAAGGAATCCCCCAAGATCGTTGTGGTGACTCATTTCTGGCCCAAGCAGCTGTGGTTCTCCCTTCTTTTGGAAATGGCCAGGGACAATTAGCACAGACTTCCTCACAGGATGGATCTACTCATACATGAACTGGGGTGTCTAATACACCCCAGCATCAGTCATCTTCATTTGACTGCCTGGATATTAGAGTCTTAATTCCTTTTAGGCACCTATTTTCTGAGGACACGCAGCAGGTATTAATGGAGACAAGAAAGCCTACTACAAGAAAATCATATATTAGCAAAAGGAAAAGGTTTTCTAGTTAGTGTTAACATAACTAGCACCCATTCAGGGCTAGTTGTTCTCTGGTTTTACAATATTTGTGTAAATTAATGTTCTATTACCTTTTTTATTCCTCTGTCAGGATTAATTTATCAGCCATTTCAGCGTGTCTGCCGATGGATTCTCCTCTTTCAAGGCAGTCTTGTATCAAAATGTTCTTGAAAGGGGTTTTGCATAAGATGACACCTTCAAATTTTGTGTTTGAGAAGCTAACAATTACTTCATTTGAACCAGCTAATCTGGTTGACTTGAGGTTCTTAACATAGAAAACAGTTTTACTAATTGCTGTGACCTCTGCAAGAAGGGTATCTGGGTTGCAAGCTCTTTTGGTGTGTCAACCCTACCTCATTTTTCATTGGGACAGGGCTTCTTTGAGAACTAATTCTTCTTTTATGCCTATAGTGGTATCTGAGCCAAACTGTTCATCTCCCTGTTTTCTCCTGAACCTAAAAATGAAGGAGAAAGGATACTCCATACCTTGAATGTCCACAGACAACCTAGGTATTATCAGATCTTCAGATCAATTGATAATTGCTTGTGAATTGAGAAGATGGGGCAATGTGTGTCAAAACAGACTATTTCCATATGGTTGTCTAAAGTTCATTTAGGATCATAGGTTCATAGGTTAGTACTAGGCTAACTGCCCTTGCGAGCCATTTTAAGTCTAGCCCAATTATCACTTGTGAGATTCAAACCCTGTACCTTGTGTTTTTAAGGCAAACACCTTAACCATTAGGCCATCCTCCCAACACCTTTTGTTATATTCACCATGACAGATCTATTCCAGGAAGGTTCAAGGCCCACTCTACCAGGGTCTTGGCTTCATCTATGGTTTCCCAAAAAGGATTATATTCTAGAAGTATTTTAGAAGCTGCTACTTGGTCCTCTGTACATGCTTTTACAAAGCACTATAAGCTTGATTCCTTCTCTAGGTCTAGCTCAAGCTTTGCTAGGACCTTTCTCCCGAGTCTCCTGGAATCTTCTCCTTCCTCCTCCTCCCAAATATAGTTAGTTATGGTAATCTACTAATATAGATAAGGTTACTGTAGTAGTGATCAATATGAAGAACATAGTACAATTATGTAAGTTCAACTTAATATAACAGTAGATGTTTGAATGATTACTGATGCAGTGACCACTCCCTCCCTCCATCCCCCTTGTTTTTTGAGGGTATTTTTATGCCAGGGTATGGGCATTTATTTTTTGTTATTCCTAGCATTATCCTTTCAGGGCTCAGCCTTCTGTCTCTGCTAGCAGGAAGTCTGTAAAGGACTTTGCACCCAAACTTGTCTTTTAGTCATCTGGGCTTGAGCTGTTTGACAGTTTGGGCATGTGAAAGCTACCCTGAAGCTTTGGACGTGGCTGGCTTTTACATCCTTGGCAGGATATGACCCATATATCTAAGGCTACTGCAACAGTGATCATTCAAACATCTACTGTTATGGTAAGTTCAGCTTATACATCTCTACTTTTTCTCCTGCCTTTACCCCCAGGGAAAAAATACATATTGATCGGTCAATCTGTCTGTATTTGTGTGTCTGTGTCTGTGTTTCTGTCTTGTTATCATACAACTCTAGAATATCACAGGTTGCCAAATTCCTATAATGCCTATGGTGGCCTGTTTGGCTCCCTGCATATCCAGTGCAATAACTGATATACTTTGACATTTTTAACTAAACTTTTCAGGGCAACATTTGGGTGCTTTCCTTAATATGTGTGCTTTTAGTTAGAAAGGCAAGACAACAATTGTATCATGAATTTTTGCCTGTTTACACCATAGTACTTTTTGAGTTTTTAATTTTATGCAAGCACTTCAGGTGTTTTTGAGCATCAGTTTTTTGAGCCCAGTAAATAGTGTGTTTAGTTACGCAGTTATAGCAACAAAGTATATTTGTAATACTGATGCATACAGCATTTGCCCCAAGAATTAATATGCACTTTTTATTCTTGCACACTGAGTTTATGGGAAGTTTGAAGGAATCAGATGGGCTCAAGTACTGAAAATATACTGCAGCAGAATAATGTCTTCTCCTTTCTCACAAGGCTGCCTTCTGATGGAGCACATCTTCTTTGATTATGAACATAATGTTAAGATTATGTTTAGTAGTTCAGCTTTCACTCTTGGACCTCACATTCCCCCAGATATCCCACAGCCTATTACATGTCACATACTGTTTTGCATCAGACACACAAGTATGCATGCAGTGCTGGCTGGCTTTAGCACAGTCTTGCTTCCAGGTTCATGTGTTAAGTTCCCTTTATTAAATGATAAATTATTCAGTTATTACAGTATTTGCAGTAGCAAATTCTTTTTTACTGTAATAAAGAACAAAATGAACCCCACTGGTTCCTTTGTGTGTGTGTGAGTATGTATATATATATATATATATATATATATATATATATATATATATATATAGATATATATATATAGATATATAGATAGATACAGATAGATATAGATTTTTTTAAAAGATCTTTGACCATGTATACTTAGTAACTCCATCAACATTCTTTTGACTGCCAATGCTAAGTATATTCAATACTAGTTTGTAAAAGGAATAAAGAAATGAGCAGACCGTCTTCTTAGAAGTCAAGGCTAATGTCAGTGGTCTCTGGCTGACTAAATTTGCAGATGATTGCAAATTAGGAGCTGTCATTCGATCTCACACTGACACAAATGTTCTCCAGCAGGGGCTGACACAGACAAACAACTGGTGTCAGAGCCATAGACTAAAACTAAGTGCCAAGAAATACATAATAGTATCCTTGGGGGAGTCATCCATTCCTGATAACTATCATATTGACAACACACCCCTTAAAGTTGACCCAGTAGTCAGGAACTTAGGGATATGCATGGATAGCAATCTAGCCTTTGATTATCACGTGTCTGCAATGGTGAGGAAATCATTCAATGTTGCACAACTTATATACAAAGGTATGTCGTTTAAGTCCAAGGAAGTTCTTGCTCCACTGTATTCAGCATTCATCAGACCTATCATTGAGTACAATGCCCCCTTTGGTATATACCTAACCAGGCATATCCAACATCTGGAATGTCCACAGAGGTTCCTCCCTAAAACATTACAGGACATAAGTAATATGTCCTATGCAGACTGCCTCAAGGCCCCCTATCCCTGTATTCTGTCTTCTACAGGCTTTGGAGAGGAGATCTATGCCTGGCATACAGGGCATTGTCAGGCCCCACTCTGATGGACCTCCTGCTTATCCACAAAAGAAGCAGTATCAGAATTACCATTCTAAAGACTTAAACTTTGCCTGTGATGTAAATAGGACCTGCTGGAGAGGGAGGTATGTATCCCAGAGACTACCCCGTCTATGGAACAGGCTCCCCATCCATGTGAAGAGTTCCTCCCTAACCCAGTTCAAGTGGAACTTGGACAATTGGATGGGAAAATGGAAATTCATCCCTAGTTTGGCACCTGTGTCTCTAATGCAAACAGGTAACCTGTAAATGGTTCATCTCCCAGGCCCATGCTTAAACTTATCAAGTGTATCACAACTTGTCAAAGATGTGAGATGTATGGCTAGGTTTAAAAAGGCCCTTGTGGTCATTAGCCTCGTACACATCTATGAACCTGGGTAGGCAAAGCATTTATTATTTGATGTCAAATGGTGAGTCTTTCAGTTTTGTGACTGTAGAAAGTCTGATTGTTTCAGCCTAAAAATTTAAGATGGACTTGATAATTATGGTCTGTGTACTTAAAATGCTTGGACAGAATCCCTGTCAAGTCAGGAAGTAGAAACACCCCTATTACTTTAATTTTCAAGGAAGTTGTGTGGCATGGTTGTGTCAAGTAAGCAGCTGACATTTGAGTCCCTTTATTCATTATGTATGTTAAGTACTTAGAGAAGGAGATGAGATGTACATTAGAACTAGTTTTTAAATCAGAGACTGACACTTTTTGACAGTGATTTAAAATTAAAAAAAAAAAAGTTTGGTGATCAGGTCAAGGCACCATATTGTTACATGGACCATTACTGTTTTATGCGAT
Organism: Protopterus annectens; assembly: GCF_019279795.1. NCBI lineage: Eukaryota > Metazoa > Chordata > Ceratodontiformes > Protopteridae > Protopterus > Protopterus annectens. The sequence continues at coordinate 328,230,025 of NC_056748.1, forward strand.
GGGGATTATTTATTAGTTGAAGTGTAACAGAAAAATAACACTTTTTCATCCTTCTATCCATTTTTAATGCTTGTTTTCTCCACTTAAGGTTCAAAGGGAATCGGAATCTGTCACAGCAAGCGTTGGTTGTAAGGCAGGCAACAATCTCCAATAGAAAACTAATAAATTACAGGACACAAATATCCCAACACATCCATATGTTGTAGTTTTGACCATCATCATTTCACCTACCAGAATGTGTTTGAGATGTTAGAAGAAACCAGAGACCATGGCAAAAGCACACAGAGAGGACATGCAGACTGTACACAAAGCACCAGAGCTGGCAACCCAGAGTGAGAATAAAACAATGTGAGAAAAGCAGTTTTAACTGGTACATGACCGTACCACCCTATTATTTTTATTGTTAAGAAATTTAACAATTTGATTAATGAATAAGGTTGGTCAAAAGAAACCCACAAGCAGTGCCAGCAACTTATATATTGTTGTCAATACAGAATTGTCATCTCAATGGGATTCTGGTTAATTCTAAAGTATTTCTTGTCAGATGTACTTAAAATATATTTCCTTATAGTTTACAGTAGCCTGACATAGTATTTGAGAAAAACATAGATCTTACTAGTCCCTACTCTGCTGACCTTATGGGCTTGCCATTTTTTTAGAAGATTAATGAGAGTTGGAGATTTGGCTGGGCCCATTTTGGCTGCATTTTCTATGGCAGAGGCTGAACAAAGTAAGCTAGTCTGTTATTTGCAAGTGGAATGAAGTAAAATAATAGTTTCTGTGAGAAACATTCATATTAAAGTATACAGACCACTGGCAGAGGGTGCTGTCAAGCCTGATGTTAAGGCATGGAATACTTGAAATGGGGCAAACTTCAAAGTGCCAGAGACGAGCTTAATGTGTGCTTCTATGATCTGGTAATCTCCTGAGCTACAGTGTTGCCATCATTCCTTATTTTCTAAGATTTTTCAATAAGGTACTATTAATATCCTGGTTTACTTTTCACTTGAGTTCTAGTTTGAGTCAGTTACCCAATTTTGGAATTTCCATTGAGCAAACTGTTTTCTTGGCAACATTTAGTAAAACTGAAAACTAAAGTGGTGGTTCCCAAAATCTTGAAATCGAAAGGCTGAAACTGTGCGTTCCTGAGAAATTAAAACATGTGACTCTTAAGAAGAAGAAAGCAAGCTCAACTACCTTTAGTCAGGAGGCTAATGCTTCCATACACACTGTCCTTAATATTCCATCTCCAAAGGCACAGCACCTTAAATTAGGCTCTATTTGATTAAGGGCATTTTCAAGAAAATGCAGTTTCGGACCTTTAAATTAAGGATCATATGCTCCAATGTGTGTTACAGGCTTATAGGATCATAAGAAGTTACTAGGCTATAGGCCCTGAGGCCGTTACAAGCCTAGCCAAGAATTTAGCCCATGTTCCGACAAGTCAGCACCCGATGCCCCTGTCCAGCAGGGACATAGGTGGAATCCCAGGGTATATTTTCTGTTCCCCATCCAGTTATCCAGGTTGTGCTTAAAAAGGGTTAATGTGGTACTCTGCTTGACATGGAGAGGGAGTCTCTTCCACAGAAGGGGGAGTCTCTGGGACACAAATCTGTTCCGCCAACAAGTCTTATTGATGTCACAGACCAGGTTGAGGTCATCCGTGCGGGTTACTCGAGTGGAGCTTGAGTTGTGGATATGCAGCAGTCCCATCAATGCGGGGTCTGAGATTGCTTTGTATGCCAGACAGAGGTCACCTCTGAGGAGTCTGTAGGAGGCTGAGTAGAGGGACAGGGCTTTTAGCCTATCTGTGTAGAGTAGATGTTTGAGGCCCTGGATTCTCCTGGTGAGGAACATCTGTTGTCTCTCCAGCTGCTGCATGTGCTTTGTGATTTACATGCTAAAAGGGGCATTGTACACAATAATGGGTCTTGTTCAGGAAGAATACAGGGATGTTATGACCTCCTTGTCCCTGGATGAGATACTTTTACTAATGAGGTGGGCCATATAGAAAGCTTTCTGTACAATGGAGGCAATATGGTGATCAAAAGTCCCTCATGACTGATTGCATGCTTAGGACCTTGTTATTATAATGTGATCATTTTTGGGGACGTCACTCTCCCCAAAAGGGGATGATAATGTATTTTTTGGCATTCAGTTTGAGGCCATGTTTATGGCAACAGTCATTTGTTTGGGTGAGACCCTCTTGGAAGATGTCCAAATCACTATGGGAACTGATGACAGCGCCCAGCTTGCAGTCATTTGTAAACTTGGTCAGCCATAGCTCACTGGTTTTGTCCTGCACCTCAGAAAAGTATATCCCAAACAACAGAGGCCACAAGACCAATCCCTGGGATAAACCACTTATTATGAGTGTACTGCTTGAGGTGGCTTCCCCTATTTTGACTAGGTGGGTTCTATCAGTGAGCCAGTCTGCTTCCCATCTAGTAACATACGGATTGATGCCTAGTTGAGAGAGTTTATCTATTATACCTGAATGGGGAAGTTTTGGCCAGGCCAAGTTAGGTGATGTGCACTGTCTTGCCATCATCCATGGCTTTGGTGACTGTATCAAAGAAGTCGACCAAATTTAATAGGCATGACCTCCCCTTGATGAAAGTAGACTGTGTGGGATTGAGTGTTAGGAGATTGCCAATGTCCTTGTTAATGAGGTCCATGATAATCCATTCCATGGCCTTGCAGATCAGGCTAGTTAGGCTGATGGGTCTGTAATTTCCTGGATCGGTGGACGCTCCAAGTTTATGCAAAGGGATAACAGTGGTTTCCTCCACTTGGCTGGGACGAAGCTGGTACTCAGGCTTTGGTTGAATAGGGTGTATAATGGTGCTGCAATTTCCTGCCTGAGTTCATGTAGGATGCAGCCTGGGATGTTATCGCCCATGTAGGCTGTATTTGTTGCCTCTGAGAGGGCAGTGATGACTTGCACCCTAGAGATAAGGGGAGGGGGGCAGGTGCTGGGGATATCCTGATAGGGGGGACAGAGGGGTGAGGTTTTCACTGATCAAGTCTGCCAACAGGCTGGCTATATCTATGGCGTTTGTGTATGTAGCATCCTTGAGCACCAGTTCTGAGCCGATATGAGTGCTTCCTTTGAAATTGCAGACATATGTGAAGAAGGCCTTATGATTGGCATTAGTAGTTGTGGCCAATTTGGACTCGAAGTTTGCTTTGAAGGATTTCACTAGTGCTCTTATTTGCTTGTTTAGGCTAAGGAGAGATTGCTTCCAGTTAGGCAGCTGCTCCTGCTTGGTTCTGGACAGCATATTATTTCCCTTTATTATAGAGTTTACTTATTGCAGGTATCCACCAGACAGGTTTACTCTTCCTTGAGGAGGAGGATGTTGTCCTGTCGGGTATACCTTATTGCATGCAGTTATATAAATGCTCGTATAGTACTTTGATTTAGGTTTGGACGTATGTGCCAGTTCCTGTGGAGGGGGAAGGGGCTGTGAAGCTGTTTATACCTTCCCTCAGGAAGCAGTAATCAGTTTTGGAGAAGTTTTTTTATTTGATCCCAGCTGGGGGGGTCAGGGGTCGGGGGAGATGTTGACTTCGAAAGTGACCGCTTTGTGGTCAGATCTCACTAGGGAAGATGACACTGTACGGATGCTGCATTGGTTACTCATGTTGATTAATACCAAGTCCAAGATATTATCACCTCTTGTGGGGGTGTTGACCAACTGGTCCAAGGCGTTTGCATTGATGAAATCAAGGAATCGCTGGGCATTTGTGTTTTGGCATGAGTAGCTCTTCCAGTCTCTGGTTGGATAATTAAAGTCACCCAAGATCAGGGCAAAGGGTTGAATCTTGATAGATTCGAAGAGATCCAGATAGGTGGAGTTGACATTTTGAATCAAAGTTGGGGGTATGTAGCTAGCTATGATTTGAATAGGGGTTTTGTCAACACTTAACTGCACCTGGAGTGTCTCCTGTGTGTCATACTGTTTGACCATCTTGGAGGTATATATGTCTTTAATATATATTGCAACTCGACCTCCTTTTGCTTTGCTGGCCAGGATTTGTGGTCTGAATGTGTGATAGGATGAGTAACCTGGTATGGCTGGAGTGCTCTCCGCAGCTTTCATCCAGGTTTCTGTGACTGCACAAATGTCGGCATCTTCCAGGATTAAGAATACTTGCAATGAGTGTAGTTTCATGTTTAGACTCATAGCATATAGCAGCATGACCTTTAATGTGCATTTTGATAAAGTTTTCATGTTGGTAGTTTTGACCTCATGGCATTGCCTAAAAAAGGCACTATGTGAGAGTCAAGAGCCTTTGCCAGAAGCCTGAAGCCCAAGGGAGACAGATGCAGGCTATCTCTGGCAAAGCATTGTGGTCTATCGATCATGTGTTCCCAGGCTGTCAGGTACTGGATCCCCTTGGAATGACACCAAAACTAAGCCAATTGTTAAAGTTAAACATTTTCTGTTTGTATTGAGGCATCATTCTGGGTGACTGTAGAATGCTGCTTAAGGCTAGGAACATACCTGCCTGGGACACATATTCAGCTAGCTTTATCATGTCTCTGTTCATATAGTCCAGAAAGGTATGTCTCAAGTCATTCACACCAACACGGACTATGACAGAGTCATAACAGTGCCTGTTGATGAGAGACTTGAATGCATGGGTGATATGGTGGATTCTGGCACCTGACAAACAATTAACTGTGACTTTCTCCTTATTCAACTTGGTGAGGGGCACATCTGTGTGTCTCACAATGGAGTCTAATATGTTGGGTTCATGTTTAGGCCTTAGTGGCTGTGAGAGACAGGTATGTGGACTGTGTGTGGTATGGTGTGCAGTGGAGTTTGCATGTGTTTTTGCCTCAGAGGTCTATTTTGTTTTGGTATGTTTTTGTTGAGGACCTCCACATATGTGGGTGTGTTTTGTATTGGTGTGGGTGGTGGTTGTGTTGACAACCTTCTCAGTGCCAGATATACTGGCTTGTGAAGGAGAGAGCATGGACTCTAGGTTCTTAATGTAAATGCATCTTTCACAAATTGTATTCCTAGTTGGTAGCAGTAGCGGGTTGTCCATGTACATGAGGCAGATGCTGCACTGTCTCAGGATGCTCATTTCAACGAGACTGGCAGGAGAAACAGTAGGAAATTGTCCATCCATATATGTCAGAATCTGAAGGAGAGAGGCCAGAGAGAGCTGAGGAAGTAAAGGGTGGAAGGTCTAAGAGGAGTACTACTAGGTAATCACACAAGTGCCAAGGAAAAATTTGTAGCGAGAATGCCTTGCAATAGGTTAAAAGCAGTCCAACTATGGTGCATGACGTGCAAACAAGCCCAAACCAGCTCAAATGCTGGGTTTTAAGTACCACAAAAACTAGAAGATTCTAGTAACACAGAAATCTAGCCAATCATGCTAGGCCCTGCTTTTTTTACCAATCAGCTTGTGCCAGACAAGGTCCAGGCAGCCCTGCTACTCTCATTAGCAGAGAAGATAGGCCCCTACCAACACAAGATGGCTGCCAGAAACACAAAAGGCAAAAACAAACAGCTCTGGATGCAGCAAACCTGCATCAAGACTATGTTACTCAATTTAATGGTTAAGATCACAGTAAAACTCACAAAAAAGCACATTTTAACCACTTACAGACATAAACAAAACCCACAGTATGGAAAAATACAGTTAAACAGTAATAAAATGCAGTTAAAAGTAATGAATTGCAGTAAATTACAGTGAGATACAGTTAAACAGTAATGAAATGCAGTTAACCAGTAAATTGCTTTAAAACAGTGCAAATATGATAAATTAGCACACAATCCCAAAAGTAAAAAACAGCTCAAATAAAGCAGAAGCTCAGTAGAATACTATCATCAGTTTAGTCAGGCTACCAACAAGCAGCAACAAATGCGGCAAACTGTATGCAGTTGAACACCTAAGCACAAGCAGCAAAATGAAGTAGGAAGACGCACAAAATATATACATATATATATATATATATATATATATATATATATATATATATATAAAATATACATAGGTCTACTTCACATAATCGAACACCTGAATTGTTCAACTTTCATATGGCCAAGACCATGTGATCGAACATTTGAATGTTCGAAAATGTGAAAAAAAATAAACGGTGCTAGCAGGGGGGCAAGCCCCCCTGCCCTCCCCCCCACTGTTTAAATATACCAACTCCGAGATCACACTACATTGCGGTAAAGGGAAATCTTCCCATTCCTCTCTCTATGGAGATCCCAATTCAGACCGTTCGAACTTTTAAAAGTTCAATCATATGGTCTCAGCCATATGAAAGTCGAGCTTTTAAAAGTTCGACCTTCTGAAGGGGACCCATATATATTTTTTTTTTTTTTAAGTAGAAAGTGATAAAACAGAAGATAATTCAAGCGCAAGAAGCTAAAAGGGTGGGCCTTCACAACTGATCACACACTGTAATCAGTAAAATGAGTTTATGCAATGGGTGGGCCTTCACAGCCAATCTCACTGTACTCGCTGGAATGAGCTGATGCAGTGGGACTGGGAGGAGTGGCCAATATCAGATTTATAGTAGAGGCGGGGAACTCAAACTGCACCAAGCTTTAAGACCACAATAATTGGTGGGTAGGGATACAAGATCAGAACAGAGGTAAGGATTCAGTTCACTAAGCCTAAAAAACAGTTGCACAGTTTAAACAGATATGCAGCAAATATTGTTTTAGTTACTCAGAAGTGCAGAAAACAGTTGAAAATAAGCACTTATCTTATGTAGTCTCACAGCAGATTTTTGGAAAACAGCAGAGCAAGGGCAGAAGGCCTAACTCTCACTGCAGTTTTCAGCAAACAAGCACAAACTGATTTAAACATTGGTTATGTGAGGCAGAGAAACAGGAACCAGCCAAAGTTCAAATTATCAAGTCAAAAATACCCTAAACAGAGTCCTGTAGCAGTAACTCTAGCCACATAAGATGAAACTGAAATCCCCTCCCACGAAGCAACAGCTAGACCTCTCTAGACAAAAGATAACTGTACTGCAAGCTCCAAAGGTCAGAAACAGTACTAGATTCAGCTCTGTGCTAATTGTTTTCAAGTGCAGCAACAAGTAAAATGAATGAACAAGCAGAGAAATAAAAATGACACCAAGATCTGAACAGACATAAGGATTCACTTCACTAAGCCTAAAAACAGTTACACAGTTTTAACAGATATGCAGCAAATATTGTTAATCAGAAGTACAGAAAACTATTGAAAATAGGCACTTATCTTTTGCAGTCTCACAGCAGGTTTTTGGAAAACAGCAGAGCACAAGCAGAAGGCCTAACTCACTGCAGCTCTGAGAAAACACGCCAATTCTTAGTTCGTTGCTTTAAGGTATATCTAGATTTCCAGAAAACAATGCTGCCAGCTGAAATATTTCACACAAAATGTGTTCACTTCATTGCTGACTAGTTTCAAAGAAAGTTCAACATATTCTATATTGTATATGTGGTGCTTGTTGGGGATCGTGTGCGAGAGAAAGAGAGGAAGAGACTGTAGTGTAGTGACTGCGTAAAGTAGTATGTTTTTTGGCTAAATATTTTCAAATGTTTTGTCATTGAGGTTTTGTTTTAGCTGACTGAAATTTGTTAAATGCCATTTTTAACCATTTCCTTTTAATTTTACACTGTGTCTTTAAATGGGTTTTTGGAAACATTATTATCAACAGATGTGCAAAAGAACTTAAATTTGATTTGGACTTGTGTCTTTTTCATGTTCTTGTAGCCTTTGGGACAGATATCTGGAAATCAGGACTGTGTAAATAATTAATCCTTCATTTTTTTCTCCAGTTGATAAACTGATGAGCAAAGTTTATCTTAGCTTTAATAATAATACTTTATGATTGCCTATCATAACTTTGTTGCATTTAATTGCTGCACCAGTTTATGAGCTGATCAGCAGCCTATGTGCAGAAAGTTTGTGTACAGTCGCAAGCACTGAATATCTGAACACTCTACTTGCCATGTTGTCTCTGTTTAAGTCTGTCATTCTGTACTATGTTATTTATCCAGTTAGACTCTGTGACTATAACATCACAAAAGGAGTTTGTGGGTGTTTTATAGACAGCAGTATTTGACAAAAAAAAAATCACAAAAAAGAAGCATAAAACAGATGCATGCTAACAGACTGAAATGTGATCTGGAAAATGCAGGACCCAGTGCAGATGAGACAGAGAAAGTTTGCAATATGACAGTGTATGGTGTTTTACATCCCACAGCAGACGAGCACACTGAGCAAATGTTATAAGGCCATTGGTTACTGCCTGGCATTCAAACCCATGTAGACAACACTATCTATCTGTTCTAAAAACAGACAGTACTAGATGCTGTACAACACAATAGTGCAAAAAAAGGATAGACTACATTCCCCAGGAATATCATATAAATGTGAAATTCCTCATGAATGTACAATGTAAACTCTCTGCATGGACAAGAGGGATATTAATCAAAACACATCACCCTGCACAGCTGAACCCATGTTATGTTTCAGTAGTCCAGAAGTGACCAAGTTTGGTAGTGTCATGCACTGCATGTATGGTACAATGTAACAAAGCATATTGTAGAAAAATCATATTTTTCATTGTTACAGTACATCAAGACAAATATCCTGACTAAAGTGTATACATAATGTGTAACTAAATGAGATAAAGGCATCCTTCGCCAGTGGCATAGAGGGGTAACGTTATGGCTGTGGCCCAGGTAACCTAAGTTTGATTAGAAGTTCATGGTACAAGCAAAGAAAGATGGGCATGCTTATCCTGGGTAGAGGAAGCATGTCGGGTGTCGGTGGCCTGGGGTTGAAAGAAAAGATCGTACTGCAGTGGATGGGGGATGCTCATGTGTGTGTAGTCATTTGTTCTGCCTGGTATTCTGTTATTCACTCTGTGATGTGGTCACTTTGTGGCACCTCACTAAAGAGCATTGTCGCAAATAAAACTGCAAAACAAAGTGAAATACATGCCATTAATAGTAACCCTGTGAACATGTCCCATTTCGATGCATATGCATCAGTCAGGAGATGTGCTGTAAGAGTCAAGTACCCATGCAGTGCCATATAAATCTTATACTCAAGCCCTACAGCAACATATATTCCATGTGTGGGTTGTGCCACTTACTTGTTACTTACTAAGTTGCGCAACATAGAATGATTTCCTCACTACTGTAGACACATGATGGTCAAAGGCTAGATTACTATCTGTGTGTGTCCCTAAGTCCCTGACTACTAGGTCAATTCAAAGGGATGTGTTGTCAATATGATAGTTACCAGGGATGGATGACTTCCCAAAGGATACTATTATGCATTTCTTGGCATGTACTTTTAGTCCATGGCTCTGACACCAATTATTTGTTTGTGTCAGCCCCTGCTGGAGAGCATTTGTGTCAGTGTGAGACTGAATGACAGCTCCTAATTTGCAGTCATCTGCAAATTTTGTCAGCCAGAGACCACTGACATTGGCCTTGACTTTGAGAAGTAAATGCCAAAATGGAGCGGTCCAAGGACTGATCTCTGAGGGGCTTCACTTGTGACTGGCCTCTCTGTAGAGGTGAATTCCCCAATTCTAACTTCTTGGGTCCTGTCTGTGAGCCAGTTGGCTATCCACCGGGTGACATACGCATTTGTACCTAACCTCTTGAGTTTGTCAACAATGCCCGAGTGGGGTATTGTGTCAAATGCCTTGGTCAGGTCAAGGTAGGCAGTGTGAATGATTTTGCCCTCATCCATTGCTTTGGTGACCTTCTCAAAGAAGTCCACCAGGTTGAGTAGGCATGATATGCCCTTGACAAAACCAAACTGGGTTGGGTCCGGTGTCTGGAGGTTTACTGTATCTCTATTGATCATCTCCATGATGATTCTTTTCATGGCTTTACATATAAGACTAGTGAGACTTATGGGTCTGTAGTTTCCAGAGTCTGTAGATGGCCCACCTTTGTGCAGAGGGATGACTGTTGCCTTTCTCCATTCATGAGGCATGAAGCCTGTTTGGAGGCTACAGTTAAATAGTAATTCCAGAGGCCCTGATAGGTCATGTTTCATGTTATTTAGAAGGCATCCTGGGATATTGTCTGGGCCCATTGATGCAGTGTTCTTGGTCATAGAGCATTAAGGATCTGTTCCCTACTGATAGTAGGGGGAGATATATTTGATGATATTTCCTGAGGGAAAGTTGAGAGGGCAAGAGGAGTAAAGTTGGAGCTGAAATTGTCACCCAGGAGGTTTGCTATAAGCCAGATCAATGAATGCTTAACTCATAGATGCCTACTAGCAGTTATTTAATTAGATGCCACATTCCTGACTGCTGGCAGTGTGGATACTACATGTCTAGGACTGAGAATAAAAAACAGCAAAAAAGCAGCTTTCTTTGCATTTCCAGCTCAGCTGAAATACATTTTTCTCATTTAATGTGCTTAACTGTAGCACATATTTGCAAATTCAGTACCATATTTAAGTTAAAGGGGAGCAAACACACTGTGTATGGTCTGCCATTCAAGCAGTATTGGCTTGAAAGGGACAAGGCAGACCACAGAAGTAGTGTTGCACGTGTGATTATAAAACAGCACGATCAGAATTAATTGGTTAACTCTGATCAAATGACAGCAAATCTCAGTAAGTTTCATATTCAGATTTTTATTTACAGGCACTTTATTGACCATCTTACGCTTTAGATGTCTGATTGTGATTAAATGAATGAATAGATGCATAAATCCTGGCTACATTAATGTATTTTAGTGTGTTGCTGTCAGGCATGCAGTACAACTTACAACTGTATACATCCTTCCTGCATACACGTGCAAGCGTTCTCACACTCAGTTGCTCCCATCAGGTATTTTATTCACTGTGTGTACTTTATATGTCTATTTCTGATCAAATAAATGAATAAATACATAAATAATGACTATAGTAATGTATTTTCAGCTCACTTGTGTCAGACACTTACAGGGTAACATCCCTTTGCACTAACACACCCATATATCCACCAAATATAGTCATTTTATGTGCATTTCAAAAGCCTGATTATAATCACATGAATGAATGCGTAAATTAATGGACACAGTAGTATATTTCAGTTTGCTGATGTCATACACATACAGTGCAACTTACTGCAACCCCCTTTTTTTAATTTCTCTAAGTCTTTTGGGTTTCTAATACCATGATGGGAATGTACCCAATTCCTAAGACAAAGTACAGTTAAAGTTCATGAAATTAGTAATGTTTCAATCTTTGATATCAGCCAGAAGTGCTCTTTGCAGCACCACAGTGTGCCCAGTAATGACCCCTTCTGCAATACGTATGGAGTTGCATGTATTGGTAACACATGTAAATATGACTGTAGACTCTTTTTTTATAAGACTCATTGCTCCTACTACTAGTGGAACTGTATAGGTTTCTTTCTTCCACATTGCTCTCATTTTTGCCTGCAAATCTTGATATTTTATGACTTTGTGTCTCTCTCTATGCAAGACAGTGTAGTCAGTGGGTGTGGCAATTTCAATTATCAATGCTACTTTTTTCTTCTTTTCATGGACCACTAATCAGGTTTTCTAGCATCTATCTTTTGAACTGTTGGTAGTGGGTGATCCCATGTAATGCAGACTTCATCATTTTCTGTGATGCTTTGTGGCTCATGTTTCCAGTGTTTTTCAGCCACTTCAATACCATAATGTTTGCACAATCCCCAGTGCAGCAGTCATGCCACATTATTATGCCTTTCAGTATAAAGTCCTCCTGCCTGTATGTCACAATGAACAATGAGGTGTGCAATTGTTTCCATTTCTGTTCTACAAAACCTGCATTTGTCTGTTTATCCCACGTGTTCAATGGACTTTGGAAACCAACATGTACATAGTCCACTCTCTTGTGTCGCCAATATTAACCTTTCATCTGTTGGTTTGAATTCATCTCTCCTTAACCATTCCTGATCAACATGAGGTTCTTCCACAAGTTTTCTGTACTTGCAACTATATTTATGCATGTTCCACATTTCTTGCCTTCTGTTTTTTGGCACATTCAATTGCTGACTGATTTTTATCTACTTGTGGTTTGATTTCCATTCCTGCTTGACACTGATATGCTTCTGCTAGACTAAGCAGGGAAGTTGTCTTGATTTATTCTCTTCATGCTTTAAAACTTTCACTATGATTGGGTCTTGTGAGGCCTGCAGATATGTGTCGAGTCCCATGATTGCATATCTATACATGTAATCCATTTTCAAGGAGGCCCATCCCTCCTTTGGAACGGGGAATATGTAATCTTGCTATGCACTCATTTTTATAAATCATTTGGTGAGAATGACGCATCCTCCTTGTTTTCCTACCAAATCTATCTAACATGTTTTGAGGCTAGTCAATCACTCCAAAACTGTAAGTTAGTACAGGAAGAGCAAATTGGTTTATAGCTTGATTTTTGTTCCTAGATGTCAATGCTGTTTTCAGGATTAATTTACGTCTTCTAAAATATTCCTTACTAAGTTTTATTTGCATTTGTTCATGTTTTATTGTTGATCCTTCATCATTTCCCAAATATTTATATACTCCCTCTTGCTCAAGTTCTTTTATATCACATTCTTGTCCCAAACTGATGTTTTCCTGCTTTAAAGGTTGCATTTGCACATTTACCAAGGCCAAATGACATTCTAATGTCATCTGGAAAAGTTTTGACAACCTGCAGCTGTGCTTTCAGTTCCTCATCTTATTAACTACACAATTTTAAATCATCAACAAAGAGAAGATAAGTCTTTACATTTTATTGTTTTCTAGGAACCAAATTATAGCCATGGCCTAAGCTGTTAAATAGACAGCTTAATGAGTTAAGGGCAAGGCAGAATAGCAGCGGTAACAGGGAGTCACCCTGGAATATTCCCCTTTGAATTTTTATCCCTGGGATAATAATTTGTCCTTTATCATGGCTTAATTGCAGAGTGGTCTATCACTGTTTCATGGTCGCTGTAATGTAGTCAATCAGTGTAGGGGGGTATCTTATACATTTTTATGCACTCTTTTATCCATGAATGTGGGATACTATCAAATGCTTTTTTGTAGTCATCTGTGCCATACTTAGATTCTTCCCCTTTTTACAGTTCTCCACTATGACTTTAACAGCAAATGATCCTTTGTTCCATACAACTTTCTTTTATTGCCCTTTTGTTCTACTGCCATAATTGAGTTTTCTTCTAAACGACTATAAACTCTGTCGGCATCAATTCCCATGTATAGTTTATACATCGTCAGAAGGCAAGTTATTGGTCTGTCATTTTGGGGATAACTTGCAGGTTCACTCATAAGTAGGAGCATTGTTTTACCTGTTGTTAGCCAGGTTGGTGTCTGTTTGGGGTGCGCATATAAATAGTTCTTACTCATGGCTAAATCTTCATGCAAAGATGTGAATACTTTTAATCAAAAGTTAGATACTGCATCTGGCACTGGGGTTTTCCTGTTAGAGGCTTTTCTTAACTTTGTTTCAGTCTCTCTGGCTGTTACTTCATCCCATTTCATATTCTGTACCTTTAAACTTCTTATTCTTTCTTTAACTTCTTTTATCCATTTCACATCTTTGTTGTGTTCTACAGGATCTTCGTAGACACTTACCCCAAATGCATCTGTTTCTAGTTGTTTTTGGTGGTCTTTCAATTCCTTTTACCTTGTTTCCCACTTCTGTATACAACCTTTTTGGGTCATTAATAAATTGCTTATTTTGTAATTTCCTTTATACTTATCTGTGTATCTTCTAAGTTTTTCTGCCTGTGCTGAAATTTTTAGTTTGCTGTTTGCGATAGTGCATGAGAGATCCTGGTCTGTTCTAATACTGCGCATTGCTTTTATCACATCTATCTATCTTAATATTTTTGTTGATCTATTTCTATGGTATTCCAACAGTGACACTTCTTATCTTAATTGCTTTATAGTTTTCTCTGTTCGATACTTCTATGATGGTATTCAATTTCTCCCCTTCTTTCCCTTACTACACTGTGTTCTTGTGGTAGAACTTTATCAGTTATTAATTTAGCTGCACAATAATATATCCTGTTTGCTTCTGTTATATCGCATGGATCTCTATGGACAGTCCTAATTACTGTGTTCATTTGTTTTATCAGACTTCTGACTTTCTGGGTTTTTTTGACCTTCTGCAATTTGTTTCTTTCGTTGATCTTAATATATCTGTCTATGGCTATTAAATCAAGCAACTCATAGCACATTTTCTTCCAAACTTAGGGCACATCCCTTGTTTTCCATTTCCTGTGGGCATTCTATAGAAAGTTCTATAGCGTCTTCCTGTGGCACCTTCTCTTCAATTTCATCGTGTGCCATCCATTGCTGTGTCATAAGGGAACTCACTGACCTAGCACTCCTCAGCATTGACTGCATCAGAGTTTCCACAGTTTCTTGTTACTTCTCTAGATGTCTAGCTTCAAGTGAACGCTTTTACTGGTTTCCTGTGGAAGGCTCCAAAATATCTTGATATGGCATCTGACCAATTGCTTCCTGTTCCACTGGTTTCTCCTTAATTTGGATGTCCATTGCTCTATCTTGTGATGCTTTCTGCATTAGATTTTCTGTATTGAATCCTTCACTTTGCAGGTGCTCCATAACCTCAGTTTCTATTTCTTTGACTTCTCCATTACTAATCTCTTTTTCTACTTTTCCTCTTTGTCTTCTTATTTTTTGTATTCTAAAGTTTTCCATATCCAGATTCCTTTGCCTGTATTTCTCTCCAAATATCTTTGCTGCTGATCTTTCTCATGTCCATATTTTTTCTTCAGATGTCTCCTGATTATCCTGCTTCTCCATATTTTGAGGACTCACTCCATCATGTTGTAAAGTAATCTGTGTTAGACTTTCTACATTAAATCCTTCACTTCGCAGGCACTCCATAACGTCAACTTTTATTTTTTTTAATTTCTACTTTGCTAATCTTCTTTTCTACATTCCATCTTTGTGATATTATTTTTTATTGTGAAAGTTTCCATATCTGAATGCCTTTGCTTGTATTTCTCTTCAAATATCTTTGGGGCCACTTTCTTTACATTGATTAATTTGGCTTTCTCCTTTGCTTAAATATTGCACCATGTCAGACTTTAAATATCAAATATTTGATGTGAGAGTGTTCAATCTCGCCTTTGTTCTTACACATGGGTTCGGAGCCGATCCTCGGCTCCGTGCCGGCCGACTGCAAGCTCTGCATCGAGAAGAAGCTCGAGGACATCTAATACCCACAATCCCCCTCTGCCTTTACCTCAGATCTAGTTTGCCGCTGCTGCAGTACGCATCGCTGGAGACTAGCTCGGGGCTGTTCAGATAAGATATTTTATCTATTCTGTACTGTTTTCAGAAAAGTTCTTTAAAATTAGTTACTTAGTTAAAGAGTAGGTGTGTGAGTGCAGGAATTCTCTATACTTTGAACAAGTTAACTTGTTAACTTTCGAGTAGAGTTTTTCGGGCCTACCCCTTCTTGACTTGTGACTAAAATTTTTTGTAATCTTGCCTTTTGGCACTTTATTACTGGATTAAACTTCGGATTCGACTTAGTTGACTAGAAACTTGTTAGTCTTGTTTTAGCTTTATCTAACAGACTTTTACCCGGATTTGACTTTTTTACTGGATTGGACTCTTTACTGGACTTGACTGTGTTCATTGTTAATATGTCTGAAAAGATGAAATCTGGTTTTAAACGTTGTCAGTGTGGCCAAAAAATGTCGGTCACAGACAACCACAGTTCCTGTGTCTACTGTCTTGGCCCTCTCCACTTACAAGAGGATTGCTCTATTTGTCACTCTTTTAGTGGGAGGGTCATGACAGATAGGCGAGGAAACTGATGGATAGAGGATTGCTGAAACCCTCTTTCCAGGAGGCTTTGGATGCTTCAGACCAGGCATCCAAGTCTTGAAGTCGAAGACGCCGGAGCCAAAGTCATCGGCTCCGAGCTCTTGAGTGTAGTTAGATCACGGTTCCACAGACTTGGGCCGAGTGTTCAGCTATTGGCAGTTTCGAGCCTCGAGTCTTGGAACCGTTCGGAGCTCCCCACCGACTCTGTTGAGGTCGGCTCCGTCTTCGATCCCTTCGACTCGTTCTTCTAGAGCCCTTTCCGACACCGGCGTGGACCGTGTGGTGCAGAAGCTTATGGAGCATACGGCCTTGTCCAAACTTATTTCGGTCTCCTCTCAGTTGATGTCGAGACTTGAAGGCCTGCCACTATCTCCATCTGTTCCTCCTCCGAGACCTGTTCTGTCTTGAGCCGGAAGAAACTGACCTGATGATTGTGGAGCCCTCGGTGCCTGAACCGTCCTTTTCGGTCGGTACCGTTTACCTCGACTCCATCCGATCCGGTACCGGAGTCTCGGGCCCGGTCTGTCCTTGGTTCCGGGACCGAGAGTCGGACCGATGTTTCGTTCCGACTCTCCTCTCGAGCCTCGCACGGATCGATTCGGTTCCGTCCTCGGGTCGGTGCCTTCGGTTCCTGTTTCGGTATTCTGCCCATTTCTTCGGAACCGGGAGATACCTCGACTCGGGACCCGGGGGCCTTCGACCTCATGAGGAAGGTGTTGTCTACCCAGACAACCACATCAGCAGGTACAGCTTCTCCCCGCAAAGGACCGTTATCCTCCTCTGCACCCACGGCCACGTCCAAGCCGGGCACCAGTGTCTCAGCCACCCCTGGAGGTGCCCCTCTTCCTCGGAGGCTTCTTGGATGCTCCCCACGAAGAAGTTCCTAGGAAAGACTGTGTAAGAGGAGACACTTGGATTCTCCACAAGAATCCTTAACATCTGATACTGACTTAGATGAGTCAGAAGGGTCCCCTAAGTCACCTTCAGAGGATGTCTCTTTTGCTGACATCTTGGAGATCCTTAAGCAGAGAGGTGACTGGCAAGCCCTCCCTTCTGAGGATGAGTCAGTTTTGCTGAAGGCATTTGGTGCCCGTCCTTCCTCCTCCTGGGTCACTCCGCCCTTTGATGAGTTAATGGAATTAATTGCTCAAGGGCGGGAGACCCTGACACAGTGGAACCTGTCCCTAGGAAGCCAAATAAGTACATCACGGCACCACAGGACAAAGCTTACCTTACCAAAGGAGTTCCAGTAGGCCATGGTGGTGGCAGCAGCCACGAAAAGGAGATGTCGAGTCTTCCTCATCTGTCCATCCGCCTAACAAAGATTCTAGGACCATGGACAGATATGGGAAGCGCATTTTCAGTTCAGCGGCTTTCTCTATGCGTTCCCTGAACTATTTGACCCATTTTACTCGTTTACAGAGGGATCTAGTCAAAGAGTTGGGAGATACCCTCCAGGGTGCAACAGATGCTGCTGTCTCGAAAAAGTTACAGCGCAGCTCAACACCCTTCGTCTATTGTGAACTCGTCCATGAGGCTGATATCCTATGCAGCCGAAGGATCGAGTAGGGCAGCGGCTTCAGCGATTGCTCTTCGTAGGCAATCCTGGATGCGCTTATGTTCGCTTGGAAGCCTTCAAGTCTTCCTTTACTAACGCCCCATTTGATGGAGCCACACTTTTGGCCCTAAAGTAAAGGAGACCCTTACCGGTGTGAACAGGAGGGAAAGACTCTGTCTGCTGTCGGAGTCCGTTTTCCACCCTTCCAGACCGTGCCCCAAAGGGCAGCGTGGTGGGAAAATGTGGTTCGAAAACCCCAAAGATCTTTTCCAGACACACAGGGTGATGCCCCTCTAGAGGCAGAGGGGGCAGAGGTGGAAGACGCCGCCCTGGTGGCAGAGGGGTCCAAAACCAAGGTGACAGGGATAACCTCCCTGGCAAACCTTTTCAGCACTCCTGAGAGGAGGCCCGACTGTCCTGCTCTGGAGGCAGTCGGGGTCGCTAGCTTTATACCCTCAGGCCTGGCAAAACCTTTCTTCAGACAATTGGGTAAAAGCGTTGTTACCAGAGGTTACAAAATCCCATTTCTATCCACCCCATTCCAAAGAAAAATCCCAGATGTACCACCCCATCTGCGAGAACCAGCAGCTACAGAAATTTCAAAGCTGCTAAGAAAGAGTCATCCAACCAGTCCCAGCGGACCATATAGGATTCGGAACTTACTCAAGGTTCTTTTTAGTTCCAAAGAAAACAGGGGACTGGAGGCCAATTCTGGACCTAAGTCATCTCAACACCTTTGTCAAGAAGGAAAAGTTCCGAATGGTCACGCTTCAATCGATCCTTCCATTCTTACGGAAGGACGACTGGATGTGCTCAATAGATCTGAAGGATGCATACTACCACATCAAGATGGCCAGGGCGTCCAGAGATCATTTGCGCTTCGGCTGGGAGCCAGTCACTATCAGTTTCGAGCCCTGCCCTTTGGCCTGACCACAGCCCCAGGGTCTTCACCAAATGCATGGCAGTGGTAGCGTCTCATCTGAGGCGCCTAGGATTCCAGGTGTTTCCGTATCTGGACGACTGGCTCCTGTCTGCCACCACCAGGCGTCAACTGATTCAAGCCAGGGATTACTCCCTACAACTTTGTACACACCTTGGCATTTCAGTAAATTTGAAAAATCTTTGCTACAGCCATCACAGCATATCTTATTTATAGGAGCGAATTGGATCTGGCGTCAGTTAATTCTAAAACTTCCGACAGAAAGAATATTAGCACTTCAGTTCAACATTTCCCTTCTGCTGTCGTCCAGAAAATCCCCAGCAAAATTGTTCTGAAAGTTTTGGGTCTCATGGCAGCTTCTCTCATAGCAATACCACTGGGAAGACTGCACATGAGAGTGCTACAATGGCTTCTATTTGCACAATGGTCATTCCAACATCTTCCACTGACTCACGAAATTCTGATAACGAAAACATGCAAATCACACCTAATGTGGTGGTTACAGACTTGCAACCTATCCGCGGAAGACCATTTGTGCTACCCACACCGTCAGCGGCGATAACCACGGACGCTTCCCTGATAGGGTGGGGGCATCTTTCAGGGACAGACAGTCCAAGGCGAATGGACCAATCTAGAGTACAATCTGCACATCAATGTTCTGGAGTTGAGGGCAGTGTTTTTGGCGTTGCAACACTTTGCTTCCCTTCTTCCTCCAGGGACCATTGCAGTTCAGACAGACAACATGTCCGTAGTCTGGTACATAAACAAGCAAGGGGGAACCAGGTCCTACCAACTATGCAGAGAGGCCATGAGAATTTGGCAATGGGCAGAGTCCACGGTCGCTTTCTGATCGCAACGCACATCCCGGGGTCATCCAGCGTCATAGCCGACAGGCTGAGCAGAACAATATTATTGCCTCACGAGTGGTCCCTCAAACAGTCAGTTGCGGAACAGATTTTTCGCAAATGGGGCCAGCCTACCTGCGATCTGTTTGCGTCTCCAATGAACGCCAAATGCAGGAGCTACTTTGCCCTATTACCTCCAGAAGTCCCAGGGACGCTGGTGCACGATTGGCCCCGGTCTCCTTTATGCCTTTCCTCCATTTCCCCTGATTGCAAAGTTTCTGCAGAAAGCAAACAACCTTCAGAGGACTATAATTCTCATTGCTCCGTTCTGGCCTCGTCAAATTTGGTTCCCCTTTCTCTTGCAGCACCGCGTTCGGGGACCTTGGATGCTGGACCCAGAGCCAGATCTACTGACTCACTCGTCAGGAGTTCCTCACCCATCCCTGGAATCTCTCCATCTGGCAGCTTGGCTGCTCCGCCTTTTAGCCAGGTCAATTCCCTTACTTGGTTCAGGATATATTGGTAGCTTCTCATAAAGTTTCTACCATAAAGACTTATACTAGTAAATGGAAACGTTTTGTCTTTTGGGCGAGTCACATCAGTTGGACCCTGTTACAGCTCCGTTGAATAAGGTCTTAGAATTTCTAACGGAATTATTTCAGGAAGGAGCTACTCCGGCTACCTTGAGAGTACAGTTAGCTGCCATTTCTAGCTATCATATAGAAGAATGTGGTGCGCCTATTATGGCTCACAGACTCTGTAAAGCCTTTTAAAAGGTTCTTTTCATATCAGACCACCAGTCAGAAGCCCGACATCACCGTGGAATTTAAATTTACTGCTCTCTAAATTGATGCTACCACCCTTTGAACCAGCGTGAAGTTGCACTTTGAAATTTTTGTCATGGAAAACATTATCCCTAGTGGCTATTACATCGGCTAGGCAGGGTGTCTGAGCTGCAGGCTCTTCGGTCAAACATCCCTATTTAATTTTTCATTCGGACAGAGTATCCCTCGCACTAATCCATCCTTTCTTCCCAAAGTTTGTTCTACTGGTAATATTAACCAGTCCATTGAATTACCCACCTTCTTTAAAGACCACTCTAATAAATTAGAGTATATGTTGCACAAACTGGACGTCCATAGACAACTCAGATTTTATTTGGATAGAACAAAAGATCACAGGAAATCTGATCAGCTATTTATAGCTTTTGCTGACAGCAGAAAGGGTCTTGCAGTTACGAAACGAACACTTTCTAAGTGGCTAACTGATTGTATCATTTATGTTTATGAAAATTCTGATCAAACATTATCAGCAAAACCCAGAGGACATTCTACCAGATCAATTTCTACATCTTTGGCTCATGCAGCTCGTCTACCTTTAGACATCATTTGCGGCTGCTACTTGGGCTAAACCACATACATTTATTTCTCATTACAAAGTGGACAGGGTTTCTAGGGATAGGGCAACCTTTGGTTCCACTGTGCTCAAGAACGTTCTCCCTTGAGTTCCTCAGGATCATGGAGCTAGGGGCTACCCATGTGTAAGAACAAAGGCGAGATTGAACACTCTCACATAAAGAAGTTATGTCCTTACCATAACGTTCCATGTGGAGTGTTCATCTCGCCGGTTATTACACTCCCACCCTTCCCACCCTTAGGAAGAGCGTTCGATTTGGTGCCTGGTCTGGAATATTCTCCTTCTGCTGTTGCAGTGTTGGTATTACTATCATACCTTTGGTATGTTGTATATAGGTAATTATGTATATAGTTTGGCATGTATGCGTGATTGTTGCCTGGTTTGCTTGCAAACTAGATCTGAGGTAAAGGCAGAGGGGGATTGTGGGTATTAGATGTCCTCGAGCTTCTTCTCGATGCAGAGCTTGCAGTCGGCCGGCACGGAGCCGAGGATCGGCTCCGAACCCATGTGTAATAACCAAGGCGAGATGAACACTCCACATGGAACGTTATGGTAAGGACATAACTTCTTTTTCCCTCCCATGTGTATAAGCACATGTGCACACAGTATTAACAGTATCAAAATATGCATACTGTCCTACTGGCTGCCTTGGCAGTAGCACCTCAAGAGAGTAAAGACTTGCAGAGAGTACTAGTTAATTTAAAAAAAGAAATAATACTTATTTTTTTTTTAAATCTACTATACTTGTAGCATTTGAGCTCCATCCACAAATGCCAGTATGGTCACTTATTTTTGATTTGGGCTGCCTCAGGCATCATTTACTTAGTATCCCAGGCACTGAATCATCATTTTTACCCTACCAAAAAGGCAAATAGATCTATAATAAGGTGTATTAACCATATTTTGTTTGGAAGAGTACACTGAAATACTGGACAGTTTTAGAAAATGGTCTAGTTGAGTAAGTGGAGTTTTTAATAGTTGTGATGCCCCTGCACTGGCCCAGTAATCAAGGAGCCTCAATCCTCACCACTGGCAACAGTGAGGGATTTACACAACAAGGGGATGACAAGTATACACACAGTAAAGTGCAACTTCCCTTAAGAGCACATAGAGACCACACTTAAGAGCACATAGAGACCACAGTCAGTCTGGGGCTGGTTTCTCCCTCTTTCTCCAGATCCCAAATAAGACTCCCAACTGGCACAGCTGTAGGGTTGAGATCTCAGCTGAGTGGCCAAACCAAAACCTCCAGCACCCTGTCTGTCCAGCCAGTGCTTTGTTTCCCTGCCCAAGTAGCTGACACACACACACACACACACACACACACACACACACACACACACACACACACACACACTTTGAGATTGGATTGACATACAAACACATACACACACACACACACACACATGCGCACACACACCTGGCAAAGACAAGCACAAGTTTACTAGCTATGCCCCCTTTTGCCCAGACTATAAGATAGTTCCAGCTGCCACCAGCTACCCTTATCAGCTACTGTAAGGCACTTAGCAAAGGATGCCAATCCTACTGTGTAATGTTCATGTTAATCCAAATGGTAGTTTTGACCAAGTAAGGCTATTTAAGAGTGGCCTGTACAGTGTCACCAAATACATACGCAAGTATTTTAAGAGCTTAAATATGTTTCACAATTATCAGCCACAAAGATAGGTTTAAATATATTTAATAATAAATAATAAAAGAACAAGACAATACTTTGTAAAATCAAAGCATTTACTTCAGAGTTCAAAATCACAGAAAATATTTTAAAACAACATTGCAGGACAATCTCAAATAAATACATAAAACATCTAAACTAGTCTTTACCATATTCCTATCTATATCTCAGAGAGATACTATGCCCTGAATCTTACTTACAGACAGGCAAGTGCAGATAATGATGAGGAGTGGATATTCTTGCTAGGTCCAAGACAAAATACAAAATCCACAGTCTCTCTCTCTCAGAGAGTTCCCAAATTAATATCAAATGTTACTGCTGGGCCAGCTTGGATGACATCACTCTCTCAGCTGAGTTCAGTTCCCAGGCTAAACAGCAACGTAACAAAATTTAACATCCCTGTATGTGAAATATATATCTCTCAGATGTTTGCTCAGAACTGTGTAGCTGCTAGGAAGTCATAAAGCAATAAAACACTTGACATTGTAAACCTAGTAATTACTTTTCTTTCAAGACAATTGAAAATAAAAACTTCGAGCTCTAGACATCCTGTCTTCTTGCTGCATTGAAACTAACTTTTATAGCACATTGTAAAGGACTTAATTTCATCTTATTTTTTTGAAGTTTTGTAAGTTAATCTTCTATGTTCCAGCAGGATATGGTGTGGTTACATTCTTGAAGCTCAGTGCATAACATACAGTTCTGTATAAATCATATCAATATTCACAAGTGCCATAGAAATATTTACAAAATTCCAGATAGCTGGGCTGGCAGTGTCACAATAGCAACCAAGTTTCATATGCAACTCCAAGTCCTAAGAATGGGAAAATTTATTATTTAAAAAAACAAAACCAATGAAAAAAACACATTTTTCATCAAAAGGGGCTGAATCCAGTCAGCCTAGTAAGCACAGGCCACTTCTGGAAAAGCATCCACACTACATATGAAATATGGATGTGTCCAGAAGCTGCATGAGGTAACTCATAGATCTTTGTGTTTTGTTGTTGAGACCACACAGAACCATGTAGTTTTATAGGATCATCGGAAGTTACTAGGCTATCCGTGCTGAGGCCCTTTAAGCCTAACCAAGAATTTAGCCCATGTTCCAACAAGTCAGCACCTTATGCCACTGTCCAGCAGGGACAGAGCAGGAATCCCAAGGGTGTACTTTCTGTTCTGCATCCAATTATCCAGGTTGCACTTAAAAAGGGTTAATGAGGTACTCTGCCTGATGTAGGGAGGGAGTCTATTCCAGAAAATGGGGTGTGTCTGGTCTCTGGGACACAAATCTGTCCTGCCATCAAGTCTTGTTGATGTCACAGACCAGGTTGAGGTAGTACGTGTGGGTTACTCAAATGGAGCCTGACATGTTTATATGCAGCAGTTTCATCAAGGCGGGGTCTGAGATTGCTTTGTATGCCAGACAGAGGTCACCTCTGAGAAGTCTGTAGGAGACTGAGTAGAGGACAGGGCCTTTAGCCTATCTATATAGGGTAGATGTTTGAGGCCCTGGATTCTCCTGGTGAGAAACCTCTGTGGTTTCTCCAGCTGCTGTATGTGCTTTGTGAGGTACATGCCAAAAGGGGCATTGTACTCAAGAATGGGTCTTATAAGGGAAAAATATAGGGATGTTATGACCACCTTGTCCCTGGATGAGATACCCTTACTAATGAGGTGGGCCATGTACAAAGCTTTCCATGCAATGGAGGCAGTATTGTGGTCAAAAGTCAGCCATAGCCCACTGGTTTTGGCCTGCACCTCAGAGAAGTATATCGCAAACAACATAGGCACCAAGACTGATCCCTGGGGGAACACCACTCATTATGGGTCTACTGCTTGAGGTGGCTTCCCCTATTTTGACTAGGTGGGTTCTATCAGTGAGCCAGTTTGCTACCCATCTGGTAACATATGGATTGATGCCTAGTTGTGAAAGTTTATCTATTATACCTAAGTGGGGAATAGTATCGGAGGCTTTGGCCAGATCAAAGTAGGTGGTGTGCACCATCTTCCTCTCATCCATGACTTTGGTGACTGTCTGAAAGAAGTCAGTGAAATTTAACAGGCATGACCTACCCCTGATAAAACGAAACTGTGTAATATCAAATGTTTGAAGGTTGCCAATGTCCTTCTTAATGAGGTCCATGATAGTCCGCTTTATGGTCTTGCAGATCAGGCTAGTTAGGCTGATGGGTCTATAATTTCCTAGATCGGTGGATGCTCCACCTTTGTGCAAAGGGATGATGGTGACTTTTCTCCACTCATCTGGGACAAAGCCTGTACTCAGGCTTTGGTTGAATAGGGTGCCTAATGGTGCTGTAAGTTTCTACCGGAGTTCATGTAGGATGCAGCCTGGGATGTTATCCGGTCCCATTTAGACTGTATTTTTTGCCTTTGAGAGGGCAGTGATGACTTGCTCCCTAGAGATAAGGGGTGGGGGGGCAGGTGCTGAGGATGTCCTGATTTACGGATGAGGGACAGAGGGGTGAAGTTTTCACTTAACCTGTCTGCCAGCAGGTTGGCTATGTGTACAGCATTTGTGTATGTGGTGTCCTTGACCACCAGTTCTGAGCAGATCTGTGTGCTTCCTTTAAGATTGCGGACATATGTGAAGAAGGCCTTATGAGTGCCTTTAGTAGATGTGACCAGTTTGGACTCTGTTTGCTTTGGATGATTTCAGTAGTGCTCTTATTTTCTTTTTTTTACTCAAATAATTTTTATTTTAAACATATAACATAATGAGTACTTGTTTACGTTGTAAATAACAGATTATTAACTATATACAATGTTTACGTTTTGTCTGACACAGGTAGACTAAGATAGCAACAAGTTTAAGATATAAATAATAAATCATAGTATAAAGTACATGAATTAACAGGAAGAGACCGGTTCCATTTGCAAAGTGTCCTTCAATGACAAAACTTTCCTCCACTGATTATTGATTAATGGGTTGGGAAAAGTTCTTAGTTCTTTGATTTTAATCTCCATTAGTGCCGTCTTCTTCAGTAGGTATAGAAAGTCCTCCATAGTAGGCGCTGCATTGGAATTTCATTTTTTAGTTATGCATTTCCTAGCTATTGCTAGTATAGTCCATAGTAAATACAAATCTTTTTTATTTATGTGAGGACTTCCAATTACATTCAGTAATACACCTCACTACTACCCCAATACTTCTCTGTCCCAGCCAAATCCCAACTACACCTACCAAAAATGCAACACCTTATCATTACAACCACACTCCTCCTTCTCCTCTCTACCCTCACCTCTTACCACATACAACTTTACTATCTACTCACATGCTCTCCTGATTCAATAACTGTAAAACCCTTTTCACAACATCCTACTCAAATATCTCCCCTACCCTCTATAACCTCTCTACCACGTTTATTTAAATTGCCTAGACCTCAAATCACCCCACCCACTTACAGACCTTGACCCAAGTTACACAAACTTCATTATATTACCTCAGACTCTATACACATCTCCAACTTACTCATATATGGGGACATCCACCCTAATCTTGGCCCCCTCCCCTCCCAAAATAATCTCAAACCCACTCCCTCTCCAAATACTCTTAACCACCCTCAAACAACAAACCATACCTAGCCAAACACATGACAATATACTCTAAATATCCAAAGCCTAAGTAACAAAATCACTGAGTCCCTTTCTTGGATAGCCCATACGACTCCTCATATCCTCTCCTTATCTGAAACCTGGCCTAAGCCACACATCACCAGTGCTGAAATTCTCCCACCAGGCTATAATATCTATCGAAAAACACCAAGGCAAGAAAAAATTGAAAAAACACAATTTCACCAGCATTTAACCAGCATTCCTTTAATCAGGCGATCTGGTACCTCGGCAATTCACCTTCATGGATCACAGTGCATTCTAATTTCAAACAGATATATATACACATCCATCACATCATACAGCTGTCAATAATTCAGTCAGCTAAGTAAGTATATATTAAACATTTAAAGTAACAGCATTAATATAGTTAAATAATAATAAATAAATATTAAACATAAATAAATACGCTAATAAATACTAAATGCAAACGTGAATAATAAATGTAAAATGTTGAATGATGAAATATTAAATACCCATTTCCTGATTCAAACCAAAGGGCCTTAAAGTCTTAAACTTTAAAATCATCCTAGTTTCTAACTCTAACAGTTTAGCCAGAGAATCACCCCCCTCTAGACAAAAAAGGCCTACCAAGCACATAAAATGACAAACTACTAGGGAAATCACCATGTTTATCATGGAATTGTTTTGCAACAGGGCTCACTTCATTATTATTCCTAATATCTTTAAGATGTTCTAGAACCCGAATCCTAACCATACGCTTGGTTTGTCCTCTGTACCAAACATCAGTACAAGAACAGCCCAGGATATATACCACCCCTGTCGATCTGTAGTTGAAAAAGAACCTAGGAACAAATGTTTTGCCATTAATAGTATTTAAATTCATAGCTCTATCACAGATGCTGCAATGACCACATGGAAAAGTGCCAGAAGGCAAAAGGTTATTGTTCCCCTTAACACAATTGTGATTTAACAACTCTTTTAAATTTTTTCCCCTCTTGAAGGAGAAAGTAATATGTTCTGGAATCAAATGACCTATAATTTCATCTTCACTAACAATATGCCAATATTTCCTCACTATTTGAATCAACTCACTAGAAAACGGAGAAAATCTTGTAACATAAAAAAGCTTCTTATCATCATCAACAACCTTTGTGTCATGCATCCTACCCTCAGACTTATTATTCATAGCTAATGTATATGATCTATCATTAATATTCCCAAGTATTTTTTGTTTACATCCCAATAAATGAGCCTCATCATAACCTGTTTCTCTTAGTCTTAACAAAACCTCGTCCAATTCATTGGTTCTTTCATTTATGTCACTAGTATGATCATAAATCCTTTTAAATTCACCATATGGTAAAGAATTCAACAAATGTCCAGGATGCATGCTAGTGGCATGTAAAAACATATAAGTTGGTTTTCTATATGGCCTATAGCCAATAGCTTCACCAACCCTATATAGGGTTACAATCAAAAAACGAATGCATTCCCTACTTAACTCATAAGAGAAGGTTAAACCATACTCATTATTATTGAGAATTTCAAAAAATCATTAATATCGCCCTTACAAATAAGAATGAGATCATCTATGAAACTCTTATATAGCAAAACATTGTTCTTAAAAAAATCCTACTCAAATATCTCCCCTACCCTCTATAACCTCTCTACCACATGTTTATTTAAATTGCCTAGACCTCAAATCACCCCACCCACTTACAAACCTTGACCCAAGTTACACAAACTTCTTCATTATATTACCTCAGACTCTATACACATCTCCAACATACTCATATCTGGGGACATCCACCCTAATCCTGGCCCCCTCCCCTCCCAAAATAATCTCAAACCCACTCCCTCCCCAAATACTCTTAACCACCCTCAAACAACAAACCCATACCTAGCCATGCACATGACAATATACTCTCTAAATATCCAATGCCTAAGTAACAAAATCACTGAGTCCCTTTCTTGGATAGCCCATACAACTCCTCATATCCTCTCCTTATCCTGAAACCTGGCCTAAGCCACACATCACCAGTGCTGAAATTCTCCCACCAGGCTATAATATCTATTGGTCTGATAGAATTGCTAAAAAAGGGGGTGGTGTTGCCATTGTCCACTCTAATAACCTTAACCTATCACCTCTTCCCACTCCTATTCCTGACTTTCCCCCTGCAGAACTTATCATTCTAAATTGCCACCTTAATGCTCAAAAAAAAAATTGCCATTGCTTCAATTTACATCCCTCCTGGGAATAATTTGCCCACACTAGAAAATATCCTTCACTGGTTTTCACATAATATACCCTACGAAACCATCATTTTGGGTGATGTTAACCTAGATTGGTCAAAACTTAAAACTGACTCTCCCCAACTGAGTATCAACCTACACGGTTTCCATTAATTGATATCTACCCCTACCCGTCTTCATAAAAAGTCATCTGCATGCTCTGTTATAGACTGGATACTCACCAACTCCCCCCACCACTACCATAATCCTACAACCTCATCCAACTGCCTTAGTGATCACCTTCCTACCTCTGTTCTTAGATATACCACCCACCCCCCAAAACCCCACTTTTACAGGGACTGTCGTAAACTAACAAACTTCAATGCAACCCAGTTTAACACCATTCTTTCTAGCGTAGACTGGTCTATCCTTAAACAAATCCCACTTAATGATACTGTAACCATGTTCAATAGTATCTTTCTGAACACCCTTAACTCCCTTGCCCCCTCTAGAAAGATCAGAATAAAATCTAATCATGCCCCATGGCTTTCGAGTGAAACCAAGTCCCTTATGCACAAGAGAGATAGTACCTGGAAAGCCTGGACTAAAACTAAAGAAATTCCTTTACTCCACAAATATAGACATCTTAGGAACTTGACAAAAAATAAATAATCAATGACAAAAGATCCTTCTATAACTCTGCTCAGCTCATCAGCAAATCCAACCCTCAGAAATATTGGTCAACTCTAAATAGAATACATTCTCCTGGTTGCCCCTCTACTCCCTGTCCTTACCCAGACACATCACCTCTGAAAACAGCTACACTCCTCAATAAGCACTTCATAGACTCCATCCAAAAACTAATACCCACCAACTCTTAACTCCACTTCTCTACCTAACCGTCCAACCCCCCCCTAGTATTACTCCATTCTCTTTCCACTCAGTCCCTACCTCCTACCTTAGGTCTCTTCTTCAAAAGCTTAAACCCTGCTCTCCCTCTACCGACAATCTACATCCTACCTTCCTCAAAATTGCAGCTGATTCTATATCCTATCCTGTGTCTATTCTAATCAATAGATCCATCCAGGAATCCACTGTCCCTACCCTATGGAAATCCTTCTTCACCATTCCCCTGCATAAAGGTGGTTACTCTACTGACCCTTCTAACTATCGCCCCATAGCCATCCTATCCCCCCTTTCTAAGATACTTGAAAAATGCATACAATCACAGCTTCTCAACCATCTCTTCCAAAACAACCTTCTCCCTCCCACTCAACATGGTTTCCATCCCAACCATAGCACCACTACTGCCCTCTTATCCTTCACACATACCATATCCGAGGCCCTAGACAACAATAAATTGTATCCTGTCTCTTCCTTGACGTATCCAAAGTATTTGACACTGTCTCTCATACCCTACTACTATCTAAACTTGAAAATCTAAATCTATCTTCTTCTTCTTCCCTCACCTGGTTCTCCAGTTACATATCCTGCAGGCAGCAATCTGTTAAATGGCTCTCCTCCACCTCTCCATTTATATCTGTTCCTACCGGTGTACCACAAGATTCCATCCTTGGTCCTCTCCTGTTCAATGTCTTTACCAACGATCTCTATACAGCCTGTAATTAATCCTCCCTCATTCAATATGCTGGTGACTCAACCCTCATATCTGTCTCTAACAATATCTCTAAACTCCACACCCTAACACAACAGGCATTTCTATCCACTGAACAGTAGATGTCAGATAAGATTTTAACTCTTTTGGTTACATTTTCAAAAGAACTTGTTTAAGATCACTAGTTATTACCACCCCTACTTGGATTGACAATCGGTTTCCTGGATTGACTGTTACTGTGTCTGAGAAAATGAAATCTGGTTTCTTATTCATAGGAGCAGAATTTAATAAATTGGAGTATATGTTGCACAAATTACAAAGTGGTTGCAGTATTAGTGTTAGATGAACACTCCACATGGAATGTTATGGTAAGGACATAACTTCTTTTTATCCAACAGCCTACTTATCCTTAACCCCAAAAAGACCAAACACTTGCTCTTTCTGCCTCAATCTCTCACTCACCATAAATCCATCTTTCAAATTGCATCCACTAATAAAACTTTAACCCAACCAGAAGCTCACACACAACTCTTAGGGGTCATCACTGATGATGAACTCAAATTCAGTCTTCACCTGCTCCAAGGAATAAAAAAGACAAACCAGAAACTTGGTTTACTATACCGCAACAAAACATTTCTCACCACCAACACTAGACTGTCCCTTGCTCAAGCCCTTCTCCTTCCCTCCCTCCTTTATGCTGCCCGTATACTCACAAACATTCAAACTACAACCCTTACCAAACTCCAGAAAACCTACTGTAAAATAGCTAAATTTGTCACAAACTCACCTTATAATGCACATCATTGCCTAGCTTTAAACTCACTCCAGTGGCTTGAATTTCCCCAACTCCTACTTCTATCTCAACTTCAAATGCTTCAATTCATTCTTAATAAGCCTGTGTCCTGTCCTGCTCTCTCTTCGCTCATCTCTATGTATACTCCACCACGAACACTCCGCACTTCCAGTCAGAAACTACTGCTCACATACCAACCCAAAAAAAACTTAGGCAAAGTCTTGCCATTGTCAGGCACCAACTTAAGCATCTCACTATAATACCTTTCTTTCTCCCTCCTGTCTCTCATATAAGTACTCTATTATCTTAGGATATGTACTAATGTTTACTAGTCAGAACTGTTGGTTAAAAGCTCTGCTTGTACATATGTAAATAAAATTGATAAAAAAAAAATTGTGTGCTTCCATTGCAATTTACTCCTTTTACTTACATTTTCTGTATAATTGAATTTTAGATTCTTAATTACATTTCTTTGTATAATATTGTTCTTGTTAAAATTTAGAATGTTCTGTAATTTGTTCATGTATTGGAGCTTTTCTCTTTGGGTCATCACTGAAAATGGGCCTCAAGCCCAGTTGGACATACCCAATTAACAAATGTCACTAAATAAATGTCAGTAAATAAATAAATAAATAAATAATATTAAAGCTTTAGTCAGAACAAATGAATCTGTATATATATATTGCTTGCAAGAAATTATTAATTTCATTCCAAAATGCTTTAATATTAATGCAGTCAAAAATATGAGACCAATCTTGCTTTAGATGAAATTTGACATCTCCAACACAGCCCATTATTAGAAACATTGATTTTTGAAATGTTATCAGGAGGTAGAAAGGATCTATGTACAGATTTCCAGTTTGATACTTTCCAATATTGTGAGTAAGATGTTAACTTAACTGAGAATAAGATATTCGTTCTATTTTCTGATAAAGTTAACAATAGACCTTTGGTTAAATATTGCCAGTATGTTGTTTTAGGAACTGTTTTATAAGCTATTATTACTTTATATTAGTATGAAAGTTCATTCTTTATAGTAACATTATTGTATATAATTCCAAACAACCAATTTATAAATTTTTGAGTATTCTTAAAGATGAAGTATTTGTTATTCTACATAGATCCGTAGAGTATGTTAAAACACTCTGCAGTATTAACCAGTCGTGAGAAGTTAATCCACAAGCTGACCATAAATATTGTGCTTCCAAAACTTGTTGTTTTTTTATATATTGCTGCCAACATATTAAATTTTTATGTTCCCAGGAAGTGAAAATCTCTCTGTACCATATCAGAGAAGTTTTTTTGTGATACTGAATGGAATTAAATATATAAAACCAAAGCTTTGTGTCCATGTTCATATTAATAAATTTCCTGAAAACATCAAAGACATGGTTAATTAGATTTAACTTGGTGGGTTTAGTTGTATTATATTGTAAGTTTATACTCAAAAATACCATAGCCTATTATCTTTATCTGTAACCAAGGGATTTTTTTGGCAAAATATTTTCATTCATTATTATGACTGAATGCATCAGTTTCCAATTAGATGAATAACTGGGATTTATCCAGTCTGTCACAGTTTTAAGTATGGAAGCCCTCATGTAAGATTCTATATCTGAAAAATGTAGCCCCTCTTGTTCCCATTGTCTAATGTGATGAGAAAATGCAACTCTATTTATATTAGGATGCCATAGGAATCTTAATAAGATTGGGGTTATTTCCATCTTGAGCTTGAGTTACATACAATATTTTGTGAAATAATACCATTTTTATCATTTGTAATCTGTCCTCAAATGTAATAAACATGTTATTCCACTTATTTACCAGAGCCTTGATTATATCAATAATTGTATTATAATTAACTTTGTGTCTTGCATATTTTCACTTAAGACAATCCCCAGGTAATTTAAAGCAGAGACTTGATTGACAGTAATGTGATTCTCAGTCACTTGTGCTTCCTTTTTTTATTTATTAACAAGAATTTTGATTTTGATTTATTAAAATGAAGACCAGAAATCCTTTGGAAATTACTTATTAGTGCATCTACTTCATCTAGCACCTCTTTTGAATTAGGCAAGGTAAGAAGCACATCGTCAGCAAACGACAATATTTTAGAGCTATATTGGTCATATATGTCTATACCTTTTATCTTTGGGTTATGTATTAAAATAGCTAATAACTCTATAGCTAATGTGAATAATATGCGTGACATGGCGCAACCTTGTTTAGTGCCTTAGGTAATCTGAATTGCTTCGGAAGTAAATGTTTCTATTTTAACATATGCTAAATTATTCTTATAAATATTCTTTATATGTGTGGTAAAGGATAGGGGAAAGCCAAACAACTCTAGAGTTTTAACTAAGTAAGTCCAATTCAAAGACCTTTTCTATGTCCAAACCAATTATCAAGGCTTCTTGATTTTCTCTGTTTAAATAATCAATTAGTGTTAGTATTCTTTTAATGTTGTCATGCATATGTCTGTTGTATATGAAACTAGTTTGATCTTTATTGACTATTTTGGACAATGGTATTTTCATTCTATTAACCATAATCAACATAAATATTTCATAATCATTATTCAGCAAGGATATTGGCCTGTAAGAATTACAGTAATTAGGATCTTTGTTTTCTTTTAAAAATAGGAGTGATTAAGGAATATCTCCATGAGGGCGGAATTATTGCATGAGACTGAACTTCAAGTAATGTTTTATGTAAAAGGGAAGTTATGGGTGTAGGAAAAGGTTTATATAATTCTATGATTAAACCATCTATCCCTGGAGCCATAATTTCTTTCTGTGTAATTGTTTTTTGCAGTTCTATCTTTAGTGCTTCATTAATTTCTTTGATGTTAGGGGTTATAATTTCAACATTTAAATTATAGTATTATCACTTTTATAATGTTCTGCATAATGATATTTAAATGCATCTAAGATCTCACCTATGTCAACCTTCCTTTTCCCCTCGTGTAGGATATTAGAAATATTATTGGCTTTTGAGTGCATTTTAACTTTCATAGACAGATTATGCAAATGTTTTTGAGAAGTAGCATAAGAGTTTATTTTTAATCTTTCCATGGCAAGGTTAGCTTTATGGGTTAATATTTCAATGTATTTTTTATTGAGATCTTCTATTTTCTTTTTATTTTCAATAGAAATTGCATCCTTTTTAGATTTAAACAATAAGAGTTGATTTTGCAATTTCTGTACTTCTGATTCCCAATCTTTAATTTTATTGTTGGACCAACTAATGGTTTACCATATATAGGCTTTTAAAGCATC
This sequence comes from Protopterus annectens, assembly GCF_019279795.1. Lineage (NCBI taxonomy): Eukaryota > Metazoa > Chordata > Ceratodontiformes > Protopteridae > Protopterus > Protopterus annectens. Next base: position 328,263,822 of record NC_056748.1, read on the forward strand.
CCATGCCATGACTATGTTAACTTCAGGCTTATATTTAACGTCTAGAAACATTTAAAGTTTAGAAATTAACCATGGTTTAAACTCTTTAATTTTTGTTATATATGAAGGAATCCTAGAAGTAATAGTTAATGGTCTAAAGTCTATTTGAATTTTCAGAAGAAGGGAGTTATGGTCTGAAAGTGGGCATGGAACTATTTAGAAATTTAAAATTTTTGAATAAAGATCTTGGGAAACATATTTTTATCTATTTTGGTTTGGGTGTCATATCTATAATCTTGATTTGAAAATAGTAGTGAGTTAGTTCCTATAATGTTATAAGTATCTCGTAATTTGAACGTCTCAATCCATTTTTTAAGAGTTTAGCAGTAGAAGGTAAACATGGGGATTTCTTATTTATGGTTTCAATAGTATCAGTGATACAATTAAAGTCACCACCTATTATTATTTTACCTGTAGAAATATTTGTTTTTAAGATCTAAATGATTCTTTGCTATCCCCATCCCAGTACCAAGAAACCAATATAAGTTTACTAATGTATACAATTTATTATTGAATTTCAGTATAACAATGGCTATAAGTTCATCCTTATCCACATATTTGTATGTAATTTCAGGGCCTAGAGAGCTTTTTTCCATAAAAGTGTTACCCCTCTGGTCTTTGATTTGTATGAAGAGTAAGCTTTTGTATTCACTGGGATTCCAAATAAATTTATCATTCGTTTTAAAATGAGTTTCTTGTAAAAAAAAAAATACTTGGCCTTTATTTTTAGATATCTTAATATATTGGATCTCTTATTTGGATTATTTAACCCATTAATATTTAAAGATACCAATGTTAGGTCCAAGTCAGATTGCTTTTATAAAGTAAGTTCATTTTACTATTTTCTCTTGATATATAAATCTCCTCCTCTGATGTTAGCTCTATATCAATTTGTAGATTCCTAATTATCTTAGTCCGCAATCTTATTTTCATGTATATAGGTAGAAAAAAGCTTGAGTCAGGCTTATTAAGACTAAAAAAAGATTTAAATAATAACATATTAGCTGCAATTAAACTAATGTAGACGTAAACCCGTGCAAACCATGGAATGAAGATAATTCCTAGTCCAACAGATAAAACAAATCTAACCTCTCTAACTTCCTTTTCTATCTCTTCCGAGGTTCATAAACAAAATCATTAAAGAAGACTGGTTATAAGTAAGATGACTTGTGATATTTACTATACATCTTATCAGGCTTTGAGTTTTCTTATTAAGTTTATGATTATAACAATAGTATGTTATTTCAGATGCAACATTAATATACAAGCAGCTAACCAACCATATGACTCAAATACAAGAAAAAAAAGGATTAAACCTTTATGATTCAGGAAATAAAATACATATATAGAAGCACTCATTTTTAAATTATTCTCTTTTAATATTGTAGTTGTATTGTTATTAACCTACATAGTTAGTAATTCTATTATTTAAAGGGTAATTAAATAATGGACCATCAAACATATAATCAAAGAAGTTACTACAGATGCTACTGAATTAACTTGAATCTTAAACATATCAGTAAAGTATCTAGTGGTCTTCATTACTTTACATGTTAAATGTAGACAGTATCTGGTTTGCCAATGAAAAAAAATGTGGATTTGTTCAGTTATAATAATGTCTTGGTATTGCTCCATCCTTTTTATTAATAGTTTACATATATCAGTAACAGTTGTTGTGTCTTTCGGCTTTTCCCGGTTAGGGGTCGCCACAGCGGAACTCCGGTCCGCTAATGATTGGCAATAGATTTTTACGTGCCGAGTTGCCAGCCCTGACCAAAACCTTCAACGAAGGTACGCCCATTCACGCATGTCTCCACACAGAAGATGCTCTAGCTGAGAATCGAACAGGACAACATTTTACTGTGAGGCGACAACGCTACCACAGCACCACCACCGCAGTAATATATATATATATATATATATATATATCAGTAACAGTATTCGTATAAATTATTTTTCAACAAGTCCTTTTCATTTTTCTGAAACTATTAAAATTGTGTGATAATTTCCTTTTAATCATTAGATTAATGCAGCAGACAGATAATCCATGTGCAAACTCAACTACACATAAGATTACATGTGCGTTTGTGAATATGTGCGTATTTGAACTGAATTTGCATAATAGCGAGGTGTGACCAACTATTTACATTATTGAACAGCTAATTCGTAAATGTACCAATGTAACTAAACAGTTCTTATTAAAATTTACAGTTTTCCAACAGTAACTCAATAAACCTGATTAGCAACGGATTTCTAAAAGATAGCACTACCAATTAAATAGCTAATTTCAATTAATGGGGATCCCAGCATGCACATGGCAATCAATGATAAATTACTAATGTAATCCCAATGATGTTTAAAGTGTTGAAAACATCATATGTCTGTATCATAGAGTACTTAATATAGACATAACATATTCCATTACATCTTAGTCTACTTTTGGGACATCTGTCTGTGTTATGAGCAATAACTAGGGTCTAGCTTAAAACACATTTTCAGAGACGTATATTTACTAGAAAGTGAAGTAGTAAAAAAAAAAACACCAACTTCAGGATGGTTATATATAAGTTTAAGTAAAAATCATGTTATCAAACGATGATTTGTATAACTTTATAAAGCTTGTATAAAAGCAGATTGTCAGGTACAATGAGAGATATTCAGTTTATTGCATGTGCAGGGATAGAAAATGTCCCACCCTTATACATGACTCCAAACGTTTAATGGATGGGATACATATATTTCCAATTATTGGTGAGCTTTTATCCCTCATTTAACTCACTGTATTGTTCTGTCATGTCCCTAACTTCTCCTCCCTTTTCTTGTTATATTTTGATGTGTTATTAGCTTCATAATGACCCATCCTCTTCTTAACTTCACTCCTCCATAGTATATAGAGAATAAATTTTCTAGTTTTTTCCCTACTTAACCCAGTATCCAACAACACTAACTAGAGTTCAAGTTTCCACAAATACAACTACAAACCCAAAGCTAGAAAGATCTCGAGCTCTAAAAAAATCACGCAAACCCAAATAATCAGCAATACATACAAAGTATCAAATCCAAGCATTACTAACTAGGGCAAACCTAACTTACATCGTTTCAACAAAAAAGTAAAAAACTCCCGAGTCCAAGCTACTTCTACCATCGGCATCTCACTGGGTTACCAATTAAGCATACATACAAAGTCATTAATCAAGCATCTTTAACTTCTAGAACGAAGCAACCACTTTTTTATTAAAATTTGCGATATTAAATTAAGATCAAGCAACATCCGTTTCATCCCATCGTATTTCAATTTCATTACTCATATAATATCTAAGTGGCATGGGCATAAACAATCATATGCATAAGAACTATGTATAATACCTAAAATTTACATCAAACATAGGAATTGGTACTGCTTACATCATCTCCTTTCTTCTTTTTATTTCCCTCATATTTCTTTTTAAGACATCGGTTAAAAGCATCCTCATTTCTACTTATAAGAACTATCTAAAATCTTTTTAGTAGGTAAAAATCAATAATTTTCTTTTACTAGCGTAAATCATGAATATCAGCTCAGAGTTCTTATAATTTAAGACATCACTCTAAAACATTTGGGGACTTACTTCTTTGTTCTTCTCTTTTCCCCTCTAATCTCTTTATTTAAACAGTACAAATAATCTTTCTCTTGCTAGTAATAAAGCAAATTTGCTTTACCAGAAATAAGTTTTATGATGCTATTAAGTAGTTCTTTTGAACAAGTCCAACACCCGCGTTTTCAGAAATGAATCTTATCTCTCTTTTCTCTTTAACAATAATTACAGCCAATGAATTTACGGAACAAATTGCCAAGCAAAATAAACAAATTAAAACTTTCTTAATGGATGTATAAGCAGTACTTTCGCTCATAGATGTTCTTAATCAGACCATTAGTTTGGTACTTTCTGGTTGTAAGCACAGGACAAGAAAATCCATAATCATTTATAACCATACATTAATTAGCTACAGCAATAAAAACCAAACAGACAGCAATAAAAAAACTAAAATACCTATTTACCAGAAAAATAATAGTAACCATTTGCGAGTTAGAGCACAGTTTTTAAACTATAAAAGTTTAAATTTAATGGCTGCTGTAAAAATAAAGTCAAAGCTACAGAAAATCAACCCTGACCTTCTAAAAAAAAAAATGTTACTATTTTGAGATCTAAATATGTATGTATTAGTATGTAGTAATATATATATATATATATATATATATATATTGTGTGTATATATATATATATATATATATATGTATATATATGTATGTATATATATATATATATATATATATATATATATATATATATATATATGTATATATATATATATTATATATATATTATGTATATATATATATATATATATATACACATATATATATATATATATATATATATATATAGTATATATATATATATATATATATATATATATATATAATATATATATATATATATATATATATATAAAAAAAACATTATATATATATATATAAAACATTTAATTCATTTATATATATATATTTATATATATATTTATATTTATATATTCAGTATTTATTTTGGCTCAGTACACATTCAGTTTTTTTTCATTTGTCCAGATATATTTGTCTGTATTTAATGTATTTATCTTCATGGGTTGTGAATATATTGAGATCTAGAGATATAATTTTCAGATCTTTTTAAATAGAGGCTCTTTTTTATTCTCAATTCCCTTGAATATATTTCTAATGTTCTGAAAATGTTCAAGGGGATTCAAGCAAGCTGTCTTTTAATTCCAGAATAATATTGTTTGTGCAATAAATTTTTGGCTTTTTCTAAGTTGCTGAGTAGACTGACTTTCATTTTATATCTTTTTGTTTTTGGGTTTCCAAGTGATAAAGCTGTGTTTTGTTTTATTTTTACTTTTGTTAGTCAGTGCCAGCTAAAATAATAGGCTTATTTTTCTACTTGAGAACTTGGTGGTTAATGGGATTGGGGTTTGTCTCTGGAAAGTAGGCCCTGTCTGTTTTGAGTATACCATCCCTTTAGGTTCAATACTTGAATATTCTTATTGACAAAATGAAATCCAATGAAATCCTGAAGCTGGTATAGTTAGTCAAAACTTGGGGATCCAAATATCTCTCCTCCTCTCTCTCCTTTGGGTCTTTTTTGATATATTACTTAAAGTTTGTTTTTATGTCTTGTTCCTCAGTTGAAGGCAAAAGAGTTTTGATCCCCTTTTAAAGTTTCATCGGGGTTTCTATTTCTCCTTGTTTAGCCTTTTGTTCTGTTGTTGAGGTTTTGTTTTTTTTTTTTTTGTCCTTTGTTTGCTTTTCCAGTTTTTTCTTAGTTTTCTGTAAGTTTCTTAATTTTTCTTTATCAGTTTTCTTTTTTTGGTAGTCACCAGTTGTGTAGTTTTTTGTAGCACCAGTTCAGAGTGTTTTATTCTTGTTGTAATAGTCTCAAATATTAAATTCTGTAGTTGTATATATATAAGTAAATCCACCAAATTTTCTGTTTTATGTAAATATAACTTTTATATATTATTAGCTTACGTCTTTTTGTTCTAAAAGCTTTGTTTATTTATATAGTGTTATTTATGCTTATATTATGTTTTATTGAAAACTGCTGCTTTAAGTTTATGCTTTCAGGCCCTACCTGCCATTCATTTCATTTAAATTAATTATTTTTTTCTAATGAGAGAGGAGAGATAAAATAATGCAAGAAGATCGCTTCTTCTTTGTCCTTCCTCCTTCTTTTTTTTTTTTTCTATAGAGTTTATTTATTATAGATGTTGTGCAGATCACCAGACTGTTCCTTGAGTAGGAGGATTTCATCATGTCGGGTATTCCTGATTCCATGCAGCTATATAATTGCTTCTATAGTACTTTGGTGTAGGTTTGGACATATGTGCCAGTTCCTATGGAGGGGGCTGTGAAGCTGTTTATACCTTCCCTAAGGAGGTTGTAATCAGCTTTGGGGAAGTTGTTTTTTTTTTGTTTGACCCTAGCTGGGGAGGGGGGGGTGACGTCGAAAGTGACTGCTTTGTGGTCGGATCTTATCAGGGGTGATGACACTGTAGGGATGCTGCAGTGGTTACACATGTTGGATAATACCAAGTCCAAGATATTTTCACCTCTTGTGGGGGTGTCAACCAAATGGTCCAAGACATTTGCATTGATGAAATCAAGGAATCTATGGGCATTTGTGTTTTGGCATGAATATTTCTTCCACTCTATGGCTGGATAGTTTGTCGCCCAGGATCAGGGTAAAGGGTTGAATCTTGATAGGTTTGAAGAGGTCCAGATAGGTGAAGTGGGCATCTTGAGTCATAATTGGGGGCCTATAACTAGCTTTGATTTAAATAGGGGTCTTGTCAGTTGTTAACTCCACCTGGCGCATTTCCTGTGCATCATAATGTTTGACCAGCCTGGAGGTGTGCATGTCTTTTATATATATTGCAACCCCACCTCCTTTTGCTTTGCTGCCCACGGTTTGGGGTATGAGTGTATGATTTTAGATGTATTATCTTGGTATGTATAGCTACCTATTCATTATTTTGGTTTGGTTTGTGTTTGTGGCGATAGATAATATAAGCAGGTAATATTCAACAAATGTATTCTGTAGAAGCTTTTACATTAATGCACAGAATACAAGAGATGGATATGTTTATGAAATATACAGCTGTTTTATTTTGTGGTATAATTTTTAGAAGTATTCTGTATATAAGAAATTGTTTTCTGCGATTCAGTTTGTATAATGCAATGCATTCTAATGGTGATGGAAGAAGTAACAGAGCACGTAACATACATGGCAATAGTGGATCTGGAGACTGCAGGCTGGAGTTGTAAAGAAGTGATTTAATTGCAAAACAATCATTCCACCTTTGTTTGCCATAGACATAAAGCCCTGACTGCAGCCCAGATGACGCAAGTTTGAATAACATGTTAGGTGCTAAAACAATTGGATTGGGAATGCTTAAACTGAGCAGTTTTGCACTCTCTCACCCATCCTGGGGAAGGATTGGTAGTTTTTCAGTGGCTAATTTTGGACCTTGCCAATGCCTTATCCTTTCATCTGGCTTCCACGGGATAGGGTCATCCCTCCAGACTGGGGCCATCTGACTTCAGGATAGGACTGTAATTGTTCACATGCTCAGAAATACTTCATAGTATGCTTCCCTGGCAGCATACATCTCAAGTGTACCTCATTACGAAAAACGTACCTCATTTGGGGTCTTAAAAAGTTCATTTTCCTCAAAGTTCCACATTGAAAGGGTCTGTCACACATTCAGTGTTAGGAATTTTTTAAGTGAAATCCATGGTAAATAGAAATAAATCATATTAATTTACTAAAAGATTTTCTTTATAAGTAAAACCAGCATATTTTAACCATCCTATGACCTTCTTAGCTGAAGTTTGTTAGTAAGCCATTAGTACGTGTTCCACATTATTATGGCTAATGTTCCTCATTTTGGAGATGGAAGGTTGAGAGCTATGCCTGGCAGTCCTCCATTATTGAGGACTGTAGCAATGTAATCCGTGATGTGCAGCACTGCTATCTCACATTTCATTTTCCAAGGTTTGCACTATCCACTCACCCTAGCCACTTCACAGAATGAGAAGGATGGGATAAAGTCAGGGCTACTCTGTCAAAACTTCAGAACAATATTCTTACTACTAGAGAGTGTGCTCCTCTGTGAGCTTCAGGTGATCAACAGTCAGCTAGAGTTTCTTCAAGGCTGGGTTCATAAGTACCTTCTTGGGGATTGCTTTCCACTTTATCAATTTTTCTGAAGAAAAACATTTTCTTTCTGTCAGAATTTTTTATTTCAGGTCTGATCTGTTTAGTGGTTGTCACTGAAAGTTTTACCTTAGAAATTTTGTTTTTGAGTTATGGTTCCCTGAGGGGAATCTCTTTGAAAATATTTATTTTTTTCTGAAATTTGTGTGAACATTTACTTCAGGATCTGATGTTGGCCTTTTCATTCTTGCTCAAACCATGGGGTTTGGATCCAGTCCTCGGATCTGACTCAGCCACATATTCCAGACTTCAGATCCAAGTCTCGAGCTCCTCCTGCTACCCATAATACCTTGGTCCATCCCTGTTACCTCAGATCTATCCCTGTTACCTCAGATCTCGTTTGCCGCCATTGTGTCCAGACGCAGGTTCCTCTCTCGAGCTGTCATTAGTGATTAATCATAGCTCCTCCCTCTCAGTTTATCACTGGTGTTGGCTCTGGTACTATTTGTTACATATAGTACTTCTGTTTTCTTACCATAGCTGGTATTCTACTTATGTTTTTAATTATGGTAATCCTTGTATATTACCATTGTTGGCAACTTTCTCTTTCTTAAAAAAATCCCTTTTCTCTTCACTGTATTGTTTAAATTTCTTGGTGGTCTTTTACCTTTGGTGTTCCTTGACCTTGCTACCATGCCATATAAACCAACGGGCTTCAAGAAATGCACTTCTTATGGGTATAAGATTCTGAATTCAAATGCCACAGAAGTGTGTGTTTATTGCCTTCTGTTTCTTCCACCTTTAATCCCAGGGCCTTGGCTGACAATCATGATAAATTAATATTAAAGGGTCTTCTTCCTGTTTCTGCTACATCTTCAGGGGCTCAAATTCCCTCTAAAATATCTTAGAGAGGTTTGGAGTTGTATCCGAAGATTTCTTTGACTCCACTGGTATCCCTGACTGCTTCCACTTCAATACCGTCAGATTGGAATGGGTCCCTGATCTGAAGTTTCAGCTTCAGATCTGTGGGGCCAGGATCGACTCTGATGTTGTCAGATCTGTCCCTACCCCTTTAAGCCTCAGTTGTACCCAGTTTGGGTCCAGTTCCATCCTCGAGGTACAGATCCGAGGGTGGTCGAGATTTGCCTTCGCTGGGAGTTTTTGCTCCGGCTAGGCAGATTGAGGTCTTCCTGGGTTCGTCTGCTTGTGAGTTTGTGGAAAAGGCTCTTTCCTTTGTTACCAGCCTTAAAGAATGCTGTTTTCACAGCCAGAAGTTTGCCTGACAGTCAGCCACCTGCTCCAATAAAGTCTAATAAATTGTGTAAGGTACCCCAGCCCCACAAATCATTTATTCTAATCCCAGGTCAGATCCTGCAGTAATTTCTCTCAAAGTCTGCTTTTGCAAACAACTTATGACAGCTGGCTCAGTCCATTCTGACAAACTAAGAAAAGCCTTTGATAGATTTAGGAAGAAAATTTAATTACAGCACTATTAAAAGGGAATCATATATGACACCAAATGTACAGGCACCGAGATTCCTGGATTTTGTAAACACAAACTCCCTGGACCAGATTGTCAATACACCAGCTAGGGGAGCAAACATACAGGAGCTGGTCCTCACTAATATGGGAGAGTGATGAGTACTTCCTAGTGTAATGTCTTCTCTGGTAAAGTCAGACCATAAAATGGTCTCCTTTGAAGTAAAAATAAAACCTGGAACCCCAGCTAACCCTGGAATATTCAGGAACTACTCTAAGGCTACCTTCATACTATTACCTGGAAAATTTTCAAGCCCCATTAAACCCTGAGAACACTGCTGCCTACATGGAACTGTTCACATAAACCCTAAACAAGCATGTTAATAGCTACATAGAATCACAACATCAATATGCTGTATAACAGAAGGAAGAAATTATTGGCAAAAATTAGGGAGTGCAGCACCCAGTAGGATAAAAGCACTCTCTTCAAACTAAACAAACATCTTGAAGGATGAGATCATAATAATTCGCATTGCCTGCCTTGACCTGGCCAAGGCATTTGACACAATACCCACTTGGGCATTGTTGACAAACTCAAGAGGTTAGGTATAAACCCTTATGTCACCTGGTGGATAGCCATCTAGCTCACAGACAGGACCCAGAAAGTCAGAATTGGGGAATCCACTTCTACAGTGAGGCCACTCACAAGTGGAGTCCCTCAGGGATCAGTACTGGGACCACTCCTTTTTGACATTTACTTCTGTGAAGTCAAGGCTAATGTTAGTGGCCTCTGGCTGACTAAATTTGCAGATGATTGCAAATTAGGAATAGTACAGAATCCCCCACTGACACAAATATTCTCCAGCAAGGACTGACACAGGCAGATATCTTGTGTTAAGCCATGGACTATAACTAAATGCCAAGAAATGCATAATAGTATCCTTTGGGAAGTCATCCAGCACTTGTAACTATCTTATTGACAACACACTTCTATGAGTTGACCCAGTAGTTAGGGACTTGGGGGGGGGGGGTACACACTGACTGTAATCTAGCCTTTGACCATCACGTGTCTTCAGTAGTGTGGAAACCTTTCTATGTTGTGCAATTTATAAACAAAGGTATGGCATCTAGGTTCAATGAGATCATTGTTCCATTGTATTTGGCATTCATCAGACCAGTCATTAAAAACAGTACCCCCTTTGTTATGTACTTAACCAGGCATATCAAACAGTTGGAGCATCCACAGAGGTTCCTCACTAAAAGAATACAGGGAGTAAGTAACATGTGCCAAGCAAAGCACCTCAAGGATTTATCCCTGTATTGTGTCACCTGCAAGCTGTTGAGGAGAGATATATGCTTGCCATACAAGGCATTGCCAGACACCACCCTGATGGACCTCCTGTATATCCACAAAACAAACAGTACCAGAATTACCTGTTCTAAAGACTTAAACCTTGCCTGTAATATAAATAGGACCTACTGTGGAGACAGGTGTGCATCCTAGAGACTACCCCATATCTGGAACAGGCTTCTCCATTCATGTGAAACAGAATTCCTCCCTAACCCAATTCAAGTGTAACTTAGACAAATGGATGGGGGACAGAAAATTCATCACTGGTTTGGCAGCCTGTAAATAGTTCATCTCCCAGGACCCTGCTTACACTTATCAAGGGTACCAGAACCTGTCAGAGTTTTGGGATGCACGGTTAAGTTTAAAAAGGCCTGTGTGGTCATTTGCCTAGTAAATACCTATGAACCTATACTTGCTCCACCTTGTCCTTCTAAATAGTAAAATCTCAGGCTCACGTGTCTAAATTTCTGCAGGTTTCTTTTGTCAGTATGATGAAATTAACTTCTAAGCTCTCTTTTTCAGAATCTAAATCTCTAAATTCTGTTGTATCATCTATGCTTCAGGTAAGCAAACATTTTTAAAAATATGTTTATGGCACTGCTGATGCTGTATCCAAAGCAGCTGCCACTGAGTCTGCGATGAGACTTACCTAGCTACATTTTCAGAATTTACCAGAGGATGTCAAAATTCAAGCCGCTGGGGTGCAGCGGTAGCATATTCACCTCACAGCAAGAGGTTCTCCCGTTCGATTCTCATCTGGAGCGCCTTTTGTGTGGAGTCTGCATGTCCTCCCCGCGGTCGAGTGGCGTTCGAAAGACATGCGTGACTGGGTGTGCCTTCATTGAAGGTTGGGCGTTGGGATGGCACCTCGGCACCATAAAAGTCTACTGCCAATCATTAGCGGACCAGAGTTCTGCTGTGGCGACCCCTAACTGGGAAAAGCAAAAATAAGAAGAACCAGAGGATGTCAAAGTTGAAAATGTGAATGTTCCCCTGGATAAAACAGTGCTATTTGGCCCATCTGCTGAGGTCCTTAAAATTGTTGATAAAAGAGGTTAAAGCTAATTTAAGTTTGTGTGTGTGTGTGTGTGTGTGTGGGGGGGGGGGGGTTTACCCAAATTATTCAGACCTGCTTTTCAAAATTTAATAGAAATGTTTCTTCCAGTTCAGTCTGTTTTGGGAAACAGATTAGGCATTCCCAGCAAAGCACAGGCAAGCACAATTTCAAAAAGCAGCGATGTGGAGGTTCAAAGAAGAAAGATGGTTGCTCCCAAAACCAAGGGCAAGCTAAGAAAACAGACTTTACTATATGCCTCCTCAAATGTTTCCTTCTCCCTACCCTGGGAGTCCAGTAAAGCTATCCTAGAGTCTAGGGCTTCACTTTTTTCTGTGCTACCAAATAAATTCAAATGCTTGGATACTGAGATTTGTTGATCAAGGCTACAGCCACATAATCAAACCACCCTTTTCCCTTCTACACTAGATCAGATGCTATCTCAGGAGGTTATAGAACATGGTCCCCCAGACCTGAGAGGTAAAGAATTTTTTTTCAGGATTTTTTAGTTGCCAAAGAAAAAAGGAACCTGGAGATCTGTCAGAGACCTTTCTTTTCTAAACCTTCACATCAAAATCTCAAAATTCAAAACGCTTTCTCTTCAGTTTTTCTCTTTTTTACCTCTCAGTTGTCTAGTAACTTTGGATTCAAAAGATGCTTATCATTGCATCCTAGTCCTCAAATAATTCAGACTGTTTCTGAATTTTTCTATTTATGGGTTACATTCTCAGCTCTCTGCCTTCTCCTTTGGCTTATTAACAGCTCCAAGAGTGTTTTCAAAGAGTCAGAGTCCTGTAAGGGCCCATTGCAGTTTGCAGGGCATTCGCATTTTCCCATATTTAGATAATTGCATTATTTTTGCAGATTCTTTCACAGGCTGTCATAATGTCTGGTGTGGGTAATAAATCTTTTTTTTTTCATTCTGGGTTTTGCGATCAACATAGAGAAATCTTCTCTCATTCCATCCCATGCGATAGTGTTTCTGAGATGTTTACTGGATGCATCCTTCATTATGGCCTTTCTTCCTCAGGACAAAGTGGAATGTTGCAAGGAGCAATTTATGATATTTTCCAACCAGAGGCGGCCATCTGCCCAGGAATATTGCAGAATTATAGGTTTCATGGCACCTAGTATTCTCAGAATCCCTTTGGCCAGACATCCCATGAGAAAGATTCAGTGGTGTGTCAAATCACTTTGAACTTACTGCAAGCACTCCCTTTTATTTCAGATTCTATGCTGGAGATTGTGAAAAAGGAGCTACTCTGGTTGATGAATCAGTTCTCTCTCAACTAAAGGATTCCATTCTCCCTTTTAGCTCCTACATACTCTGTAACCACAGATGTATGATAATTTGCTTGGGGAGCTGTTTCTAAGGGCATGAAATACAGGGCCACTGGAACAACAAGACAAATTAAAGCACATCATGTCATATAAATGATGTCTTAAATGTTCTGAAATCTCTGAACCAACTTTGGGCTCCAGGTACTCTGCTAGTAATAACAGAGAATGCCACAGTGATGTGGTGCATAAATGAATACCCCTTTGTAGACTAGCTGTGGTAGCCTGGGATCTAGAGATTCATCACCCTCTGTCCCTCCAGTCTACCTAAATTATGTGTGAACAAAACATTGTTTCAGGAAAGCTGAGCAGGAATGGGTTAGACCCTCATGAATGGAAGTTGAACCCAGGGGTCGTCCAGAAGTTGATGCATCTGTGGGAATCTCCTTGAGTAGATTTGTCTATCTCCATTCACAACAGACTGTTAACGAAGCTCTGCTCCAAGACTTCTCACACACAGATCTGGAAGACCAATACTTTTTCATTCCCATGGATGAGAATATTTATATATGCTTTTCACCCTTTCCTCTGGTAACCAAGATTTTTCTGAATATTCAGGACGACTCCCCAAAGATTATGTTGGTGTTTCCCTTCTGGACCAGGCTACTGTATTTCTTCTTTCTCTTGAAAATGGCCAAGGGCAGTTTTCCCTAGCTTCCCTCACAGAATGGAAGTATTGAAACTGGACAGAGGCTGTTTGATGCACCATAACCATCAACTTGTTGACTGCTTAGATGACAGGATTGCAATACCTTTTAGGCACTATTTTTGGAGGACATGTAGGCAGTATTTAAGGTGGCAAAGAAACCTGCTACTAGAAAATCATATATGGGCAAGTGGAAAATATCTTCTAGTTGGTGCCAAACCAAGAACTAAGACCCTTTTAATACTCAGACTCCTATGATTCTTCAGTATTTGCTTAAGTTATTACCCTCTGGTCTTTCTAATTCATATGACAAGATTCATCTTTTGTCCTTCTCTGCTTTGCTGCCGTTAGATTCCACCCCGTCCCTTTCTACCCAACCTGTCCTTAAGTGAAGCATTTTTGAAAGGAGTTTTACATTGCATATCTGTCCACCTGTAAGGCAGGTGGCTTCTTCTTGTGGTCATAATTTTTTACTAGAAAAACTTACTTTTTCCTTTTGAACCTGCTAATGAATCCAGTTTGAAGTTATTTAAAAAAAAAAAAAAAAAAAAACATTGTTACTCATTACCCTAAAGTCTGCAAGAAGAGTATTTGAGTTACAAGCCCTTATGGTGAATCATCTCTATCTCATTTTTCGCAAAGTCATGGTTACTTCAAGAACAAAGCCTTCCTTTATGCCTAAGGGTGTTTCAGTGTTTGCATTGAGCCAAGTTATTTATCTCCCTGTTTTTTTTCTAGAGCCAATAAATGTGTTGGAAAAAATTGTGCACAGTTTGGATGTCTATAGGCAACTTTTGATACTACACTAACAGGACAGAAACATTCAAGATTACTGACAAACTGTTTTTCCTATGAAGATAAGAAAAAGGGACAAGGTGTGACAACACAGTCCATTTCTAAATGGTTGTCTCATGACATTAGCTTTTGCTATTCTCACCATAATAACACACACACAAGGCAAAGTCAGAGCCCAGTCTACCAGAGCGTTGGCTACTACTTTGACTTTTCTTGAAAGGGGTTATTAGAAGCAGCAACTTAGTCATCTGTACATACCTTTACCAAATGCTACAAACTACATTCTTTCTCTAGGTCAAGAGCAGGTTTTGCTAGGGCTATTCTCCTGGGTCTCCTGGACTCTCATTCCCGCTCCCTTTCTTCCTAATCTCTGGTGTTCCTCCTATGTAGCTTAGTCTACTGCAACACTGATCTAGTGATGAACATAGTGCAGTTGTGTAAGGAAACCTGCCGTAACAGTAGATATTTGAATAAATTACTACTGCAGTAACCTCAAACTTTGTCCGTCCCCTTCTTTTGTTTTTTTGCTAGGTTGTGGATATAACTTTTTTCTTTCTGCTTAACACATATTTACCTGTCAGGGCTCTAGCCTCTTCATTCTAAGTCAAGAAATGTCTGAAGATTTGGCTGACTAGCTACTGACTTTATACTGCTTTCCTCATGCTGTGCAGTGGCTAGGACAGATGGAAGATGCTGTAAATTTGGAAACTAGCTGGCTGATTCACTCTTTGGCAAGTTGCACCATATAGCTTAGGTGATCTAGTCGTACATCTGCTGTTACGCTAAGTCTATATACACAACTGTATTTTTGTGTTATGTACTGTGAAATATGGCTGTTTTAAGGGGAAATAATAGAAGGATTATTACTTCCAGACAACTGTTAGGTTCCAGCACTTGTTGCAGACATTTCAGGCTTATCATTAAGAATGAACAGTACACACATCACTTACATTAGAGTTTTATGATTTCAGCAGATGGATTGAGAATAACCTGTCAGTTAAATTATTTAAACAGCATGGTTAGCTGTCAGCATCATTCAAAAGGGGATGGATTTCATGGACTTGTTATATTTTACCCAACTGTATTGCGATATTCCCATTAAATAAAACATCAAAATTTCATCTTTGGATAGATGTGTATTGAATACTTCTGATTTGTTTGTGTCATAACATTTCATAGTCGTAGCTACAGTATTTGTGAGCCCGGTGTTATGGGCAGATGTAGCTTAGTAGGGTACTTTATATAAGCACTTTACTACAATTGCCATTTTGCGTAAATGGGCATGCCTTCGTTGAAGGTTGGGCGTTGAGCTGGCACCTCGGCGTTTCGTAAAAATCTACTGCCAATCATTAGCAGACCCGAGTTCCGCTGTGCCGACCCCTTACCGGGAAAAAGCCGAAAGACAAACAGCAACAACAACTACAATTGCCATTTATCCTGTACTGAAAAACAGAGCACCGCTTTGTTAAACCTTTTCAACCATTTCCATATGTAACCATTTATCTTCAGTTGCATTATGTGCTGAATATTTATAAAAGTACTAAATTCTTCAGCTTTTTATATCCAAAGTATCTAGTTTGAAAATCATTTATAGTAAGGCAGGAGATATTAAAAAATAGTTTCAGTTCAGTTAGTTTTCATTCCTTCTGAAACTTTTACTCCTTTAAAAACAGAGGACATGATTGTATAGCTCTCTTAGACTTCTTAAAAATTAGTGTAGTTTTTAGTTGAGGGGGGGACTCTGCTATCACATTTGAAAATTTGTAATAAAACCCAGAACAATATAATCATTTGACTCTTACGCCATACATCCTGCCATGAGCAAATTACAGACTTCTTGCAAAAGATTTTTTTTTTCTGAACAAAATATGTACTTCCTGCCTTGGGTTTAAATGTCACAAATGTTCATTAACTTTTTGATGAATTATTTATTTGTACATCCTGAAGAGAACTTTTCAGTAAACTAGTTCAAGCAAGTAGAAATAAAGATGTTTCTGCTTCCAGTCTTGTTAAGACTAATTGATACCGTCCCCTTAGAAATATAAACTGCTTATGTAATAACTACATTTCATGCCCTCCCAGTTTATGCACTGTCATGAGCTTGTCTCACTCTCTCAGTCAAGTATTTCTCATTATGCTAAGTTTATTACACATAATTATACTGTTACCTATACTTAAAAGACAGTGCAAGTTAGTTAACTTCCTCAGCATTCTTGTCTTCATTTTACAGAACAACAGGAAATCATTTTCAGTATCCCATATTTCTGAAAATGTATGCTGTTTAATTTCCCCATTTCCAGTGTTTTCCTGCGCTGTAGGATTCATAAGTTAGTACTAAGCTAGCTCCCCATGTGGGCCATTTTAAGCCTAGACAATTTCCCCTTCAAAGGTGAAAATCAAAGCCTGTACCTTGTACCTGTGAGGTAAGCACTTTAACCATTATACCAACCCGCTTCTGAACATAGGCAAATGAGGGCTTTGGGAATCAAACCCTGTACCACAAGAACTACAGCTCACAACCGTAACTCTCTTAGCTATCTGCCAGTGCATAACTGGCAACAACCTGGAGGAAGTTAGTTTCAAACCTGCAACAGTAACCTTTGTCTGTATCAGAGTCCAGTACCTTACCTGCCTAACTAGATTTGAAAGCTTTGCTGCTTTCAAATGTTGCAGGCGCAATTGATGGCTAGTCATGTTTGTGGGGTACAGTGTACAAACCAATCTTTGCTGTTTATCAACAGAATACACCAACATACACATAGACAATGTAAGTAAAGAGATGTGCTTGTGATATCACACACTTCATAAACCACCAGAGTGGACACATGCTGGTCTATCAATTGTGTACCAGGTATGTGTTAAGGGGGTAGCCTAGCACGCAATACTACAGTGCCTGAGGCATTTACTTTCCCTTTGTAATGATGCACAGACAAATTATGCAACCTTGACATAGAAGGCTAGAATACATGGGGAACAAGGTCCCTATAGAGTTGCCAGCCATCCAGTAATGGAATACTCAGAACACTGGCAGTTATGTAGAACATATTTGCTGTACTTCACCTAAAAATAACAATATGACTCATAAAAGCAAATTGGTGATTAGACAATTGCAAGATCATCATCAACTGTATATATTTATGAAACTATGCACATAGGTACAAATAAATACAAAGCTTGTCCTTTCTGGGAGTTGGTGCCAACTGAAATTCATAAACATTAGGGTGGAGCACTGGACTATGTGGCTTCTTGAGCCATCTTGAGCCATTAATATTTGTAGTCTCTGGCAGTGGAGGTGCTCCCACTAGGCCACATGCCTGGGAATATGAAGTTTTATGTGGCCCTACCTGCTGTGCAGTGGTAGTTGCTGTTGTACCCAGACCATCTCCTATCACTACTTGCTGTTAGGAGATATTGCTGTTCAGTAATATCATGTGAGTCCAGTGTTATGCTGATGATCATGTTATGTTCCCATTGGAAGTAATGGAATCCTGCTGCCACCTTTTTCTGTAGCACCCACCACAGTTTCCCCATGAGCTGCCAAACACTGTACATGGTCACACTTGTACTCATCAAGACAGCCCAGTGCACATTGACATGAACAGCAGCTGAAGGAGCCAAGGTTCTGGCAGAGGGATAGCCTGGTCTACAAAACAGAAAATAGTACAAATCTCAGTGTATGCTACAGTACCAGTACAGCAGTAGTTAACATTACCATTTAGACTGTACATCATATCTCTCAACTGTCCAGATTTTTGCAGATTGTCCAAATGTTTGCCTTATGTTTTTGGTCTGGTTCTCATAAAATTTGTCTGTTTTAGGAAAATCACTGAGATACAAGTCACTAAATAATGTCATGCATGTCAGTTTCAGACGTCATATCCTTCAAGTAATGAATGCAAACAAAAATCCTGTTATTCTAGCAACTTTCTAAGTTTATACGAGCAATATTTAAAAATCTGTACCTACTTTTGAGCCTTTGCCCCCCCCCCCCCCCATTATTTTCATTTTGTTCATATATTTGTGCTAAGAACTTGACAGGTATGCTGCACATACTAGACTGCCTCACCATATACCACAACATTGTGGTAGTGCATCAGTGCATTACAGATTCCAAAGGGTGGAGTAAAGCAGCATGGTACAGACATTTGCTGGTGGGTTGTGCATGTTGTATATGCATCCTTTACAGAGGGTCTCACAATGTGGCAGAAAAGGTGAAGCACAGAAATAAACAGGAAGCAGTAGAAAGATACATGGCAGTGGCATAACATAGAACTGAAAAGACACCATAGTTGTAAATGACAACCACATCCACATTACACAAACCAGTCATGAAGTATGGTACAAACACAGTGCCTAAGACAACTCTGTTGTCAGAGTGTGTGAGAGTCATGCAACAAAGGCAGCACTGTTTCACAGTGTCAGATACAGGTATACATTTCTTATATGCCATGCTTGTTCAGAGCACTTACCATGGTGATATACAAAACATTATTCCCACTCCTGGTAGGTGAAAACATTTGCCTTTTGGCTAGCTTTTGCTCTCAAGCAGAGAATATGCAGTGTATAGGTAAAGAGTAGAACATGCATAAATGTGTCACTACTACTACTCAGGACATGTAGCACACTGATGAGGTGATGTAGTCGGGTGCTTGCACTCTTCTTTCAGTCATTTACACAGCTTTTGTGGCTTCCTTCTCTGCATCTCAGTCCAATAATAATGGCACTACTTGCTGCTTCTTAGAATGACACATGAACAAAGAAGGATGTAGTATAAAAATAAATGTATGACCTGGTCCATCCATGTTCAGGTTGTTGGTGCCCTCCACAAGGCCATTTTCATGTTCACTGATATGCCAGTTGGGTAACCCCCCCTTCACTCGCACCCAGTAAGGTGGAGCCACACTGCTTGCCGAACAATATGTATCCCTTCTGCATGTTTCTCTTTTATTTCTTCTCTGTCAGAAGCACAAGTAAAGTTTCAGTATACAGGAGATGCAGTTCTTGCTGAACACTCAGAGGAGATGGACCATTTATCATGCAGCAGGATGGGAACCATGAAGAGAAGCCAAGGTGTTTAGCTGAGGTAATGGCAGATCTAAATGCAGTGGGTGGCCATAGCCAATTTGGGACATATTCCAATAGGTGAATCACAGACCTCCAACTTTTAGCTAAGAACTGAGCAGTACTGCTACAAGCCACCCTGGACAGTAGTTGTACACCCACTGCCCAGAATGCTACTGATATGGATATCTCAGCTAGTCTTCAGATTGGGGCTTCTCATGGAAGGAGTGAGTTGAACAGCCATAATGTGTGCATACTTTACTGTCACATTCCAGCATATGTTATGTCTTATATATACTATTGATACACCTTTTTCATGCCATAGGTGATGACAGTGAGACCGTATCATGAGATTGTAATTGTCATGCACCTACAGTGGACAAACATTCTCGCAGGTAATATACGAAAGTGACTAGGTTCATATCTTTCCTTAGAGATGTGTGTGGTACTCCAAGCACTGCCACATGTAACTGTCTTTCCTGTCTTGCCAGTGGCACCTCTACATCTCTACTTTGTTCGCCTAATTTGGGCTGCACTGCAGAAGAAAGGGGGCTACAATATATCCATCTGCCACAGCCTCTGCTAATGCTACATCTAGGCAGCTTTGGGAGGAGCACCATAACCTGTTGTTGGTATGAACCACCAGACCCACCTCCGGTTGCTGTAATGATTATGGCACATCTGTTGGCCATATAGACTTGGCTGAGGCAGGGCCCAGGAAAGGGTTTCCTGTGCAGTTACATGGGGTGTACCCTTCTGACAGCATGGCGCATGTAGGGACTCAGCAGATGTAGGTCAGGGTAGGGCATCATGCTGGGATGGTATTTGCCATACAGGAGCAATGAATCTGTGTTTAGTGGTAACACTCCAGTGATATCCCAAAACCTCAGCCCCTAAGGACTTCAGGACTGCACCCATAGAGTGCAGTAGGTTGAAGCTTGGGTGGCTGCAGACACTCCATCCTTGAAATATCATGCAGAGCTGCTGCAGTACAGCCTGTGGGCACACATTTGCTATACAACTCAACTTCATGCTGTAGTGCATCCCACAGCACGTGGTTTATGCAGCAAGTGTGTGGTCTAATAGATGGCACAATGACCCTTATAAGTTATAGCAAAGCATATTGAAGCAGTTATGACATTGCATCAGCAGCCTGGACAAGCATTGTCCTGAGACTCATGACTCCAGCCAGTCACTGCATGCTGTGTTGCACTTGCTGTCCAGGAACAGCCTTCTCAGCTGTGCAGCCCACATAGGTGGGAGCTGTGCAGTCACTTCATGCTTCTGTGGTGACCCAGTCCCATAAAGCATTCACCTTCTGCTCCTGTGAGTACACCCTCACAGACTTGGTTAGGCATATTCACATTCATAAATCTTAGTTATTCCTCACAGAAATAGATACATTCTGGAGAAATATTTATGAAGATCCTGTGGAACATACCAAAGATGCTAAATGGATAGAAGAAGTAAAAGAAAGAATAAGTTCAGATGTACAGGATATGAAATGAAATGAAGTAATGGCCAGAGAGATTGAAATAAAGTTAATAAAAGCCTATGGTTCGAAAACCCCAACCCCAGATGCAGTATCTAACTTCTGGCTAAAAGTATTAACATCTTTGCCCGAAGATTTAGCCACGAGTAAGAACTATTTATATGTGCACCTTGAACAGACAGCAGCCTGGCTCACAGTAGGAAAAACAATGCTCCTACTTAAGAGTGAACCTGCAAGCTACCCTAAAAGCTATAGATTAATAACTTGCCTTACGACGGCATATAAACTATACGGGTCTATATTAGAACACCGAAGTTTCAAAACTTCGAATGTTCTAATCTCGAACCCTATTAAATGAAAGTTGAAAACATCAAACATACAGAACAGCAATTTTTTTCCTAGGGAAAAAATTTGCTGTTCCAAAACACACACACACAACACAAGCACACCAAACAAACAGTAATCCAAACGCATACACCTAAAATCTTACACCTAACCCTACACTAAACAATCCATACACCACTAACTATCCACTTACCTTAACCCAAACCCTAACCCTAAGGTCCATCACTATCACACACTCACCTCACCCGCACCCTAACCCTGACTCACCTACCCCACCCTAACCCTCACGTTCACACAATCGCACACTTACCTGACCCGCACCCTAACCCTAACTCGCCTAACCTGCCCTAACCCTCACGTCCACACATTCGCACACATACCTAACCCTAACTCACCTAACCCGCACATCCACACAATCGCGCACATACCTAAACTGCACCCTAACCCTAACTAACCTAACCCGTGCTGAATCACACACTTACCTGAACCCGACCCGTAACTTTTCACCACAGCTCTGAAAATACCGAAGCAACAGAAACGGACAACCAAATTCTTTCCCTAGGAAAAAAATTTGGTTTTCTGTTTCGATATTTTCAGCATTCGCTGAATATGGGTCGATATTAGAACATTCGAAGTTTTGAAACTTCGGTGTTCTAATATAGACCCAACTATACAATGGAACTGATGCTGACAGAGTTTATATGCATTTAGAATAAAACTCAATTATGGCAGTAGAAAAAAAGGGCAATAAAAGAAAGTCATATGGAAGAAAGGATCATTTGTTGTTAGTCATAGTGGAGAAATGTAAAAAGGGGAAGAATCTTAAGTATGGCATGGATAGACTACAAGAAAGCATTTGACAGTATCCCACATTCATGGATAAAAGAGTGCTTAAAATGTACAGGATACACCCTACACTGATCAATTACATCACAGCAACAGTGAAACAGTGGCAAACCACTTTGCAGTTAGGCCATGGTAAAGGACAAATTATTATTCCATGGATAAAAATCCAAAAGGGGATATTCCAGGGTGACTGTCACCGCTGCTCTTTTGCCTTGCCCTTATCCCATTAAGTTGTATGATTAACAGATTAGGCCATGGCTATAATTTAGCTCCCAAAAAGCAAAAAAGTGAAAAGATTTCTCATCTTTTCTTTGTCGATGATTTAAAATGGTATAGGTCATCAGATGAGGAATTGAAAGCACAACTGCAAGTAGTCAAAACATTTTCCGATGATATAAGACTGTCATTTGGTCTACATAAATGTGCAAAAGCAACCATTAAAGCATGAAAGCTGCAGCATCAAGAAAACATCAGTTTGGGACAAGAACGTCCAATCCAGAATTGATGGACATGCTCCACCTAAAGAAAACCATATCCCCTCGAGCCACACGCTCTGGGGATCTAAACCTCACCACAACAATAAATAGGATGTGCTGGAGGAATAGATTCCTATCCTAGAGACTTCCCATGCTCTGGAACAGGATTCCAATCTACATTAGGCAGAGCTCCTTGTTAACAGTCTTCAAGAGAAACCTTGACGAGTGGATGGGAAATATAAAGTTTACCGTGGGGATCACTTCAATGGCTCTGCTGGACAGAGGCACAGGGAACTAATCCAAGGGGACAGCGAAAGCCAACACAATTCCGGCTAGGCTTATAAATGCCTTTGGGCAGATAGCCTAGTACCTACCTATGAACTTGTAAAAGAACTTCAGTAAGAGGGAGTGTATAAATATTTGGGAATTGATGAAGGATCAACAATAAAACATGAGCAAATGTGAATAAAACTCAGTAAGGAATATTTTAGCAGACTTAAATTAATCCTGAAAACAGGGTTGACATATATCTCTTCCTGTGATAACTTACAGTTTTGGAGTGATTAACTAATCCCAAAAGTTATTGGATAGATTAGAAAGTAAAACAAGCAGGATGATTCAGTCTCAGCAAATGATTTATAAAAATCAGTGCATACCAAGATTATATATTCCCCATTCTGAAGGAGTTATGGGCCTCCTTGAAATTGATTACATGTATAGATCTTCAACTATGGGACTGCATACATAGCTTCTGACCTCACAAGAGCCAAACATAGTGAAAGTTTTGAAACATGAGGAGAATAAATCTAAGATAACTTCCCTTCTTAGTCTAACAGAAGCAAATCAGCATCAAGAAGGAATGGAAATCAATCCAGAAGTAGATAAAATTCAGGCAGCAACTGAATGTGCCAAAAAACAAAAGAAAGAATATAAGGTGAAGCACCAGGTAGAAAGGACGAAATGAGGAAAATGCATAAATATATTGCAAGTATAGAAAACTCCTGGAACAACTTCATGATGATCGGGATTGACTGTAGGAATTGTTAAGGAGATGAAAGGTTAATATTGCCGGCCCAAGATAGTGGACTTGCGTACACGTTGGTTTACAAAGTCCATTGAACCTGTTGGAGAAACAGACAAATGTAGGTTTAGTAAAACAGAATTGGAAACAGCTGCACACCTTGTTGCTGGTTGTGACATATAGATAGCCGAACGACTGTATACTGAAAGGCATAATAATGTGGCAAGACTGTTGCACTGGGGATTGTGCAAACATTATGGTACTGAAGTGACTGAAAAACACTGGAAACATGAGCCACAAGGCATCATAGAAAATGATGAAGTCTACACACATGGGACCACCCATTACCAACAGTTCAAAAGATAGATGCAAGAAAACCAGATATAGTGGTCCATGGAAAGAAGACAAAAGTAGCATTGATTATTGAAATTGGTACACCCAGTGATTACAGTGTCTTGTGTACAGAGAGACACAAAGTCATAAAATATCAGAATTGCATGCAGAAATGAGAGCAATGTGTAGGAAAGATACCCGGACAGTTCCAGTAGTAGTAGGAGCAACAGGTCTTATAAAAAAGAATCTACAATCATATTTAGATCTGTTGCCGATAACATGTAACTCCATACAAATTGCAGGAGTTACTACTGGGCACACTGTGGGTGCTGCAACAAGCACTTCTGGCTGACATTAAAGATTGAAGTAATACTAATTTTATGAACTTTGATAATACTTTGAATTAGGAATGGGGTCCATTCTCATGGTATTAGAAACCCAAAAGATTTGGAGAAATTAGGATAGATATAAGTGCAATACCAATACAAAGAGCAGTTCTCTGCTATATACAAGCCTGAATCTATTTCTAATGAATGATCAACACTGAATAAACCCACGCAAGCTATGTACATTAATGTTTTTCTAAATGATGGTTATGTGAGCTATTGTAAAGCTTTTTTTCTAATGTATGTGCACTTAACTTTATTTGGATTTCTTCTGATATCATGTAACTGTGTTTTATGTATATGTCAAAACTAGTGTTAAATGGACAGCCTTTCTTCTTGGGCCTTCATTGAAAAAGGATTTTGTCCCAGTCGAACTTTCCTGGTAAACAGAGAGAGAGAGAGATTTGTGTGCCATCTACTGCCCAAGGCTGTTAAAGAGTTTGTAGTTTGCAAACTGCTTGTAAGCTTTGCAGATTGGGGCTTAGCTCCTCTTGAGTGAATGGAACTCCCTTGTGTACTGGTTTGCATGTGCCAAAAAGCAATCCAGAAATTGCTGCAGGATGGTTTGTATAGGTATTGGTCTGCCTCTTTCGTCTGACACTTTCAATACCTGAAACACACCGCATGGCTTGTCCATTATGTAGCTATCCATACAGAACCTTTTTGGGGTTAGAATGGAGAGAGAACTTAGCAAGCAAAGGGAGAGTAGTATCTCTGAAATTGAATTAATCTTAAAGTCTTGGTGAGTACCTTCATGAGGTGGACCTTGTTTTTCAGAAAATCACACCAAGACGACACTGATATATAGACTGTATTTTATATAGTATATCATGTACAGAAGTACTTCAAAAAAAAAAAAAAAAGATAGCTGGGTGCACAAGATTCGGGATAAAAAAGTGCCCAATCCTGGTAGGCACACTGTTGGCAGGACTGGAAAAAATGACTGTGTAGAATCCACAAAATATGGAAACATCCCCTACAATGGGGCTATGGCAGGCCCAGGGGTAAGATGACCCCCCCCCCCCAATTGTAGCAGGAAGTAGCAGTCCACAAAAATCAGAAAAACTGATAGGCCAAAGAAGAGACATAAAGATGATAGAGTGGACTTATTGAGGATAAGAAAAAAATTATGTATTGTTACTGTTATGCAAAAAGCCCAGAATTTCCAGACACAAGATATACAAAAACATTAAGAGAGAAATTAGAGGAAAGAAAAATACTTCCAGAAGAACAACTGTTAGAAGCCTCAAATAAAAATTGTGTTCATTAATTCAACAGATTTGTGAAAAACATTATTTAGATCAAGAAGCTTTGACCTGTTTGGAAAAAGAAGCATCTGATGAAGTGCAAAAATATCAACAACAAAACCTAAAGATTTTTGAAAATTATAAAAAAGAAATATGGAAATGGGAAAGAAAGAGAGATGTGATATGGTGCAATATTTATACAAAGTGCCATATCCAAACTTTGGAATAACCTGCCTCCCCACCATCACTAGTCTAACGTCCTCCAGTCATTTCAAGACTGCACTGAAACTGCACCTAAAAACTCACTGGCTCTGGCCTTGCCCAAATCCTGATTAAATGCCTCCCACCCAGTTCTGCTTACTCTGCTCAAATCTCCCACCCTGGTGGATCTAATCTTTGTTACCATAAAGGCAATTTAATGAAAATACACTAATTTCCTTGCTTAGTATACTTGAAAACTTATTAATACCATATACTAGTACATTAAGCTGTTTATATTGTTTAAACTGTACATTAAGCTGTTTATATTATTTAAACTGTATGTCTGTGTTACTGTTCATACTTTGTTTTTATGACTATAATCTGTACCTAAGAGCTCTCCAAAATATGCCACCAACTTTGTTACTGAATGGTCATTTTACAATATGTGGAGCTTTTCTCCCCGGGCCTCCGCTGAAAAAGGACCTGTGTCCAGTCAGAATTTCCCGATAAATAAAATAAATAAAAGTGAAAAGCCAAATTAATCAATACAAAAGATATTCAAAGAGAAATATATCCAAAGGCATGCAGATATGGAAAATTTCACAATGAAAAAATAATATCACAAAGAGGAAATGTAGAAAGGAAGATTAGTAAAGTAGAAGTTAAAAAAAATAGAAGCTGAAGTTATGGAATGGCTGCGAAGTGAAGGATTTGGTGTAGAAGGTCTAACACAGGTTACATCACAGCATGATGAAACGAGTCCCCAGAAGAAGAAATATGGACCTGGGAAAGAAAAGGAGATATAATATGGTATAATATTTATGCAAAGAAGAAAACAAACTTAATCAATACAAAAAGAGCAGCACCAAGGATATTTGCAGAGAAATACAGGCAAAGGAATTCGGATATGAAAAACTTTACAAATACCAAATATAAGAAGACAGAGGAAAAATAGAAAAGAAGATTAGTAGTGGAGAAGTTAAAGAAATAGAAACTGAGTTTATGAAATACCTGCGAAGTAAAGGATTTAGTGTAGAAAATCTAACTTAGAAAGTACCACAACAGGATAGAGCAATAGACATCCAAATTAAGGAAAAAACAGTGGAATGGGAAGCAACTGGGCAGGTGCCATATAAAGATATTTTGGAGCCTTCCACAAGAAACCAGTACAAATGCTCATTTGAAGCTGAAGAGAAAGGGAAGTAAAAGGAAACTGTGGCAACTCTTGACACGGTCAATGTTGAGGGATAGACCAGTAAGGTCCCATATGACAGAGCAACGGATGACAGGATGAAATTGAAGAGAATGTGCCACAGGAAGATGCTATAGAACTCCCTATAGAATGCCTGCAGAAAATGGAGAACAAAGAATGTGCCCTTAATTTAGAGGAAAATGAGCTAAGAGAAGAGCTGCATGATTTAATAGAGGTAGATAGACTTAAGTTCGATGAAAGAAATAGATTGCAGAAGGTCAATAAAACCAAAAAAGTCAGAAGTTTGATAAAACAAATGAACACTGTAATTAAGACTGTCCATAGAGATCCATGTGATATAACAGAAGTAAACAGGATATATTACTGTACAAATAGAAAAACAAGAAGGTGCACCATGTACTGCAAAGCATGAACAAAAATGTCTCCTCCAAATAGTAGAAACCATGTTTATTGTAAAACAATAAAATAAATCGACTGCAGTGTTAGCGCTTTCGCGTTATAACAAACGCTTCATCAGACATAAAAATAATCAAAACACCTCCCCTTAAATACACATACTGATGTCACATCCCATTCAAAACAGCAAATCAGAACACTGATGTTCAATATGTATATGTATACAAGTAAAAAACAGATAAAAGGATAAAAAACAGGAAATAAGAACATGACAATATAAACTAACAATATAGACTAATGTCGAAGGGGTCTATTGGCTAAAAATGGCTTGAGTGTCACTCTATCATTTAACCCAAACCTATGTGCTTGCAGTTTGAGTATCCATTTAGCTTCCCTTTCTTCAGTAAGGTTTCTTACATTACCCAATCTGCTAGTAGTGGACACCAATTCCAAAACCTGGAACTTGAAGCTATGGGAGCATCCTTGATCTAAAATGTGCTTAGCTAGGGCATTGGTGGTATTGCCCTTGCCAATGGCATATAGATGCTCCCTGATTCGTTCCCGTAGGGTTCTTGTTGTCATACCAACGTAAAAAGCGCTGCAGGTCTGACAGACGGCAATATAGACTAAGTTGGTGGATCTACAATCTGCATAGTGTCTAAAACTATAGGAACGTCGTGTTATAGGATGTGTAAAGTTATCAGAACTAGATATGTATTTGCATTGATTGCAAGAGTTACAAGTGAATGTGCCTATTCTTCTTAAAGTTCTACTGTTCTGGTGGCCCTTGTCATAACAAAGTAGTCTATCAAGAGACAGCATGTTCCTGTAAGCTACTCGAGGTCTCTCATCAACTAAGCTCTTGATCCTTTCATCAACCATCAACAGTCTCCAATTTTTATTAAGAACATCCAAGATGTGATGGTTCCTATTGGTAAATGGAATGACTATCCTGTTCATGGTGGCTGTGTTGCTGGTTGTGTTGATATGTTCATGGGGATATGACCTATTGATCAAAGGTGCTCCTATATCCTCCCTACAACGGTCACCCCTGGCAATGTCTGCATGCACCTGTTTCTGATTATAACCTCTGGACATAAAATTCCTGGCTAATAGTGATTTGTGATGGTCAAAAACACTGTTTTGGGATGTCAACTTAGATACCCTTATTGTTTGATTTCTCACTAAATTCTGATGCACATGCCTAGGATGCATGCTGTCCCGATGCAACAAGCTGTTCCTCCAACAGGGTTTCCTAAATAGCTCGGTGTCAAAGCCAATGGATCCCCTTATTATCCTAACATCCAAAAACTCAATTGCATCAATCGAATAAGAACACTCAAAACATAGAAAATCAGTTGTCTCATTCAAGTAACTCACAAAAGCTAACAGTTGATCAACAGTACCATCCCAAAGTAAAAAAACATCATCCACAAACCTATTGTAATATCTAAGATGTTTCATGTGGTCAAAGCCTGGGTTAAAGACATGTAGATCTTTCCATTGTGCCAACACCAAGTTGGCATAGGCGTTGGCACAAGGGGTGCCCATCGCGACCCCTTTCGTTTGTAAATAATATTTGTCATCATAACAGAGAACATTGTTCTCAAGAACAATCTCAAGAAGTGACAAGCACTTAATAATTGTGCTACTTGGTATTTTTTTCCGAGTTAATAATGCCCTAATGTAATCCATACCAACATCATTGGGTATTGACGTAAACAAAGACTTCACGTCAAGTGTAACTAACACATTGTGAATGTTAAAGGAAGAAGACTTACTATAAGTGGCTAAATTTTCTAAAAAATGGGGTGTATCTCTTAGAACATATTCCACATTTGAAACAACAGGTTTGAGCAGCTTGTCAAGGTAAATGGATAGGGGTTCAGTTAGCCATCCACGACTAGACACAATAGGTCTTAAAGAAGGGTTCTTCACATCTTTATGGATTTTAGGGAGATCCCTAAATGAGGGAACCAAAGGTTTGTCAACCAACAAATATAAGTACAAGTCATTATCAATGACATTGGTTAGCAATAAATCATATAAACAAGCATGTACTCTTCTGATTAGATCATTCAAGTTACAGTTGAGAATGGGGAGATATGTCTCCCTGTCAGCCAACATAAAATACATTTTGTCAGAGTAATCAGATTTATCAAGGATAACGATGGCTCCACCTTTGTCCGCTTGTCTGATCACTATTTGGTCATTACACCTCAAATCAGCTAAGGCTGCTCTCTCATCGAAAGTCATGTTATAAAAATTAGGCTTAGCTTGTTTATCATTATAAAGGTCAAACAAGTCAGATTCACAGGCCTTTTCAAAAGCCTCTAATAAGTGATGTTGTGGAGGCATAAAAGTAGATGGTTTCCTAAAAGGCCTATGAGCAACATTGCTACCACTAACATCTTGACCAAACATTAACTTTAAACCCAGGTTCCTTTTAAAAAGCTTAATGTCAACAATAATGTCAGTTAAGTCACTACAGCCAGAGGGTATAAAACCCAATCCTTTATTTAAAACTGAAAGCTCATTGCTATTCAAAATGTATTTAGAAATATTGACAACTAGGTTTTGGGTCTCGGTACCTTTTTCATATTCTGAAAAGTCTCCTCTGTATTATTCCTTTTCGCCGCTCTCCCTTGAGGCAACCAAGTCCTCCTTTCGTTTGGTTTGTAAGGAAGTGGAAAAGAAGGCAAACCATCGCCCAAACCAAAAACTTCATCCTCTGCCGATATAATGAAGGGATCCATCATAGTTGTTTCCTCCGGATATATTACTGTGCAGCTAAATTAATAACAGATACAATTCTACCACAAGAACTCAGGGTAGTGAAGGAAAGGAAGGGGAGAAGTCGAATACCATCATGGAAGTATTGAATAGAGAAAACTATAAAGCAGTTAAGGCAAGAAGTGTCACTGTGGGAAGAGTATAGAAGAGGGAACAGATCAACAAAAATACTCAGAAAGATAGACGTGATAAAAGCAATGCATGGTATAATGGATCAGGATCTGTCTTGCACTGTTACAAATAATAAACTAAAAATCTCAGCACAGGCAGAAAAACTTAGAAGGTACACAGATAAATATAAAGGAAAAGTGCAAAATAAGCAATTTATTGATGACCACAAAAAGTTCTATAGAGGATTGCGAAATAAGGCTTGAAAGACCACCCAAAAGAGAAGAAATAGATACAGTTTGGAGAAATACGTGTGAAGATCCTGTGGAACATAAAGATGCTAAATGGATAGAAGAAGTAAAAAAAAAAGAATAAGAAGTGCAAAGATACAGGGTATGAAATGGGATGAGGTAACAGCCAGACAGACTGAGATAAAGTTAAGAAAAGCCTCCAATCAGAAAACCCCAGGCCCAGATGCAGTACCTAACTTCTGGCTAAAAGTATTAACATCTTTGCACGAATATTTATCCATAAGTAATAACTATTTATATGTGCAGCCCGAGCAGACATCAACCTGGTTAACAACAGGAAAAACAATGCTCCTACTTAAGAGGGAACCTGCAAGTTATCCTTACAGTCATTTAGTCCAATATCTTGCCTTCCAATGATATATAAACTATATAGTGGAACTGATGCTGGCAGATTTTATAGTCATTTCGAAGAAAATTCAATCATGGCAATAGAACAAAAGGGTAATAAAAGAAAGTCATATGGAACAAAAGATCAGCTGTTGCTAAATAAAGTCATAATGGAGTACTATAAAAAGGGGACGCGTCTAACTATAGCATAGACTGACTACAAAAAAGCATTTGATAGTATCCCATATTCATGGATAAAAGAGTCCTTAAAAATGTATAAGATATACCCTACACTGATCAACTACATTACAGTGACCGTTAAACAGTGGCAAACCACTTTGCAATTAAGCTATGATAAAGGACAGATTATTATTCCAGGGATAAAAATTCAAATTGGGGTATTCCAGGGTGATTCCCTGTCACTGCTGCTATTCTGTCTTGTCCTTGACCCTTTAAGCTGCCTACTTAATAGTTTAGGCCTTGGCTATAATTTGGCTTCTAGAAAACAACAAAGTGTAAAGACCTCACATCTTCTCTTTATCAATTATTTAAAATTGTATAGCTCATTAGATGAGGAACTGAAAGCACTACTGCAAGTAGTAAAAACTTTTTCAGATGATTTAAGAATGTCATTTGGTCTTGATAAATGTGCAAAAGCAACCTTTAAAGCAGGAAAACTGCAGCACCAAGAAATCATCAGTTTGGGACAAGAATGTAATGTAAAGGAACTTGAGCATGAGGGAATGTATGAATATTTGGGAATTGATGAAGGATGAACAATAAAACATGAACAAATGTGAATAAAACTTTGTAAGGAATATTTTAGAAGACAAATTAATCCTGAAAGCAGCATTGACATCTAGGAACAAAATTCAAACTATAAACCAATTTGCTTTTCCTGTCCTAACTTACAGTTTTGGAGTCATTGACTGGCCCCAAAACATGTTGGATAGATTTGACAGGAAAACAAGAGGGATGCTTCATGCCCACCAAATGATTTATGAAAATCGGTGCATAGCAAGATTATATATTCCCCATTCTGAAGGAGACATGGGCCTCCTTGAAATTGATTACATGTGTAGATATGCAATCGTGGGACTGCACACATATCTGCTGACCTCACCCTACACAAACATAGTGAAAGTTTTGAAACATGAGGAAAATAAATCTAAGATGACTTCCCTGCTTAGTCTAGCAGAAGTATATCAACATCAAGCAGGAATGAAAATCAGGCAGCGACTGAATGTGCCAAAAAAACAAAAGAAAGAATATAAGGTGAAGAATCAGATGAGAAGGTAATAAATGTGGAAAATGCATATAATTGCACGTATAGAAAACCTCTGGAAGAATGGTTAAGGAGAGGCAAATTCCAACCAAAAGATTAAAGGTTAATATTGGCGGCCCAAGATAGTGGGCTATGTACACGTTGGTTTACAAAGTCCATTGAACATGTGGGAGAAACAGACATATGTAGGTTTTGTACAACAGAATTGGAAACAGTCGCACACCTTGTTGCTGGTTGTGACACAGTAAAGGAAGAAGGATTGTGTACTGACAGGCTTAATAATGTGCCAAGACTGTTGCACTGGGGATTGTGCAAACATTATGGTATTGAAGAGTTTGAAAAACACTGGAAACATGAGCCAGAATGCATTGTAGAAAATGATGGTCTACATCATATGGGATCATCAGTTACCAACAGATCAAAAGATAGATGCGAGAAAACCAGATATAGTGGTCCATGAAAAGAAGACAAAAGTAGCATTGATCATTGAAATCGCTACACTCGGTGACTACAGTGTCTTGGGTCCAGAGAGACACAAAGTCATAAAATATCAAGATTTGCAGGCAGAAATGAGAGCAATGTGGAAGAAAGATATCCAGACAGTTCCAGTAGTAGTAGGAGCAACTTTCCTTATAAAAAAAGAATCTACAATCATATTTGGATACTTTACCAATACATGTAACTCCATACGAATTACGGGAGTCATTACTGGGCACATTGCGGGTGCTGTGAAGAACATTTTTGGCTGACATCAAAGACTGAAACAATACTTATTTCATAAACTTTAATTGTACTTTGACTTAGGAATGGGGTCCATTCCCATCATGGTATTAGAAACCCAAAAGATTTAGAGGAATTAAAAAAGCGAGAAACCTTTCTCACTGCTCTTGTCTGATAAGATCAGTATACATAATATGCAGCTAAAAGTTCCTCTTAACATTGTCACAATGTACTGTAGGATGCCATAGGTATATACTAGGCTTATGACCACCAGGGCCTTTATAAATCTAGCCATGCAATCCAACCCAAGTGTGTCACTATGCATTACGAGAGGGTATGTTTGGAAGGTTGTAGAGTTTATGCTCAGCTTGGGCATTACTGTCTGTCTCTATCTGCCTGAGCCATGGGGGCCAGACACAGGGTGAATCTCCGATTTTCCATCCATTGGTCAAGGTTACACAGGTTTTAACACAGCTGCGCAGAGTTAGGCAACCAGCCATTACTCTGCTGTATTCATCTGTGCAATCCAAGGAATTTGTTCCATTCTGCTAACCATAAGTACAATTTTGTACTGTATTTTGGACTTTTAAACTGTATTTTCCTATGTTGATTATTTTTTTTAAAAACTGTTCTTGCTGATTTGTTGCACTTTTTGTCTGCTGTAGTATAGTATAGACTAGATTCAGATCTGCTGAATCTGGTTCAGTTTGTTAAATTGAGCAGTAAACCATGCTATCCTTTGTTAGAGAGGGCCCCCCTGCACCGTTGTGGCAGGAGAGTCTAGATAAGGCTCATCTGATTGAAATTGTTTAATTCAGTGTGCTCACTGTTGCTGCATAACCCCTGCATCTGAAGTAGTTAACTTCATTTGACCAGCAACCTGTGGGTATCGGATCCAAGCCGGCAGCTTTCCTAGCAAAAGATCTGAGCTGCAAGCTCCTCCCCCCTACCCATAACACCCTGCTACCTCCCTTTAGTCCTCAGATCTCATTTGCAGTGGATTCTTGAAGCATCTGAGAACGAGCTCCTAGCGTTGGGTTGTGAGTTTGAAATAGATATTCAAACTTTTTTACTTTAGAAATCTCTCTAAACTTGGTGTGTGTGGTACCTTTTCCTTCCTTAAACTTTTTTGGTAGTTTTTCGTGTTAGCCTTAGTTTAGATATCCCCCCCCCCCCTTCTGTCTGTGTGTGAAGGTGTGTGCGTGTGGGCCTGTTCTTTTCTAAAAATGTCTGAAGGCCCAAAAGCAATTTTTTCTAAATGCTTCGAGTGTGGCCATAAGCTGTCCCCAGCGGATGGCCACACTCTGTGCATTATTTGCCTGGGCGTGGACCACCTTTCGTTAGCAGGCTGCACTATCTGTGCAGCCTTCAACCCCAGGGCTTTCAGGGATAGGAGGACCAAGCTAGTCCTTGCGGGCCTTTTGCCCCTGATTCGGCTTTGTCCTCCTCACCCTCTGTGGCGCCAGCCACGGCTGCTCCACCGACTGTTTCCGCTCCCCTGGCCGGGATTCAAACTCCCTCTTTGGCTCAGGAGGAAAGGGACACCAGAAAAAAGGACAAGAAAGACAAGGAGCATGATAGGGACAGGCATCGTAGCCACAAGAGGCGGGCCGATTCAGTCACCTCGGCCCCGCCGTCTAAGCAGCTCGCCTCCCCCCTTAAGGTCTCCGGGTCTTCTCTCTCCCGGCTTCATTCTCCACGTTTCTCCCCGGAGCTGGAGGAGGAGACCCGGTCACCTACGAGGACGTCTAGGCAGCCTTCCCGGCCAGCCTCGGCAGCCTCATCCAGGTCAACCAGAAATTTTTCCGATGCGGACATGGACCGGATGATGCGTCGATTTCTTCAGGCCCAGCTGCAGATGGGAGTGCTCTTGCCTCCCCCCCTCCGGGGGGGAGCTCGACCCCATTTTTCGCCCCCATTGCTCCTTCTCCGACCCACTATCGGGGTTCGGAGCTGTCGGATCCTGGTAGCTTTGGAGCCGGGGTGATGTCGGCGCCGACAGTGTTTCCTACTTTGGTGCCGACTGCACCTTCGAGTTTGTCGGGTCCCTTTTTGGATCCGAGCTCTCTGGGCCGTAAGCTGAGCGTCGGATCCGGAGGGGTTAGTGTGCCTTTGGCTCTGTTGAGGTCGGAGCGCACTGCTCTTTCGGATCCGATCCACACGCCGGATCCAAGGGAGCTGCTTTCTGATGCTAGGGAGAGCAGCTCACCCTCTGCATTCGACGTCGTGGAGAGGGTCCTTTCGAGGGAGTCGAGGCCCCAGGTTCTTGCTATGGATCCACCCGCCATGCCCTCTCAGACGGGCCTGTCTTCCATCATCCGGCCTCAGGGACAGCCTGCGCCTACGTCTCAGATGGTTCCTGTAGAGGAACAGGACATTGTTGGTGAGGCCTCCTCGGACAGCCCCCCCCCCCCCGAGGAGGTTCCTCACAAACTAAAGTGTAAGAGGAGGCACTTAAACTCACCTGAGTCCCTCACAGAAGACACAGACTTGGAGGAAGGGGAAGGTCTCCCCCCCCCCCCCCGAGGACGTCTCCTTTGGAGACATTATGGAAATGCTTCATATTAGAGGGGGGTGGTCAGCCCAAAAGCCTTCCTTGGATGTGGTCAGCCCAAAAGCCTTCCTCAGATGAGTCTGTGTTTCTGGAGGTGTTTGACGCAGGCCCATCTACCTCTTGGGTGTCCCCTCCCGCTGATCCCCTGGTGGACCTCATAACTACCAGGGCATGGAAGGAGCCGGACACTGTGGAGCCAATACCCAAGAGACCGGACAGGATTCTCAGCCCTCCCCCCCAAACAGGACAGTTTGGAGCAAGGGTGCCCCGGTAGATGCCATGGTTGTAGCGGCTGCCACCAAGAAGGAATTGGCACAGGAAAGTTCCTCTGTACATCTTCCAGACAAGGAGTCTCGGACGATGGACCGCCTCAGAAAGCGGATGTTCGCTTCAGCGACCTGCTCTGTCAGGTCGCTGAACTATATGGCACATGTAATTCGGCTCCAGCAGGACCTAATCAAAGAGTACGCTGGGTCACCCCCAGAGTCCTTGTCGGCCAAGGATAAACGGACCTTCTCGGCTCGAATGGCCACTCTTAAGTCTATCACAAACACCTCTATGTGGCTTCTCTCCCATGCCATGGAGGTAGTGGCTAGAGCCAGTGGAGCAGGCATTGTCTTACGATGACAGGCCTGGCTCCGTCTCTGCGACTTTGCGGAACCCTTCAAGGCGTCCTTCGTGAACACCCCTTTTGACGGTTCTATGCTTTTCGGCAAAACCATCTGCGATACACTACTCCAGAGTGAGAAGGATGGGAAGATGTTGTCTGCCATCTGGATCCACTTCTCGGCTCCTCAAAGGTCCTTCTCCAGGAACCAAAGAGGACAGAAGAAGATGTGGTTCCGGAAATCCCAACAATCCCGTTTCACTCCGGACCCCTCGTCCTTCAGAGGCAGAGGAGGGCAGGGTGGACGCCGGCCCAGAGGCAGAGGGGGGCTGAAGAATTTCGGGTCGAGGGAACCCTTTTCCGATCGACCTGCGCAGCAACCCTGAGGGGTTGCCTGACTGCTCCTCTCCAGAGGCAGTCGGTAGGCGCTTCTCAGAGCATCTAGCACATTGGGAGTCCATTACGACAGATCGCTGGGTGCTCTGAATCATATCCAGAGGTTACTCAATTCCATTCCCAAGTTTTCCTCCCCGGTCGAGGCGCCTCCCTGATGTCCCACCCAATCAGAGGTAGGTAGCAGCCTTCGAAATAAAGGAGCTACTAAGAAAAAGAGCCATCCAGCATGTCCCCCCCTTTCCTGGTCAATCCGGATCAGGCTTTTACTCCAGTTTCTTTTTGGTGCCAAAAAAAGACGGGGGACTTATGGCCGATTCTCGACCTGTCCACACTGAACCTGTCAGTCGCCAAAGAAAAGTTCCGGATGGTCACCATTCAATAAATTCTCCCACTTTTACAGGAGAATGACTGGATGTGCTCCATAGACCTCAAGGATGCGTACTACCACATTCTAATGGACAGACGATCCAGGAGGTTTCTCCGCTTTCGGCTGGCAGCCAGCCATTATCAGTTCAGGGTCCTACCCTTCGATCTCACCACAGCCCCCAGGGTGTTCACCAAGGTCATGGCAGTTGTAGCGGCCCACCTGAGGCTTCAGGGAATACAGGTTTTTCCTTACCTGGACGACTGGCTCCTAGCCGCCCCCACCAGGCATCTACTATTTTCAGCCAGGGACTATTTCTTACATCTCGCCCACCATCTAGGGATCACGATCAACCACAAGAAATCCTCCCTTCAGCCTACTCAGATCTTGGATTTCATAGGGGCCAGGATAGACACAATTCAGTCCAAAGTCTTTCTGATGACGGACAGATTCTGCAACCTAAACCTCCACGTTTTGGCTCTTCTACAGTCCTCGGCCCCTCCAGCGGAATTAATCCTGACGGCTCTGGGGTCCATGTCAGCGGCCATCAACCTGTCACCGCTCGCACATTTAAATATGAGAATTCTTCAATGGACCTTACAGGTCCAGTGGTCCATCCTACGACATCCTTTGTCTTCCCCTATTCCCCTCAACAGGGTTTGCAGGGAATCTCTACTTTGGTGGCTCCATTCCAGGCACCTCCAGGAAGGGCGCCCCTTCTCCATGTTCCCACCCCAAGTCACAGTGACCACGGATGCGTCTCGCCTCCGGTGGGGGGGCAATGCATGGGCAGAACCATCCAAGGCACGTGGACTCACACAGAGACCTTCTTGCATATCAGTGTTCTGGAGATGAGGGCGGTGCTTCTAGCGTTGCATGCTCTCCATGCCCTTCTTCCTCTATGGACTATTGCAATTCAAACAGACAACATGTCAGTGGTCTGGTACATCAGCAAGCATGGGAGAACCAGATCTTACCCACTTTGCCGAGAGGCCACGAGAGTGTGGGAATGGGCAATATCCACCAACCGCTTTCTCATAGCAACTCACATACCGGGTCAGTCAAACATTCTAGCGGACAAGCTGAGTCAAACTATCCTCTGTCCTTACGAGTGGTCTCTGAACCCCTTAGTAGCGAAACAGATCTTCCTCAGATGGGGTCAACCTTGCTACAATCTATTCGCGTCACCTTCGAACGCAAAGTGCAGCGAGTTTTTCGCTCTAATTTCCCCACCAGGGGAAACCCCGAGACGCTCTGGTCCATGCTTGGCCATCCGGTCTTCTTTATGCTTATCCTCCTCTTCCGTTGATGACAAAATTCTTACAGAAAGCTTGTCGGTTGGGGAGCAGAGTTATCCTCATAGACCCATTCTGGCCTCATCAAACCTGGTTCCCATGCCTACGGTCTCATCTAGTGCATCCTCCCTGGATCTTAGATCCCATTCCGGATCTGATTTCTCATTCCTTGGGATTGAAAACCCCCGACCTGGACAACCTCAAGCTCTCGTCTTGGCTGATCCAGTTCCGTTAATGGCTAGGACTCCCGGTATCTCATCCTCAGTTAAGGCTATCCTGGTGGCCGCTCATAAGCCTTCTACCAGGAAAGTCTACAAGAGTAAATGGAAGCGTTTTTCTATCTGGGTGGAGCATAAGAATTTGGATCTTTTTACGGCTCCTATTCCAACA
Source organism: Protopterus annectens (assembly GCF_019279795.1). NCBI lineage: Eukaryota > Metazoa > Chordata > Ceratodontiformes > Protopteridae > Protopterus > Protopterus annectens. The sequence continues at coordinate 328,302,439 of NC_056748.1, forward strand.
GTCCTCGACTTTCTATCCGACATTTTTCATCAGGGGACTATTTATTCAATGGTTAAAGTTCAATTGGCAGCTATTTCCCACTTCCACATTGGAAACAGTTTTGGCCCCCTAGCTTCCTCTAAGATTTGCAAGACCTTCGTGAAAGGCTCCTTTCTTTTAAGACCCCCTGTTAAGGATGCAGTTCCTCCATGGGATTTAACCCTAGTTCTCCAGGCTCTGACTGGTCCCCCCTTTGAGCCTGCAGCTTCGGTCAACTTAATGTATGTATCTTGGAAAACTGCCTTCCTGATTGCTATTGCTTCAGCTAGAAGGATATTGGAGCTTCAGGCTCTTTGTAGTAAGCCTCCATACATCATTTTTCATAAAGACAGAGTTCCCTCAGGACTAATCCCTCCTTTCTACCTAAAGTGGCTTCCGAAGCCAACATCAACCAATCCATCAATCTGCCTGTCTTCTTTCCTAATTATCACAACAAAGGAGTGTATAGACTTCATTGTCTGGATGTACATAGACAGTTGCGTTTTTACTTGCACAGAACGGCTGTTTTTCGAAAATCGGAACAACTCTTTGTCTTATTTGCTAAGTCCTGTTTGGTAAGCCAGTGACAAAGGTAACCTTAGCTAGGTGGATTTCCCAATGCATTCTTCTCGCATACAAAAGCTCTGGTCGACCTGAGCCTGTTCGGGTTCGGGCACACTCTACCCGCTCTGTGGCTACTTCTATGGCCTTCTGGTCGAGGGTCCCTTTGGATGACATTTGTTCAGCAGCTACTTGGGCTTCCTCTCATACTTTCATTACACATTATAAATTGGATCTGATATCCAGAGGAAGGGCATCCTTTGGCTCTGCAGTGCTCCAGAATATCCTTCCATGAGGACCTCCCAAGTTGTTGGTAGCTGGGGACTCTGTCCCACAGGTTGCTGATCAAATGAAGTTAACTACTTGAGATAAAGATGTTATGTACTCACCATAACATTCCATCTGAGTAGATAACTTCATTTGTTAGCAACCAACCCTCCCTCCGTCCCCCTCACCTGTAGTTCGTCCTTGAAGGATTATTGTGTTTCACTTCCCAGATGACATCAGGTTAGGATGTTCAGGTGTTTTTTCTTTGTGTTGTTGTAGTATTCTGTGATACTATAGCAAACTCGATCTGAGGACTAGAGGGAGGTAGCAGGGTATTATGGGTAGGGGAGAGGAGCTTGGAGCTCGGATCTTTTGCTAGAAAAGCTGCCGGCTCGGATCCGATACCCACAGGTTGCTGACAAATGAAGTTACCTACTCAGATGGAACATTATGGTGAGTACATAACTTCTTTATTTGCGCAGGTTTGCACTTGTTTTAATGGTTCCCTTCACAAGATCGAATGGATAGAAGCTCGAAATTCATAATCTCGAGACCAGAATCTCGAACTTCCATGCACTCGAAATTGTGAATGGGAGCCTTAAGTTTAAAAAAAATAAAAAGTTAACTTACCTTATTGCAGGGGGCCAGGTCCCCCTGTACCCTAGCAGTTTAAATGTGAATGTTCCGTGACTGCACTTTAGCGGAGGAATGGAAAATCTTCCGTTTTGCGCGTACGCGTATAGTGTGGAATGGGAGATTTTCCTTTCCTTCACTAAAGTGCGATCTCGGAGTAGGTATATTTAAGTAGGGGGTGTGGGGAGTGCAGGGGAGCAAAGCCCCCTTGCGAAAACATTTGAAAGGTGTTAATTTTTTTTTTTGCCCCTTTCATATGTTCGAGTTTCTCTAAATTCGAGAGTGTGATTTCGAGTTTATGCCTTTCGGGTTTAGAGAAATTTGATCATATGAAGGGAAACTGTTTTAACACAGCTCAACAGAGATAGGCGACCAGCCACTGCTCTACTGTATTCATCTGTTTACGTGTAGCACACTACCGTGCACTACTATGCAGTGGGGGTAACCACTGGCAGTTATAGATGCCAAAACTTCAGTAGATACATTTTCCTGTACTTAGCTGCCTATTATCTGGCCGTGAAGTCCTTAAATTGTACTTAGCTGCTCAGAGAGCACCTCAGCTATGCTTCTGCCCCTTAAGCAGTCCCAAAAACCACCACATGTACAATAGACTACTAATATAGACCCTTTATAGAGCACTTAATTAGTATAGACCCTGCTTAGAGCACCGAGTTATACCACACCCCTCCATTTTCTCTCCCCACTGTGAAAATAGGATTTAACCTAGCATTATGGATGGTCAGTTTCCCCCCATTTTTGCTACCAGCCTGATTGACATGGGTATCCTGAGGCAAGTGTAGCAACTGCCTCGTGTACACTGATAACCCTGTACTCCTAAATCACTCAAGTACAATTTCTGAGAGATGCATCTACAGCAAGAATCTGGAATCCTTTCTGTCTCACACACAGAGCAGTAACACTAAACAGGTTGTCAGCTCACATACTACATCTCCTTTGCAAACCATGCACTCAACACATAACCCATCATACCTGAGGTACTCACCAGAAACCTACCTAAACACCAGAGACCTTCCAAACACAAACATGCCCCACCTAATACAGCACCTACAGCACTCAGTACACATAAAAACAAGCATCAGTGTCTCACCAAATAAGCCCCTAAGGCAAAGCACATGTAAACCAAATGTTTTAGTCATAGGTGACTCCATTGTTCGACACACAGATGTCCCACTCACCAGGCTGGATAAAGAGATGGTTATGGTCAACAGTCTGTTGGGTGCCAGGATCCGTCAGATCACACCTGCAATCCAGTCTCTCAACAACAAGTACCATTATGACTCTGTCATAGTTCATGTTGATGTGAATGACTTGAGATGTACTTCATTGGCCTATATGAGGAGAGACATGATTAAGCTCTCTGAATACGTGTCCCAGGCAGGTATGTCCCTAGGCTTCAGCAGCAATCTACCCTCATCTAGCATGACACCACAATATATACAAAAAATGATTGACTTCAACAATTGGCTTAGTGTCTGGTGTCATTCTGAGGGGATCCAGTTCCTGTCAGCCTGGGATGACATGGTTGATGGACCACAATTCTTTCCCAGAGATGGTCTTCCCCTGTCACCTCTAGGCTTTCGGTTACTGGCTAAGGCACATACCTTCCCGTTCCTTTTTCAGTCACAGTTCCGGTGTCCTGTTTGTTGTTTTATATAAGATCTATGAATGTCTGTGTTTTTGTAGTGAATAGTGTGTACATATTTGTTTAAATGGGATGTGCAGCAGTTGCTCCAAGTTGTGTGGTGTTTAAGAAATAATTTTTTTTAGTTGCTTGTATTTCAGCTATTGTTTTAAAGGAAAAGGGATGCACACACGCACGCAGCACACACTTGTGCATGTGTATAGAATTTTTTTTAGCAAATGCCATTTTGACTTTGCAAAGTCCTTAACATGTTTGGACATGCTACACATCTCATGTAAACCATAGCCTCCAGACAGGCTTTGTACCAAGCAAATGTAAGATTGCCACAGTTAATCCTGTGCACAAGTGCAGGTCATCTACAGACCCAGGGAACTCCAGACCTATAAGTCTGGCTAGTCTCCCATGCAAAGATATAGAAAGGATTAGCATGGAAATGATACAGTGACATAGGAAACCTTCAGACACAGGCTCCTACCCAATTTTGTTTAGTCAAGGTCAGGTCATGCATACTCAATTTGGTGGACTTTTGGAAAAGATCACCAAAGCAATGGACAAAGGCAGATTGTGCATACTGCCTACCTTCACCTGGAAAAAGCATTTAACAGAATACCACACTTGGGCATTATAAACAAACTAACCAAATCAGTAATACACCCTTATATTACCTGCTGGATAGCTAACTGTCTCACAGATAGGACCCAATAAGTTAGGATAGAGTATTCTACCTCCTCAAAGAGGCCAGTCAGTAGCAGAGTCTCTCTAGGCTGATTGCTGGGGCCACTTCTTTTTGGCATCTACTTCTGTGAAGTCAAGACTAACATTAAGGGCCTCTGGCTGGCCAAGTTTGCAGATGATTGCAAAGCAGGCACAGTCATAGAATCCCCCAAAGACACAAATACCCTCAAAGAAAGCCTGACACAGACTAATAACTAGTGCCAGATCCACAGTGTAAAATTCAATGCCAAGAAATGCATAACAGTATCATTTGAGAAAACTACTACCCCTTGGAACTACTACATTGATAATACACCCCCTAGAGTAGACCCCTTGGCTTTTGACCATCATCTGTCTGTGGTAATAAGGAAATCATTCTATGTTGAGGAACTTATAAGCAAGGGTATGCCATCTGGGTCCAATGATGTCCATTGTTCAGCTTTTCATACATTATTAGACAAATTTTTGAGTGCAGCACGCCCTTCAGTATGCATGTATCCAGGCATTTGCAACAATTGGAGCATCAAAAGAAGTTCCTTACAAAAAGAATACAGAGTGTAAACAATATATCCTACGCAGACTGCCTCAAAGCCCTATCTCTATACTTAGACTCCTACAGACTACTGAGAGGCAGTCTATGCCTGTCCTACAAAGCATCCATTAATCCCACTCTTATATACCTGTTGCTAAGCAAATAGAAGCATTACTACTTAGTCTGTGGACCTAAACTTTTTATGTATCATAAATAGGACAGTTTGGAGGAACAGGTATGTGTCTCAGAGTGTATCCCTTCACTAGAACAGGCTTCCCATTCAAGTGAAGCAAAGTTCTTCTCTAACCCAGTTCAAGCTTATCTTAGACCAGTGGATGAGGAATTGGAAATTTATCCCAGTCTTTCACCTTTGTCTTTAACAGATAGAGGCAGCCACCCATGCTCAAGCCTACATTATACCCCTTAAAATAACCTTATGTTATCTAAATTTGTCATACATTTGAGAAGCATGGCTAGACTTAAAAAGCACCCCCTGAATGCATTAACCAAACAATCATCAATGAAGAAACTTTAGAAGCATATGGCTATTAATTCTTTATAAAGCCAAATATTTAAAAAAAAAAGAGAGAGAGAGAGACGGAGAATGTGATGTTGTCATTCTTGCCTTTATTCTTACTGGTGGGTCGCATTCGATCCATCGAATCTGACTTGACCATTTTTCCAAGTGTGAGGTCTTCAGCAAAGTTTGTGGGCCTCATTCTTTACCCATAATGCAACTCCCTAGCTTCCTCAGATGTCATTTGCTGTGTAGCGTAGTGGTTGGATTGCATTGATCTGGGCTAAGTGTTTCATTTTTTGGTCTATTTATAATTCTTCTTCTTTTTCTAAAACCTAAAATATCTTTATCTTTTTATCTTTTCAGTAGTTTCTTTATTTCTTTACTGTAATAACTATTAGCATCTGTTTAAGTTCGAGGGCATCTAACGAACTTCCATTTTTAATTAGCAGATGTACTTCCCCTTTTCGAATTAAAAAAAAATGTTTTTCTTTGTTTCTGCCCTTTTAAATTAGAGGGCTCTCCTTTGAGCTTTGTGTGAGTGTGCGGGTGTGTGCTCTGATTCCTTTCCATCTTAGCTATGTCTCAAAAACAAGAAGGGAAGCCTGTAGGCTTCAAAAAATGTGAAAAATGTAGAAAGAAGATGCCCCTGAGTGGTTCGCATATTCTATGTGTCTATTGCTTGGGGCCTTTTTATTTGCAAGAATCATGATCCATCTGCCACGGTTTTAACCACCAGGCATTGATGGAGCATAAAAATAAACTTATATTGAAAGGCCTGATTAAGATGCCTTTTTCTGAGGCTATATCACCGGACCAGTCCACATCGGGCAAACCTCTAAAACAAGCTTCATAGGAGCCAATATCTTCTTCAGAGCAAAGCAGAAGGCTCCAAAGTTGTCGGATCCAAAGGCCCCAGTGGAGCAGACATCTCTGGTTGATTGCAAGGCTCCCTCTGAGTAGAAGGATCCCTCGACTCCGACTGTATCTACCAAAATTAGTCACAAGAGCTGATTGCCTTCCCTGTAACCAGTCTCCTCTTGGCTCCCATCTCCATTTCGAGTCAGATCCAGGTCACCTACTCTTTCTACCCAGTTCACCAGAAGTTTGTCCGAAGATGTGGATATGGTGGTGGAGAAACTATTAAAGATACCGGCTTTGGCCAAGTTACTGTTGTATCCAAGCCCAAAGGAATGAGATCAGACTCAATCTTCCCCCTTGGCATCTGCATCTCCTCCAATCCATCCCCCAGTTTCAGAGCCAGAAGAGTCTGATATTTAGGTTGTGTCTGTATTGGATCCAGGATTCATAGGTTCCTTGGATCTGATATCTGCCCTGAGTGTTTCTGCCCGGTCAGATCAGGAGACCTCTGGGAGCCGGCACTCTCCGGTTGGATCCACAGAGCTGGTTCAGATCTCACCGGATCCAACCCTTCCTCTGTGGGCCTCAGCATGGCTCCTACCTCAGCTTCAGACCTTCTGTCTTCTGCTCTGGAGGTTCCTTTGTCTACGACATCTTGTTTGTTGGATCCAGGGAGTGTTTTAGAGTGGGGGTGGATTGCCTTTGAGGTAATGAGGAGGGCTCTGACTACTACTCAGTCTGAGACATAATTTCCTTTGGATCTTCCTCCCTCTTCTGTCCAGGTGTCTTTCTCTTCTCACCTAACCTCTCCACAGGTCCGCAGAGACCTTAGGCCTCAGGATTTTCTATAGGGAGCCGCCCCTTCTTCTGAAATCTCCCCAGAATATACCACTCAGAAGAGGACATGCAAGAGGAAGCATCTTGACTCCCCATAGGAGTCTATCACATCCGACACTGACCTCGATGATACAGAAGGGGTCCCCATGATCACCTTCTGAAGATGTCTCCCTACACTGATCGAATATATTGCAGTGACCATGAAACAGTGGCAGACCACTTTGCAATTAAGCCATGATAAAGGACAAATTATTATCCCAGGGATTAAAATTCAAAGGGGGATATTCCAGGGTGAGACTCTGTCACCGCTGCTATTCTGCCTTGCTCTTAAGCCACTAAGCTGTCTACTTAACAGCTTAGGCCATGGCTATAATTTGGCTTCTAGAAAGTGGCAGAGTATAAAGACTTCTCATCTTCTCTTTGTTGATGATTGGAAACTGTATAACTCATCAGATGAGGAACTGAAAGCACAATTGCAAGTTGTCATAACTTGAAAATTCTCCCTATCATTTAAACCAGGGTACACACATGCCTTTAGTCTTATTTGCCAGCAATATTCTCTCCAGTCTAGTTCGTCTTCTGCATCATATCTGAAGTCAGAATCATTCACTTGATCAATAATTGCAAACTTAAATAATGCCTTACTTTTTTCTTGCAAATAAGACTAAATGCATGTGTTGTACCCTGGTTTTAATGACAGGGAGAATTTTAAAGTTGTTTTGAGAAGGAAAGGGTTAATGCACTGAGTTTTCAGTCTTATGTTTTGTTCATTAAGTATTTAAATGAGATGGTTAATGATGCAACTTCGTCTGATGAAGCTCCATGAAGGGAATGAAAGCGCTTACCGGTTGTATTATTTTTTTTTTGTACGTGTAATAAAGTTTTTAAATCGTTTGTTTCTTGTATTATTATTTTTTTATGGCTGTTTAGCTTGTTTATTGGAGAGCTTCGTAGTATATTATATTATTAAAAGTATCATACATGGAATATTCCAGTATAAGTAAACAAAGAAAGTGGCCACCTCTTGTAAAAAGAAGCAAGAAACAAATTTTCACTTTAAAACAAAATCACAAAATGGTACAGTGAAGAACTCAACAAAAAACAGACCCAGTGACCATTTGCTAAGGAAAGTAATGCTGTTACAGGGAGGGCATTACAGAGAAATAATAAACCTTCTGGGGTGAGGAGACTTGCTACTCTGGGCCACACAGCATCCCTTCAGTGGTCCATTATTTCCCTCTAATGTTCCTGTTTACGTACATCATACAAACACCCACACACTATATGAATGCTTTTCACAGACATTGTATGAATGCTTTTCATTATTTACTTCATATCCTGCCTTACTCACCTTTTTTTTTTTGTTTCTGTCATACCCACATACCTTCATTTTTCATCACTGCATATATTCAGCTCTTCTTATCTATCTTTATGTGGATTCTAGTAAAGACTTTTACTTTTTTGATGCTCTTCTCTCAGCTATCTTTAACTTGAACATATTCTGTTGAAGATGAGTTTTCCAGAACTGTGTTTGGTACTTGAGTTGGATTCATACCGTCTGTCAGTAATTGGTATAACAACCCGCTTTATGCTGGTAATGTTATTTTTGTATGCATTCCTGCTTTGTCACAGTTCTTGCTAACTTTTACATAAATTTGAAATGTCTACCCCTGGCCTGTTTTCACCATTACCATTACTAATTGCTACTGCTTCCCATACAGTTGCATACTGTCATGCATTATTTTCCCACATTCATTAATCTGCCTATATTTGCATTACATTTAAGTTTCCATGTTTTAGACCAGTGTTTCCAAAACAGTGGGACCAGGCTGCTTGCTTTGTGGAAGGTCAAAGCAAGTCTGAAGATGTAGAATACTGAAAATATCTGTTTTGCATTGCTTTTATGTGGTATCAGGCTATATGCACAGTTATAATAGTAGATGAATATAGATTTCTTTTAGTAATCGAGTATTCAAGAGTTATACACTGAGCCAATTCATCGTTATTTTGAGACTTTTATATGTATTTGGGTTTGACCGAAAGTACTTTGTTTAATTTGGGGAGTTGGAAGCTTACTGACTCTTTTATTGGAGGTGCACCATATGTGGACAAGGGCCTTCTTCCAGTCCAGAGAATTCCATTTGCGTTAATGTTTTATGCCTTCTTTTTTAGTCTTGATGTATATTCTTGTGGTCTTATCAAAAAGACACGCTTTTCCACCTCTACATTTATTACTGTCCTCTGTGTCCTTTTCATACATCTCAACCTCATAGAGCAAGAAATCTGGAGAAAGCCATAAATATAAGTAGGACAAAAGTCCAAAAATAAGGACAGTTTTGAAATCTTGCTCTTACAAACTTGATAGAATAAAAGATTGTGCATTAGCATAAATTTTCTGAAGGGTATGAAGTCTAAAACTCAAATGTCTGTATTTATTTTCAAAATTCAGTATGTAATGATTTGCTAATAATTTATGAGTAAACCACAGTTTTATGAAAAACAAACCAAAAATATGAGGTGAAAATCTGTACAGTTGAGAGGTACGGCTCCTATTTTGTAGGTGGTGTTTTATCCATTTGGTTGCCCAGTGATCCACTCTTGTTTATATAGTAGCTTACCTTGTATGTGGTATAATGTTAACTGACTTTTTGAAGTCAAAGTAAGCTATGCCCTCAGTCCCACTCTTGTTTGTTGCTTTGGTTACCCAGTCAAATAAGTGTAATGGATTGATTGTTTTGCCCTTTATCCTGTGAATCACAAGTAGTAAGCTGTATGCCCTTTGACACTGATCAGTGTAAGTTAGCCTTTAGATCTGTTAAGTAATGGAGAGCAACTGGAATTATCATAAGGTGAAACATAATATTAGGGGAGACATGCGCTTTATGAACTCCACAGTATAAATAATTTATTTAGATTAATTCATTTTATTTCAAGGATGAAATAGGAAGTGGTTGATTGTCAGCTAATGTTAATCTATGTAGCATATTCAACTTCCCGCTTTAAGACAGATAGCATTGTGGACTTGATTCATATTATTTTGTATGTTTAGTTGGCAGTGACTGTCATCTTTATAAATATAGGCTGATAATATTTATAACTGAGTATGAAGAAGTCATTTTGTTTCTGCTCATCTCATGCATTTTTAACTTAAACTGTCAATATTAATGTATAGTGAATATTATATACATGAGGATGCTATTTTTATAACAAATTCTGGTAATGGTTTTATATACCAGGAACCTGGTAGAGCTGTGATTGGTCTTGCCTCATACCTAATGAAGGACATAGGAATGAGATAGAAATTTGGCATATTAGATAGTAATTGATGTCAATAACCTGTATTCCATGTCAATAACCTGTATTCCAACATCAGACAGTTGCAAGGACTTCAGTCAGTTGAATTTTGCTGTGGTCTTGGGTCCAGATGTACATTTAATGTCTTATTTTTTCTACAGTTTGCATTCTGTTTATTTATATAATGCGTTAACATTAAGTTTAATTCACACCAGCCTCTGCTAATCTGACAGTGGGGTTATTTTACTTTAAATGTTTTTATAGCAACTATGTTAAGAATAAATGTGTTTCTTTCTGCAGATATTTATGTTACCTAATATTTTATAGCGAAAGCTTGCTATGTGTCAGACACCTTTACAAAAGAGGCTGAAAGTATAAACATTTTGAAATACTTTAAAAAGTAAATCAGCAAAGTCAGAACTATTACATTAGCTAACGCAAAAGTATTTAAGTTTGTAAAAAGAAAACAAAAATTCAGCCACGACTTATGTGGGGGTTGTGCTGCCCTCCTCACAGCTTGGGATTGTTACTTCCAGAAATATTCCCCTTACTTTACTAATTCGTAAGTCACACAAGCATCACAAAACATATTAGTGTATACCTAAATAGACATCTACACCTTTATTTATTTAGTTAATTTGTTAAATAGGTAGGTGAGCCGATCCAAGAGTCCTTTTCTGCTCCATCATGGGCTGTGCAATGTAGTAAAAAGAAGAGTTGTAAAGACTTCTATTAAAACATCATCTTTTCACCTTTTACATAGATTATGTAATACCACTGTTCTACCTTACATGCATAAGTTTACATTTTCAAACAGTGACCGTCACTATTGATATGACGCCCCAACCTAATGGGCAAAAATGGGAAAAAGTGGTTACACATGGATGGATAGATGGATAATGCAAAACTGACAGTGCTACAGGTTAACTGTCTGTAATTAGCATCATAACATTCTTTTTAAAGTGGCTTTATTTAATCTGTGTTAAACTAATAGTCCATATAATTATGTTTAGGTAAATATTCATGCTAAATTTTGTATGCTCTGTAGTTATTCTAATGTAAATTTTTTTGATTTACATGCACTGATAATGTATAGTATGTTTTGTACTGTTAACTGTTATAATGTGTAAACTGCTCAAGCACCCTGGACTGTACCTGAAAGGGATCTTTAGACCAGTACACCATTATGGTTAACAAATAGAAATAAAATAAATATAGCTTCTTATCACTTCATCATTCCCTTCTTTAACCTTATCTAATCCTTATATCTGATATTGTCCTCAAATCCACTGTTCTTTTGAGTTGTGTTAATTCACTCTTGTGAAAGGTAAAACCATAAATATTCAGATACTGAACCTTAGAGTATGTGTTGCCCACTAGAATTCATGTCAAAAGCTTTACTACAATCACTGATTTGTTTACTTTGTCTTGACAGCCGAAAATTATATGTGATATAACAGTGTGTAACTGAAAATGATTTTAGAATCAGCCCACCTAACTAGAAAACAAATCAAATATATAAGAAAATAGTGTAATTTGATGAGTCAGTCATTTATCTGCAAAGTGTATATTTATTAAGGCACATCACTAATTGACACTCAGCTGCGGTGGTGGTGCTGCAGTAGCGTTGTCGCCTCACAGTAAGACATTGTCCTGTTCGATTCTCAGCTAAAGCGTCTTCTGTGTGGAGACATGCGTGAATGGGCGTACCTTTGTTGAAGGGTGTGTGTCAGAGCTGGCAACTCGCTACGTAAAAATCTACTGCCAATCATTAGTGGACCGGAGTTCTGCTGTGGCAACCCCTAACCAGGAAAATCCGAAAGATACAACAACAACTAATTGGCACTCAAATGGTAAAGTGATTAATACTACAATTCCTACCTAGCAACCAAATCCTGCTGCACACTCACACAGAATTATACTTCATCACAGCATACATTCATGCATTCTCATTTCCACTAAGTCTCGTACTTAAATTTAAGGATACACAAACCTGTGCAGTATCCTCATGTATGTGTATGCGCATGCAAACACGCTGTACTTACTCTTAGAACTTCCAGCTATGCAAGCAGATGTGCTTGCATGCATTCAGCCTATCTTTCCACAGTCAGATAAAACACATTGACATATAGTGCACACGTTCAAGTAGTTGCATGCTTGCAAAACACAGAATTCATTCTCATTACATTTGACAGTCATTCACAGGACACTTGAAATTTCAGATTGTTCCTTGAAAATCAGTTATGCCACCTTTGAAAACTATGATGTTCTTCGTGTTTCACTGTTGCAGTCATTACATTTGGGTAATCTGCTGGCAGGTTGCCCTCAGTCGGCCTGAATAACAAAGTCTTGGGTCCTGCGTCGGTTGCTGTCTCCTCTTCCATGACGTCAGGTCGTCAGGGGTATAAAACATGCAGCTGATGCCATTTTAATCAGTCTTTCTTGCCGCGCGGTGCCTGAAGCAGAAGCAGTTCGCAAGTGCCAGTTGGCCGACTCCTGAGATTTTTGTATTCGAGTTTCAGAACCGAAGTCTTCAAACTAAAGCTAAGTACCCCGTTGGGGAAACTTTTTCTTGCTCCTTACCGATGTCAGTAAAAGTTAATAATTGCATTACTTGTGGGAAGCAAATACCTCATAAGGATTTTCCTTTGTACTGTATTCCTTGCCTAGGCCCCGATCACAATGTGCCTTGCTGTTGGTTTTGTGCTAAATTTAACCAACGCACTATTAAGCGTCGGTATATTTTTGCTTCTAAATATTTTGGTTCAAGATTTAACTACTCTGAAATGTCGTCTGTTAGTAATCTGACTACCGGAGTTCACAAAAAACGCAAGGAAAAAGACAGAGACAGACTGTCGAGGTCCAAAACCGATGACAAAGCTTCTCCTAAGCCAGTCGCCGGTTCGCCGGTACTCAGTGAGGCACCTTCGCAGCCCCTGATATCCGCTACGTTTGAGTTGCAGGCCTCTACCGCGACCCATTCTGAGTCCGGTATGCCGCAAACTATTGAACCTGAGGATTTCTCTCCCTTGGATGGGTCTGGAGCCGCTGAGCAGGCACCGGCTTCTGAGGGTGTTTTCAGGCCTCAACATTTTTACATTAAACCGACGCCAGCAACAAAACCAAGGTCAAAAACAACTTCTATGTCTAAAAAACCGACGCATGAGCCACATGCTTAGGCCCCTATGCCTAAAAATCAGATGATCAAAATGGCTGAGGATTTAATTACCTTGATCAGGGGTTCCCAACCCCCCACCGCTAAGAGGCCTAGGCAAGGCACTGATTATGAATCTGCAGATCAGGTTTCCATTTCTTCTGATTCCTCTTCTGATCAGGAATTTTTTATTCCACCCTATGAGGATTCTGATGCAGAGGAATCCATCCCATCTACATCTCCTCCTGAGGATTACTCTTTTGGAGAGACTTTGCATACTTTAAGGGAACATTTTCACTGGGGGAGTCAGGACTTCTCTCAATCAAAAAAGAGGCTTAGGGATTTCCTTCTTCTTCCTCAGCATAGGCCTTTGGCAATACCTCCTGTATTAGACATTGTTGATGCGTTCTCAGAATCAAGCATGGCTCCTGATTCCCTGCCTCCAGCTCCTAGTAAGCCAGACAGATATTACAGGGTTCCTGACTCCCACAAATTTCTTTTCAAAAATCCAGCTGCTGATCCTGAGACTATTTCTCAGGGCCCCAAGGGTGTTAAGGCTTCTACAGCCAAAAATCCTACCCCTTCTGATAGAGATTCCAGGGTGCTGGATTGATGGGGTAAGAAGGTTTATACGTCTGCAACCTTGGCAATCAGGGCTTTAAACTGCCAGTTTCATATGCTGAAATATCAACAGCATGTTATGGGCTTACTGAAACAGAAAATTATGTTGATTTCTGATTGTGTGGAAAATGAACAGTTACATGATTTATTGCATTCAGCAGAATAGGTTGGAAAGCATACTTTGCAATGTGGTTTTGATTCCTTGGAGGCCTCTTGTAGGGCCGCCGTTACTGGATCTGTGATTAGAAGGCATGCCTGGCTCAAGGAGCAAAATCTGCCTGATCATGTTAAAGCTAAATTGTTGGATTCCCCTTTGCAGCATGATACTTTGGTAATAAGGCAGAAGAGGTTTTAAAGAAAATGGAAGACAAAGCTAAATCTATGCAAACTGTAAAAGATTTCTTGCAAGTGCAGCCACCCAGGTTCAGTAGGCACTAGCCTACTAAAAATTGTTCCTTTCCTGTGTCCAACAGAGCCACTCAGGGCAAACCCAGGCACTCAAAAGGCTGCAGATATCAATCACAGGGTTCTTACAGGTCAAAGCAATGGGGTGCCTCCACCTCCAAATCTGGAGGAAACAAAGCACAACCTACAGTAAGCAGTCTCAATGACTTTCCTCTACCATCTCCAAGCATTTATCTTTTGGCAGCCCCCTTGGGGAGAAAATTAGCACTTCATGCTCAAAATTGGCAGTTAATTACCCAGGACAAGTTGGTATTAAACATAATATCCCAGGGGTACAGATTTCATTTCCATACTTTGCCAATTCCAAACGGATGACCGGATCTGCCACAAAACCAGTGGGCAGAGGCCCAGAAACAAGTCATGTCCCTCATGGATATAGGGGCTATTCAACCTGTACCAGAAAAGGAAAAAGGACAAGGATTTTATTCAAGACTTTTCCTGGTACCCAGAAAAGACAATTCATGGCGTCCAATACTGGACTTATCGATTCTGAACACGTTCCTGGACATTCCAAAATTCAAAATGCTGACTTTACAACAGCTACTGCCTATGATAGGCAAGAATGCTTGGTTAGTAACTCCAGACTTAAAAGAGGCATACCTGCATATCCCGATAAGGAAATCATGCAGAAGATACCTCCGCTTCAAAGCAGGCTTTTTACATTACCAATTCTCTGCACTGCCCTTTGGCTTATCTGCTATGCCCAGGGTCTTTACAAAGTGCCTGGCACCAGTAATTGCATTCTGCAGACAAAGAAACATTCAAATTTATCCTTATCTGGACGATTGTCTCATTCAAGCAGAGGACAAGGACACTCTTCTTCAACATCTGGCTTTTGTAAAAAGGCTTCTAGCATGCCTAGAGTACACCATAAATGAAAAGAAATCACAACTGGTACCCTCTCAAATAATTACATTACTGGCTGCAAGCTTGAATACAACTGCCCAGATGGCTTACCTCACGCCAGACAAACAAAGGCACTTGACAACATACTTCAAACAAATGTCAACAAAAACCCAGTTATCTGCAAGACAAATTCTGCAGGCTTTGGGGTTCATGGCATCATGCATTCTATTAATTCCATATGCGAGACTGCATATGAGGAAACTTCAGTGGTACCTAAAAAGTTTATGGAGTCAACATTGTCACAGTCTGGAAACAATGATTCATCTCATTCCCTGCCTACAACAGGAGTTTCTTTGGTGGGCAAAGACATGTCATCAGAACAAGGGACTGTCATTCACTGTACCCCCTGCCACCCAAACCCTAACTACAGATGCATCAGACTATGCTTGGGGGGCCCACCTGGCAGGGAGATGCATTCAGGGCAAATGGAGCCCAAACCAAAGGCATCTGCATATCAATCAAAAAGAAATGCTAGCTTTTCAGAATGCTCTGACAGCCTTCAAGGACTTACTTCATCCAGGGCAACTACTGATAAAGACGGACAACACCACAGTTATGTGGTACATAAACAAGCAGGGGGGTACACATTCCTACCCCCTTTGCAGACTAGCCATGGCCTTGTGGAACACAGCCTTGACTTACCAAATACATCTTCAAGCTCAATTCCTGCCAGGAAAACAAAATACTCTGGCAGACAACCTAAGCAGAAATGTTATGGACCCGCACAAATGGAAACTGAATCCACAAATCTTCAGCATGTTAACACAGAAATGGGGGAGCCCAGACATAGATCTGTTTGCCTCTCCCCAAAACTATCATTTGGATAAATTCTGCACAAGAACTCATCACAAAAAAGCATGGAAAGTGGATGCTCTATCCTTCAGCTGGAAAAATCTGTCAATCTATGCCTTTCCCCCTCTGCCTCTACTCTCCAAGGTCTTACTAAAAGTCAGACAGGAAAAACCAAAAATGATCCTAATTGCTTGGGACTGGCCTAGCCAGCACTGGTACCCGTTTCTAAGGAATATGTCACACCTTCCACCGTGGTACTTGCCTCAAACACCTCACCTTCTGTCTCAGTAGAACTATCAAATTTCTGCACACTCAGCTCCAAACTCTGAATGTTGCAGCATGACTACTCAACTAATTATTCAAACCACATCTCTCAGTAAACCTGTGATGGATGTCATTTTCCTATGCTGATAAATGGAAGAGATTCTGTGCTTGGAACCAAGCACAAGGAGTAGACACAGCAAAGCCCAATATTCCTCAGATTTTACAATACTTAACTGAGATGCTTGACAAGGGCCTATCTTTTTCTTCAATAAAAATCCATGCTTCTGCCATCTCGGTTCATTACAACACAGAGTCTCCCCTCTTTTCTCATCCACTGCTTAAACAGTATCTCAGAGGGGCCAAAAATTTAAGGCCTCCCAGGAGAACACCTCCCACCCACAATTACCTCCATACCATCATGCACCCACTTCAAAACTTTACTAAAAGCACACCAAAAAACATGCTGGCTATGCCCTTGCAACTCCCACTCTAATATCACCCACCCCATCCAACCACTACCTTTCTTTACACTCCACTAACTACCTTGATTATAGCAAGTTCAGATGCTCATAAGCCTAGTACTTATTATACAGCAGGAACTTCTTATTGTAACATTTGTTAATGTCTGTTATGTACTTTACAGATAGATTCTAGTTGTCTACTGATGTACTATGTTCTTCATCTGTAAATATGTTGTAAGTAATTACTATGTAAATTGTTAATCGCTGTGTAATCCAATGTAACTACTGTCTGTTTGTTTTAACTGTGGAGCTTTTCTCCCCGGGCCTCCGCTGAAAATGAACCTACGTCCAGTCGGACACTCTCAGTCAACAAATATAAATAAATAAATAAGTAAATAAAACACCACCTCCTGCATAGGACCTCAATTTTGTGCTGGAAAAACTCACTCTGCCTCCTTTTGAACCAGCAGCTACTGCGGATATAAAATTTCTATCTTGGAAGACGGATTTTCTTTTGGCAGTCACGTCAGCAAGAAGGGTTTCAGAACTACAGGCTCTCATGGCAGTGGTGCTTTTCATTATATTTTACCCAGACAGGGTGGCCCTCAGGACCAGTCCTTCTTTTTTGCCTAAGGTGGTATCCAGTGTGGCTCTTAACCAGACCATTCACCTGCCAACATTTTTCCCAAATCCGCAAAACAAGAGGGAACGGATTCTGCATTCACTGGATGTACACAGAGAGCTAAGATTCTACTTAAACAGGACAAAATCTCTAAGAAAGTCTGAGCAACTACTGGTAGCATTTGCTGCAGGATCAGAGGGGAAGGCTGTATCAAAGCAGACTATGTCTAAATGGATAAAGCCACTGCATTCATTTCTGCTATTTGCACCATGGTAAACCTGTGCCCAAGGGGATCAGATCCCATTCCATCAAGGCTGCCTCTACTTCAGCAGCTTTTCTCAGAGGGGTACCAACCAAAGACATTCTAGAAGCTGCTACTTGGAGCTCTATTCATACGTTCACAAAGCATTATTATTTACCTCTCTTCTCTAAATTCAGGGCTGCTCCTAATGCTATTTAGTTCCATCCTCCCATCCATAGCTTTGGGATTCTACCCAAATGTAATGACTGCAACAGTGAAACAACAAGAACATAGTACAGTTGTGTACGCTTACCATAAATGTAGATGTTTGAGTGTATTCACTGTTGCAGTCAGGGTTACCCACCCACCATCCCCTATTCTATACCTTTTCTTTCCTTCACTATACTCAAAAGCCTTTGTGATGTATTTGCTTTTTGTTGAAGGTAAATTATATGTTTCTAAGGTGCATTTATATATTTACAGTTTATTTATATATATTTTTGCTCCTAATTTGGGGGGGCACCTGACATCTGGTGCAAGAAAAACTGATTAAAATGGCGTCGGCTGCATGTTTTATACCCCTGACGATTTGACGTCATGGAAGAGGAGAGAGCAACCAACGCAGGACCCAAGACTTTGTTATTCAGGCTGACTGAGGACAACCTGCCAGCAGATTACCCAAATGTAATGCCTGCAACAGTGAATACACTCAAACATGTACATTTATGGTAAATGTACACAACTGTACTTTTTGCCTACTGGGAGTTCATTAAATTTGCTTTTTCATTGTGTCTATGTAACATATTATTCAAGTGTTATAAAGACTTTCTGCTTTTCCCGGTTAGGGGTCGCCACAGCGGAACTCCGGTCCGCTCATGATTGGCAGTGGATTTTTACAGTGCCGAGTTGACAGCCCGATGCCCAACCTTCAACGAAGGCACGCCTATTCACGCTCGCACCTACCTGCATGTCTTTAACATCACTCGACCGCGGGGAGGACATGCAGACTCCACACTCCACAAATACTTTTGATGTTCATTGTGTTACCCTGCTGCAGTCATCCCACTTGGGTTATCCTGTCATCAGGCAGTCCCGCAGTCGGCCTGAATTCCAAAGTCTTGGTCCGGCGTCGGTTGCTGTCGCTTCTTCCCTGACGTCAGTGCACCAGGGGTATATAAGAGGCATCCGACGCCATTTTCTTCAGTCTTTCTTGCCGCGCGGTGCCCGAAGCAGAAGCAGTTCGCAAGTGCCGGTCGGCCGACACCTGAGATTTTCGAATCGAATTTCAGCCCGAAGTCTTCAAAGCTAAGTACCACATTGGGGAACCTTTTCTTGCCTCAGTCCAATGTCAGAAAAAGTTTACAATTGCATTTCTTGTGGGAAGCAAATACCTCATAAGGACTTTCATTCTTATTGTATACCTTGCCTAGCCCCAGACCAAGATGTCACTGGTTGTTGGTTTTGTGCTAGGTTCAATAAGCGAACTATAAAGCGACGCTTTGATTTCACACGACACTACTTCGGTAGGAAATTTAATTACACTATGCCGTCGGAGCAACCGACTACCGGCGTGCATAAAAAACGCAAAGATAAAGACAGGCAGCCTAGATCCAAGCCAGACTCCAAGGCCTCGGCTGGGCTGGTCGCCCGTTCTCCGGTTTTCAGTGAGGCGCCTACGCAGCCCCTGGTGACCGCAGAATTGGACCCCCAGACCGCTTCGAATTCTCAAGCAGAGAGTTCTAGGCTGACGCAGCCATTTTCTTTAGGCCCTACCGACAACATTGCAGAAGGAGAAGCCAGTGCTGTGGAAACACCTTCGGTTACAGAAGGTGTCTTCAGACCGACTACTCTCACCATAAAATCTTATGCTAAGCTTAAGACTCCTCTAAAACCAAAAAAGACTGCACATCAGTCTCCAGTACAAGGCCCCATGCCTAAGAAACAGATGCTTAAAATGGCTGAAGATTTGATTTCTTTAATCAGGGGTTCCCAACCTCCCCCAGACAAAAGGCCTAGACAAGAGGAGGATTATACCTCCTCTGATCAAGTGTCTATTTCCTCAGGCTCCTCTGAGGAACAGGATTACTCCTTTCCCCCTTATGAAGATTCTGATGCTGAAGATTCCATTTCCTCAGCTTCTCCCCCTGAAGACTATTCCTTTGGGGAAACCTTACATACCATGAGGGAACATTTCCACTGGGAAGGTCAGGACTACTCCGACTCAAAGAAAAGGCTCCGAGAGTTTCTTTTACTCACCCAGCACAGACCACTTGCTATCCCTCCAGTTTTAGACATTGTGGATGATGTTTACTTAGAATCTAGTATAAATCCAGATTCTCTGCCTCCTCCTCCAGCCAAACCAGATAGATATTATAGAGTGCCTGACTCACACAAATTCCTTTTCAAAAGCCCTGTTGCTGACCCAGAGACAATCTCCCAGGGTCCCAAAGGGGCTAAGGCTTCTATGGCTAAAAATCCTGTACCCTCTGAAAAGGACTTCAGAGCACTAGATAGGTGGGGGAAGAAGGTTTACACCTCAGCTACTGTAGCTATGAGAGCACTAAATTGTCAATTTCACATGCTGAAATACCAGCAATTCCTAATGTCTCAAATAAAACAAAAGGTGAGCACGCACCCTCAACAGTCTGAATTCAAGGAAATGCAGGATCTTTTGCATACAGCTGAACAGGTGGGCAACATACTTTACAATGTGGATTTGATTCCTTGGAAGCTTCCTGCAGAGCAGCTGTTACTGGGTCTGTTATACGTAGGCATGCTTGGTTAAAGGAACAAACTCTGCCTGATCATATTAAAGCAAAGTTACTAGATGCACCCTTACAGCAGGATGTCTTATTTGGGGTTAAAGCAGAAGAGTTTTTAAAGAAAATGGAGGATAAGGCAAAATCTATGCAGACGGTCAAAGATTTCTTACAGGTACAACCCCCACGCTTCAGCAGAAATTGGCCAACAAAAAAATTGGTCCTTTCCAGCTTCTGACAGACCGCAGAGGGGTAAATACAGATGCCCAAGGGGCAGAGGACAAGCACAAATCCCTTACAAACCTCGCCAATGGGGCACTGCAACACAGAAGGGAGGAGAAGACAGGTCCCAAACTACTAGAAGACAAACACAATGACTTAAACCTCAAACTGCCAAGCAAAACTCTCTTGGCAGCTCCCTTGGGAGGAAAATTAGCATTTTTTACAGACAACTGGCGCATCGTCACAAATGACAAATGGGTCCTAGACATTATCTCACAAGGATACAGATTCCATTTCCACACCTTGCCAAGGATAAAAGGAATGCCAAACCTGCCACAAAATCAATGGGCAGAGGCACAAAAACAAATTACAGCTCTCATGGACATGAAAGCCATTCAACTGGTACCTACACAGGAGCAAGGCCATGGATTTTACTCAAGGCTCTTTCTAGTCCTCAGAAAGGACAATGCTTGGAGACCCATTCTGGACCTTTCAATTCTAAACACCTTCTTGCAAGTACCCAAATTCAAGATGCTAACACTACAGCAGCTTCTTCCCATGCTGGGCAAGAAAGCTTGGCTAGTAATGTTGGACCTCAAGGAGGCATACCTGCATGTCCCTATCAGACAAAATTGCAGAAGATACCTCCGTTTCATTGCAGGTTCAACCCATTACCAATTCTCTGGACTGCCCTTTGGCTTATCTACTGCGCCCAGGGTCTTCACAAAATGCATGGCACCAGTAATTGCATACTGCAGACAAAGAGGAATTCAAATATACCCATACCTGGATGACTGCCTCATCCAAGCAGAAAGCAAGGACATTCTCTTACAACATCTGACTTTTGTAAAACACCTTCTAAGTTGCCTAGGGTAGACAGTAAACGAAAAGAAATCAAAACTAGTGCCCTCAAAAAATATGACATTCCTGGGTGCCAGCTTGAATACAATGGCCCAGATGGCTTATCTGACGCCAGACAAACAACTACAACTAACTCAATACTTCAAAATAATGGCAACAAAGACTCAACTCCCTGCAAGAAAAATTCTGCAGGCCTTGGGCTTCATGGCATCTTGCATACTATTAATACCATTTGCAAAACTGCATATGAGGAAATTACAATGGTACCTGAAAAGCGTATGGACTCAACACAGCCACAGCTTGGAAGCAATGATACCTCTCATTCCCTGCCTTCAACAGGAGTTTCTATGGTGGTCACAGGCATGTCACCTCAACAAGGGTCAGCCTTTCACCTTACCCCCAGCCAGGCAAACTATGACAACAGATGCATTGGACTATGCCTGGGGGGCACACATGGCAGGACGGTGCGTTCAAGGAATATGGACTGCAGATCAAAGGAATCTGCACATCAATCAAAAAGAAATGCTAGTTGTACAGAATGCACTGACAGCCTTCAAGGACCTCTTACATCCAGGACAGCTTATAATAAGGACAGACAACACTACAGTAATGTGGTACATAAACAAACAAGGGGGTACACACTCCTACCCTCTATGCAGGCAAGCAATGACCTTGTGGAACACAGCACTGGCTTACCAAGTTCATTTACAAGCTCAATCCCTGCCAGGAAAAAAGAACGCATTGGCTGATGACCTAAGCAGAAACATCATGGATCCCCACGAGTGGAAACTGGATCCACAAGTATTTGCAATGATAACTCAAAAATGGGGGCACCCAGACATAGACCTGTTTGCCAACCCCCAAAACTATCAGCTATCAAAATTTTGCACAAGGACATTTCACCATCAAGCTTGGAAAGTGGACGCCCTCTCATTCAGTTGGAAAATGCTGACAGTATATGCCTTTCCTCCATTGCCCCTTCTCACAAAGGTGCTGCTGAAAGTCAGGATGGAGAGACCCCGAATGATACTCATTGCCCCAGACTTGCCACGCCAGCACTGGTACCCACTACTAAGGAACATGGCCCAGGGCCCACCATGGATTTTACCACAAATTCTCATCTGCTCACACAGCAAGGCAGTCAGATTCCACACAGCCAGCTCAAAACCTTAAATTTGGCTGCATGGCAAATCACCTAAGCAACCAGCCAGCTCCTCTTTCACAAGCTGTTATGGATGTCATTCTGGAGGCCAGGAGGCCCAGCACCAGGAAAACCTACTCAGACAAATGGAAAAGATTTGCGCCTGGAACCAAGCTAAAGGCCAAAATACCCTTCAGCTGGACATACCTCAGATTCTACAATATTTAACTGAGATGTTACACAAAGGACTTTTTTTCATCTATTAAAATCCACGCCTCAGCTATTTCAGCTCACTACAACACAGATCCTCCCTTATTTTCACATCCACTTCTAAGGCAGTATCTCAGAGCGACCAAAAACATTAGGCCTCCCAGGAGAGCGCTAACACCAACTTGGGACCTCACTTTTGTTCTGGAAAAACTTATGCTGCCACCTTTTGAGCCAGCCTTCTCAGCTGACTTAAAGTTTATATCATGGAAGACTGCCCTGCTGCTAGCAATTACTTCAGCCAGAAGAGTCTCAGAGCTACAGGCACTTATGGCAGTAGAGCCTTTCCTCATTTTTCATCAAGACAGAGTTTCTCTACGAACTAACCCCTCCTTTATGCAAAAGGTGGTATCCAGTGTGGCTCTAAATCAAATCATCCATTTACCCACCATCTTTCCAAATCCACAGAACAAAGGAGAAAGACTCCTGCATTCCTTGGACATTCACAGGCAACTACATTACTGCTTGGATAAAACTAAGGTTTTCAGAAAATCTGACCAGCTTTTTGTATCCTATGCTACAGCATCACAAGGAAAGGCTATCTCAAAACAGACCATTTCCAAATGGATAGGACATTGCATACGTTTTTGCTACATCCATCATGGAAAACCAGTTCTTGCTAGCATAAGGCCCCACTCCACCAGGGCAGCAGCTACATCTACAGCCTTCCTCAGGGGGGTGCCAACCAAGGATATTCTGGAAGCTGCAACTTGGAGTTCAGTACACACCTTCACCAAACACTATCACTTACCACTTTACTCTAAGACTAGAGCTGGCTTCGCCACTGCAGTTTTGCAGGGCCTTCTAGCCTCCTCTAACCCTGTTTGACTCCACCTCCCATCCTTAGCTTTGGGATTCTACCCAAGTGTGATGACTGCAGCAGGGTAACAAGATGAACATAGTACAGTTTTGTACCTACCATAAATGTAGATGTTTGAGTGTATACCCTGCTGCAGTCCAGGTTACCCTCCATCCCTCTGACCTAACTAAAACCTTTCAATACCTTAAAATCTGATACAACCTTTGTGGTGTATTTGCTTATAGCTGGAGGGATATTTTGTTTGTGCTAAACTTTTATTATTGGTACTATCTACTGACCACCTTTTGGGGGGGCACCTGACATCTGGGGCAAGAAAAACTGAAGAAAATGGCGTTGGATGCATCTTATATACCCTGGCGCACTGACGTCAGGGAAGAAGTGACAGCAACTGACGCCAGACCAAGACTTTGGAATTCAGGCCGACTGAAGGACCGCCTGATGACAGGATAACCCAAGTGTGATGACTGCAGCAGGGTATACTCGAACATCTACATTTATGGTAGGTACAAAACTGTACTTTTCCTAGGCACACCAACCTGAAGACAACTTAGTGAAGGTGGTATAAGGTACTTGGTGATATTGCAGCCTTCTTAGCCCTTCAGTTCTTGCAGAATATACTGAAATTAAGGACTGTATTGCACTGCAGACTTCAAAGAGAATCTTGGAGTTTACATTATAACAGCAACTTTGTGACGAATGTAGATTGTTTATTTATAAAAGTATTTATATATTTAAAGCTTTGCCTCTCTAGTGAAGGGAGAGCAACAGCACAAACAGTATTACTCCAGGATTTATGTCTTTTGAAGATGTTTCTGTCTCTGTACTCCACAGCATAGCTTGATACATATCACTTACAGATATGTCATTTCTATTCAGCATAGCACCTAACTGGTGTGTTACATGAACACATTCGTAAAACACAAGGATTGTGGGGCATGCAACAATGCAGAGAGGTTCGGCGGTTTGTTGCTGTGCCCCTCAGGATGGCCTGGATTTGCAATGGAAGCTCAAGGATGGTTGGGTTACACAGCAAAACAGAATGACCTGCTTCAGCTACAGTGCATACAGTGTTTGTTTTGTGGGAGAAATGTATCATTTATTTTTAGTGTGTGTGTGATGTGGTCGTAGGCTGTGCAGCATGGCTCTCTTCGTTACTGTATTTGTGGATGGCTGTTGATATGATAGTTAACGCTATATAGAGTACTGCATGTATTTTGTGTGGCTCTGGACTTTATTACTTGGTCTTGTGTGTGTTAATTTTACATGTGACTGAGTTTTGATTTGCAGATGTTTTTATTGTGGCAGTGGTGTGTACCTTTGGGTGTACATACATTTATGATGTAATTTGGAACTGGTGTAGCATTTGTTTGTGCTTGTGTTACCATGTATGATTGAGATGGATCAGATGTAATGTTATTTTTTGTTTTTCAGAACTTTTGCATCTATGTAGAAGTTCCATGCATTTAAGTTATAACCGTTGCTTCTAACAGAGGAAGTTTACATAGAACGAGTTAGTATATGTGGTGTTGAAATGTAAGCTGCACAATTTCCAGGCTATTTTATTTACAACTTGTTTTCTCTTTTGTATTGTATTTCTTGAAATGGATTAGTGCTTAAAATGTTTTACCATATAGAATATTTAATTTGGAGAACTTTAGGATAGTTTAAACGAATATATTTTTGTTGTCATTTTTTCAGCTGTTTCTGAATGAATGGCCGTACTGGTTTTAATGCTTTTGTTTGTGTTTCTTTTTGACATTATTTCATAGTATGCATGTTATTGCTCAGTCAAGGTAATCATAGTTTTTAGCTTGTCCTTTTTTTTTTTTTTAACCATCCTCTTTCTGCATGTTATGCTTCTTTTCTTTGTATTTATTTATTTGTGTGTGTGTTTGCATGTGTTTTTCTTGTGCTAAACATTCCTGTTTATATATTTTTCTATTTTAGCAGATTCTTTTATCCTCTTGCTGTCTTTGGGCATTATAAATTGGTCTTATGTACTTGTTAATTGTATATGTTTCTTATTGGTGTCAGCTGGCGGTATTTGTATTACTTGCTTATTTGTTTTGGAAGTCTTGTGCTGATAGTCGTTTCTTTAGTACCTGTTTTTTAGTTCTTTACTGTTGTTTTGTGCTTGTTGTTGGGTGCTAATCACCATATTTCTTATCTATTTATTTTTGTTGCCACTGCAGTTGTCTGCCATCAACCATGTTCCACAGCCTATCCTTCACCCCCCCCCCGCCAAAAACTGAACATCAGCTGCCACCATCTCCTGTCCCTCATTCATCGGGTGTACTGTACCCTCCTTAGCCTCCTCTGGGCTCAACCCAGACCCCATTCAGGGCCATTGAAGAGACTGAAGATGCTTGTGATGGGGAGTGTGCCATAGCTCCCTGCCACTCTGTGGTAGCCTTGCAAGCTCTGCAGTCTCTCCCTCTGGAAAGTGCATGAGCTGTTCTGCTCATGGGCAGTCTCCTGACCAAGTGGTATGCTGCTCGCAGAGCAGACCTTGTCAGGCTATTAATGTGGCTATTTCAGTGATCCTAGGCAGCCTCACTTGCTCCAGGATGAGTAAGCCAACAATGACCACTCACTCCAGTCCGTCCAACACCCATGCCACTACTTGAACACTTCTTATTTGGGACACAGTGGGCCAGATAGAGCCCATCTTTCATCTTGATCATCTGTTCCACCTTTCCCTATACCTGTCCAGTTTACTGTGTCATACCAAGGACTTGACCCCACTTAGCATGGGCATCCTTAATGTAAACAGTCTGAGGAAATGGGTAGAGAGGAGAGTTTTGTGTTTTCACTTTTTTCAACCTCACAGCTTGATTCTTTATTCTCTATGCCACGGCTTCATTTGGTTATCTGTTTAGAACTGTGTTATCTTAGTTCATTCTTCTTTGATGATATTTTGGATAGCTTGTGTTACATATTTTCGTCTGGCTGTTCTGTGGGCTTTTTATTTATTTATTACTGGTTTGGTTCTTTTGAGATATATGGTTTGCTTTTTTTGTTCGTAGTATATGGTCATCTATTTATAGGGGTTGTTGATGAACTCATATTTTTGGGGCCTTTTGGTGTGGACTTTTTGTGGTTCTTTTCCTTTTTTCATTTTTGTATCTCTTCATCATGTAGTTATTAAATTATTTTGAGTTATTTGAGAATAATAACAATTATTGTATTCCGTACTCCAAGTAAGCAGGTCACTTTCCAGAATCTTCTGGTTTATCTGATGGTTTTACATTATCAAGTCTGTCCACTTCAGTTATAGGATTGTCCGCTATAGGCATCAGACTCTTGTACCATTGAAACACCATCAGTTATAAGAACTGGTACTTTTCCATTATCGGGACAACAAATACTTCCTGATTATGACAATCGCACGTCATAAATTATTCGATTAATGTACCGGGAAAACTGATGTGTGCTGAAGGAAACCTATAAATCCAGTCGCAGTGTAGTTTTTGTTTGATAATCATGCCCCTTAAATTTTTATTTATTCACTTAACATTTGTTTACCGGGATAATCCGGCTGGGCAAACCCTATACTTCCTGATTTCGTTTCATTTTCACACGACAGTCTTGGACTAACTAGACGGAAATGAAAAGCGATTGTTCATTGGCCAAATGGGAAAGAAGTGAAACATCGTGGGAGTGCCTAAACATATTGCAGCTGGTAACAAAGTGCAGAAATTCAAGTGTAGGAAAATGTTAACAGTTCATAAAGAGAAAATATTATAACTCATTCATACCACACTCCCATGCATACTCACTTGTAGGCATGTGGCAAAGCCAGTGCATTACAGGTATCTGTTAATTAAACACCACTAAGACCACATCAGTCTATTTATTTATTTATGTATTTTTTTTTGGGGGGGGGGGGGGCTTTTGAGTATTGAGACTGCGATTTACGTTAAAAAAAGATATATGCAAGCATTTCTTTTACTCTCCATTTCACCCTGTCTGAAAGTGTGATCATGGCATTTACCTGCCTTTTCACACAATTTGATTAAAGTGTGTCCAATGTACATATACCTCTCAACTCTCTCTTGATGTCGGCTTACACCCCTCCGCATTCCCTACAACTGGCAGTTTTAGGAGAAAAGTGTTGTCAATCATATTTAATAAATAATGGCAATCATTTGAGTTATACAATTGTTTTTCTCCAAAAAATGCATGCTAATTCACTTCCTATTAAACCCTGTTGGCATGCATTATTCGGAATAAAGCAAGTCTATAAGTTAAATGTTTGTCATTATTTATTAAATGTGATTGACCATACTTAATATATCTGACAGGAAAATAAGTGTGTGTGCACATTAGTAGCAGCCCAACAATCAACGTTATAATGAGCGCTAGGATTCCAAACGCTCATTATGACTGTTGCCCCGATAACGGAAAAGTTCCTAGAAACTCATCACCTTCTCTCATAGTGTACCTCACCTCCCATTGCTGTCCAGATCTCAAGTAGTGATACAGCATCTCAGTAAACATTCATGAGTTTGTTCCAGTTATTTTACAATATGTTGGGAGTTTTTTCAGGACTGTATTTCATGGAGCTAAAACAACATTTGAACTATGTACCTATTTTAGTTAAACCGCTGGTTCAGACACTCCATGAGTAAATGAAGTGTGTTTTGGTTGTTCTATGACTTTGCATTACGCATTTGAAACATGCGATTTACAGGACTCAAAAATTGGCAACTTATGCTGGACATCTGGCCTGAATTTCAAAAATGGGTTCTTTTACCTCAGTTTGCTTTGAAATTCATCAGTAGCATTGCGGGTAGTTTTGAGCAGAGACGTGGTGTGCTGCAGTGAAATGTAGTGGTTGCTGCAGTTGTTTTATTTTTGAAAGTCTGAACATTGTCTTAAACAATTGTCCAAGGGTTATTCCATCTACTAGTAAGTGCAACTGTAAAACTGGTGTTGTTTGTATTGCTATATGCAGCACCTTCTCTTCATTTTATGTTGGAAAAACTAAACCCCAACAGAAAAGAATTTATGAACATTATTCAAGAATTTGCAAGGGGTCGACTGCGGTGGTGGTAGCGTTGTCGCCTCACACTAAGACGTCGTGTTCGATTCTCAGCTAGAGCGTCTTCTGTGTGGAGACATGCGTGAATGGGCGTACCTTCGCTGAAGGTTGTGCGTCAGGGCCGGCAACTCGGCACGTAAAAATCTACTGCCAATCATTAGCGGACCGGCGTTCCGCTGTGGCGACCCCTAGCCGGGAAAAGCCGAAAGACACAACAACAACATTCAAAAATTTGCAAGGGGTCATGAAAAAATGCATTAAGCATTATATGTGTTGCAAAGTTTTAAGAAATGTATCTTTTATTTTAGAAAAGGTAAATGAATGACTTTTAGGTGTGGTGACTGGGTAACTGTTCTGCTATGTAGGGAATTGTTCTGGTAGATCACTTTAAGTAATGATACTCCACCAGGTCTTAATGACCAAATCTGCATAGTTCCTCTTTTAATGATGAGAACAAACAAGCTGGCTCATTAGATTTTTGCAGCCACCCTGTTTTAGCCATATGTCCTACCTATTTGTCTTTTGTTTTCCAACTGATGTATTTCTGAAGAAGTCTTTACCTTTGGGACAAAAACACTCAAATTAAAATACACACTTTGTGTGAATCTGGGTGTTCTGTTGTACTGGTTCTTAGTTTTTTTTTGTCTATAACTCGTAGGTTTGCCATTTTCCTGGGTTTATTTTTAAAGCGTGCTACCTGTTATGCCACTTTTCATGTACAGTGTTGGCATGTCATCAGACATTTGCCTTCACCTTTGCATATCATCAGTCGTTTATATAGATCTTTGGTGTGTGATCACACCTCCTAAAAGTCCAGTAAACCTGCCATATTTACATGGAGAAAATTGAAGTAAAAGCTACCCACTGCACATGCAAAACAGATGTATGTAAATAGAACATAAACTCACCTCCCCCAAAATACCCAAACCCACTCAAGTCGACACTATAGCCAAATCTATACTTAGTTTAGAAAAAAAAGGTAAAATAAAAAAAGAGGGTAGAACCACAAACTGCATTTTCACTTCACCTCACTGCAATAACCAACTTCTGCACTACACTCACACACACCATCTTTACAAAAAACACTTATATAATTGAACAATTTGTAAACCAAATTTATTATTAAAATGCAAAACATAAAAAAGTAAGTTAAACACCGACCACAACTTACCAGTCATAAATAACATTACTATTAAAAACAGGTTTGACTCTTTCTAAACCAAGGTTATCTAAAGTTTAGCTGAAATCTAAAACTAATGAATTACACCACCCTTACTGCATTGCTAAAATACATAGAAAAATCAACTGGCCTTACAGAAAAGCTTAAAAAGTAAATCAGCACTAAAACAGAAAAAGAAATTCACTACTCCAATTCATAAAAATCTACAGCAGCTACTCAAGCCACTGAACCCAACTGAAAGCAGTATTTTTTTCCTGAAGACAGAAAATTAAAAATGGGTAAATAGAATGTATGAGGGTCTGGTGTGTGTAATGGATGAAATCTGTTGTACTGTAGTTTTAAGAAAATTATGTTAGGAGTCATGGTTTCCTCACTGATCCTGAATGTCATTCCCTAATCCCACTGTACAAGATACTTCAGTTATTGCATACTAGACACTCTTGTGTCAGTATATAAATTGGACCCACAATGTGAAAAACATGTATATGCATTTTATTTTCATTTGTGGTGATATCAGGGGATATCATTGTTGCCAAGAATCATTCAGCTTTTGTGTTTCTTACTGTCCAGTTTACAGTTTGTTACAAGTTGGACTTGACTTTTTCTAGGCTTTGAATGGCCAATGTCCACACTGATAATTAGTAATACTAAGTTATACAGACATTGTAGGTCTCCCACAGAAAGAATGGAGGCATGCTGAAATCAGCAAGAAAAGGAGAGTAGTGTTGCTGGAACTGAATTCATCCTCAAGTCTTGGTGAGTACCTTTACGCGATGGACTCTGTTTTCACAAAATCTCACCAAGACAACACTGATATATAGACTGTGTGTTATATAGCATATATTATAGAGGAAAGTAGGTTAAGAAAATAAAAGTCAGCTGGGTACACAAGTACCAGGATAAAAAATGCCCAATCCTAGTGTGCACACTGAAGCCAGGACTGGAAAAATGGTAATATCAAATCCTCAAGTCATGAAAACAGTCCTACAGTGGGGTTAAGCCAGGCTCAGGGAGAGGATGGCCCCCTGTTGTAGGAGATGGTAATACACCACAAAAGAACACAAAAAATGACAGTCCCAAAAACAACTATAAAGATGACAGCATAGACTACTGACGATAAGGAAGAAATTGTGTATTGTTACTATTATGGCAGAAGTACAGAATTTCCAGATAGAAGATATTCATATTCATTGAGGAACTAGAGGGAAGAAAAATACTTGCACACGAAAATCTGCCAAAAGCTTTAAATGCAGATTAGCATTCATTAATACAATCGATCCCTGAAAACATTGCATAGAAAAAGAAACTTTGAGCTGCAAAGAAAAGAAAGCAACAGAGGAGGTGTGCAAATATGAAGAAGAAAACTCAAGAGTTTTTTGAAAGGTATAAAAAAGAAACATGGACATGGGAAAGAAAAAGATCTGATATAGTGCAATATTTATGCAGAGACCACAAAGGGGAAACATAGAACAGAGGGAATAGTAATATAGAAGATACAAAAAATAGAAACCAAAGTTATAGAATACCTGCAAAGTGAATGATTTAGTGTAGGAAGTCCAACACAGGTAATGTTACAGCATGATGGGAATGATGAGTCACTAATTTAAGGAGACACAGGTAGAGTGGGAGATATCTGAAAAAAATGTGGACATGGGAAAGAAAAACAAGTTTGATATGGTGCATTATTTATGCAAAGGAGAAAGCAAAATTAAGCAATACAAAAAAGCAGCATCAAGGATGGTTGAAGAGAAACACAGGCAAAGGCACCCAGATATAGAAAATTTCACTGTACAAAAAAGTAAGAAAACAAATGGGGGAAAAAGAAAAGAGGATTATTAATGGAGAAGTTAAAGAAATGGAAAGTGAAGTACTACATTACCTGCAAAATGAAGAATTTTGTGTAGAAAATCCTGCTCAGGTAATTTAACAGCATTGTGGAGTAATGAGTGTCCAAGCTAAGCAGAAACAGGTGGAACAGGAAGCGTCTGATCATTTGCCACATGATGATGCTCTGGAGCCTTCAGCAGGAAACCAGTACAAAATGTCAGTTGGAGGTGCATAGCAAGGGAAGGAGCAGGAAACAGTGGTAAGTCTGATGTAGGTAATGTTGTGGAGTGACAGGCGAATGAATTCCCATATGAAGGTGCAGCAGATGACACAGGATGCACCTAAAGAGGGTATGTCACAGGAAGACATTCTGGAGCTTTCTGTAGAATGCCCACAGGAAACAGATAGTAAAGAATATGCTATCAGTTTAGAAGAAAATTATCTAAGGGAAGAGTTGCTTGATTTAATAGAGATGGATAGACATATTAAGATCGATGAAAGAAATAGATTACAGAAAGTAAATAAGACCCAAAATGTTAGAAGTCTGATAAAACAGATGAACACAATAATCAAGACTTGTTGTTGTTGTGTCTTTCGACTTTTCCCAGTTAGGGGTCGCCACAGCGGAACTCCGGTCCGCTAATGATTGGCAGTAGATTTTTACGTGCTGAGTTGCCAGCTCTGATGCACAACCTTCAACAAAGGTATAATCATTCACGCATGTCTCACACAGAAGACGCTTTAGCTGAGAATCGAACAGGACAACGTCTTACTGTGAGGCGACAATGCTACCGCAGCACCACTTACAGAAATTCATGTGATATAACAGAAATAAATAGGATATATTACTATGCAGCTAAATTAAAAGCAAATAAAGTCTTACAAAAGAAACGTACAGCAACAAAGGAAAGAAAGAAAGAAAGAAAATGCCATCATGGAAGTATTGAATAGAGAGAACTATAAGGCAGTTAAGACATGTCATTGTTAGAGGAATATAGACAAGGGAACAGAGCAACAAAAATAGTTAGAAAAATAGACACAGTAAAAGCAATGCACAGTATCAGAACAAACCAGAATCTGTCATACACTATTGGAAATCATAACCTAAATATATCAGCACAGGCAGAAAATGTTGGAAGATATGCAGATAAATATAAAGGAAAAGTACAAAAATAAGCAACTCATTGATGACCCAAAAAAGTTTGAGAGAGACCTGGGAAACAAGTCAAAAGTAACAGAAACACCACAAAAAAAAAAAAAAAGAAATAGACACATTTTGGAGAAATATTTATGAAGACCTTATGGAATATAAAGATGCTGAATGGGAAGAAAAATTAAAAGAAGCAGTTGTTGTTTCTTTCGGCTTTTCCCGGTTAGGGGTCGCCACAGCGGAACTCCGGTCCGCTAATGATTGGTAGTTAATTTTTACATGCCGAGTTACCAGCCCTGACGCACAACCTTCAATGAAGGTACGCCCATTCACGCATGTCTCCACGCAGAAGACGCCCTAGCTGAGAATTGAACCAGACAGCATCTTACTGTGAGGCGACAATGCTACCGCAGCACCACCACCGCGGTAAATAGTTTAAATGCACAGGATATGAAATGGGGTGAAGAAATGGCCAGAGATGGAAAACCCCAGTCCCAGATGCAGTACCTAACTTCTAGCTAAAAGTATTAACATCTTTAAATGAATATTTAGACTTTAGTAAGAATTACTTGTGCATCCCAAACAGGCACTATCTTAGTTAACAGCAGGAAAAACAATATTCCTACTCAAGAGTGAACTTGTAAACCATCCTAAAAACAATAGACCAACAACTTGCCTTCCAAGAGAGTACAAAATGGAACTGATGCAGACAAGAGTTTATAGTCATTTAGAAGAAAAGTCAATCATGGCAATAAAACAAAGGGGTGACAAACCAAAGTCTTATGGAACAAAGGATCATTTATTGCTAAATTGCACCATAACAGAGAATTGTAAAAATGGGAGGAATCTAAGTATGACATGGATAGATGACAAAAAAATGTATGTGACAAAATCCCACATTTATGGCTAAATGTTTGCTTACAGATATGTACAATACTTCCTACATCGATCAGTTACATTACAGTGATCATGACATAGTGCCAAAGCACTATGCAATTAAGCCTTAACAATGGGCAAATTATTATCACAGGGATAAGAATTCAAAGGGGGGGGGGGTATACCAGGGTGATCTTTGTCACTGCTGTTGTTTTGTCCTGCCCTTAACTCCTTAAGCTGTTTAGGTAACAGATTAAGTCTTGGTTACAATTTGGCTCCCAGAAAACAACCTTACCTAAAGACTTCTCATCTACATATTTGTGGATTATTTAAAACAATGTAGTTCATCAGATGAGGAGTTGTAAGTACAATTCCAAGGGGTTAAAACTTTCTCAGATGATATAAGAATGACATTTGGTCTTGATAAATGTACATAAATAACATTTAAAGCAGGAAATTTCCAGTACCAAGAAAATATCAATCTAGGACAGGAATGTTGGTATAAAGGAATGTCAGCAGGAAGGCGTGTATGAATATTTGGGAACTGATGAAGGATTGACAATAATACATTAAGAAATGCAAATTAAATTCAGTAAGAAATACTTCAGAAGACTAAAACTAATATTGAAAACAGCCTTGACAGCTGGAAAAAAATTGAAGCTGTAAACCAGTTTGCTCTTCCTGTTCTAATTTACTGTTTTAGTTTGATTGGCTGGCCCGAAAAGGTATCGGATCAGTTGGACAGAAAATGAAAATGCTGCTTCACACTTATCAAATGATATACAAAAATCAGTCTATTCCAAGATTATATATTCCACGTTCTGAAGGAGAAATGAACCTCCTTGAAATTGATTACATGTATAGATCTGCAGTCGTGGGGCTGCATACATATCTGCTGATCTTATCAGATCCAAATATAATAAAAGTTTGAAAAACATGAAGAGAAGAAATCTAAGATGACCTCTTTGGTTAGTTTAGCAGAAGCATTCTGAGAGGGAATGGAAGTCAGTCCAGAAGTAGACAAAAATTTGACAGCAACTGAATGTGCCAAAAAAGGCAAACCAAACAACAACAAAAAAGAATATAAGGAGAAAGAAAGATATTTGCAAAAGCTAGAAATATAGTGGCAAGGATAGAGATTTCTTGGAACAACCTCATGTTGACTTAAGATTTGATGCAGGAATGGTTAAGGAGAGATGGGCTGAAATCAAAGGATGAAAGGTTAACTCTGTACAAGTTTGGGAACAGTCATACACCTTGTTGTTCAGTATGATAGACTCACAACAGAGGACCTGTACACTGAATGGCACAATAATGTGGCAAGACTGTTGCATTGAAGATTGTGTAAACACTACAATATAGACGTAGCTGAGAAGCATTGGAAACATGAACCAGAAAGGATTATAGAGAATGGTGGTGTACATCACATGGGGTCACCTATTATCAATAATTAAAAAAAAATAGATGCGAAAAAAAGACAAAAGTAACATTGATCATTAAAATTACTGCACCTAACGATTATAGTATCTCATGTACAGGGAGTCACAAAGTCATAAAATATCAGGATTTGCAGGCCGAAACAAGAGCAATGTGGAAGAAAGATACCCAGACAGTTCCAATAGTAGTAGGGACAATGGGTCTAATAAAAAAAGAATACACAGTCGTATTTAGATATACTACCAATACATGTAACTCCAGTCAGTTGTAGGCATATTGCAGTTGCTGCAAAGAATACTTTTGGTGAACATCAAAGGCTGAAACAAAACCATGTGACATTTATAAAATATCAGTAGCCAGTGTGACTGATACTTGGGTATTATTACTGCATACAAAGTAGACATTTGATTAAAAGCAAACCATTTTCTTTCCGTAGCCGAGTTTTACCCAAGATGAGCAGGGATGATCCTGAGATGCTAACAATGTGTAGCTTATTAATAAGGTTTGTTAATTGTAATGTAAAGAGGAGTAACACGTAGTACTCTTAAGCATTTGTATTATTATTATTTATAAGCTTGCATCCCTAGTAATTTGGCTTTTTAGTCTTCATATCCTGTGAAAGTTTAAATGGTTGAAGCCCTCGGTGTGTGTTTATTTCTACACACATGCACATTCATTTGTTAACTAGGCTGTTCTGTTGACCTAAAGCATGGCCATGAACAAAGCATTTAACTCAAACCCAGTAAAGAGACGTGGATTTATAGTAAACTAGTATAGTAAAATAGAGACAGTGTGGATGTATAGTAAAATAGAGAGAAAGTGTGGACTTGCACTGTTATATGATACTATATCAGGTTACTCTAAGCATAATTATAGTCAGATCAGTGAGTGCAGTGTGGACAAATCTTAGTTTATAGAACATTCACAGTATGATCCAGTGCCCCAGAAGTATTATATTATATACACGAGCTAATCATTATTTATGGTGATAATCGCATTATGAAATGTGACAGTTTGTAAATTCTGCAGTAAATTAAGTATCAGTGAGACTTGGTAGAGGAAACAAGAACCAGTGGATAGGTTGAGAAGAACACAGTGGTTGGAGTTCAAAGGTCAACCATCTCATTTAGAATCTGTGTACTGGGGGAGGGGAGGAGGACTGAGTAGAATGAAAAAAAATTGCTAGGAGGTAGGATTCTGTCAGCTGGTGAATAACAAAAGACAGGAGAAAATTATGAAAATAATGAGTATTCTGAGTAGTCATAGCTTATAAAGATTGTCAAATCACGCACTGGTGAAATTGAAATTGTTACGTGATACATTATGGAATGAAGAAGGTTCAAGCAAGCATATACAGGTGAAACTATCACATTATAACATATCTTTAGGAGGTATCATAGGAAGGCAAATAAAATAAGTCCAGGCAGGAATATATAACAGAAAATATGCTTTTACAGAGCAGTGAAGTTGTATAACCAGTAGGGTTGGCACCTTTTCAAATGGCCAAAGTGGGACATTTTCGGGACACACATCAGATTTTACAGGCCGACACATACCCACGGTCAGTACAAAGGATAGAACTTTACTTTTTTGCCTAAATAAAAGTTATTCTTGTAGCAGTTTTTTTTTGCTTATTCTGTTTCTTGTAACATTTAGGTATTTTAGATGCAGAAATAACTATTTTATGCAGCTATTACATAAAATATGGGACATAATTATGTCCTACAATCCCAGGACATTTGCCATTTTTAATATTTTTTGTCAGGACATAACTGCCCAAAGAGGGACTGTCCCTCGCAAAGTGGGACAGGTGGTAACCCTACCAGGCTTGTTTTCAGTCAGTTGCAGTTAATGTTTTTATCTGGTTGTATTACTGTGTATGACTGCCCATCTTCCCAAATTCTTTGTTGCACATGGACACTTCTTTTACTTCCCATGTAGTTTAGACACCCACATTACTTATAGGTAGAGTTTTATGAATGAGGCAGTGTTTTACTTCTGCCGTTAATGGTAAGTGCCATGGACAATACATCCATTTAAAGTCTGAAAAAATGCATGCATGTTTTCCATCTGCCTATCCTGTCTTCTTGGGGTGGTTACATTTATATTCTTTAGTGAGTTTAAGATAATTTAAAGTTCATCTATATTTAGTTATTGCCATTGAAACTGCAACTTTGGGTTCTAGTTGTGATGGTGGTTGAACTAAGGCTATCCCTGCTTATTTCACTGTGGTGGTATAGTTTCAGCATCTACCTTGGTCTTTGAAGTAAACAGTTACACATTAAAGATGAAGTATGCACATTTTTGCTAATCCACAAAAGATTAGTTTTTAAAAAAGTATTACATTGTGAAAAATGCTGACATTTTAGATAACCCAATTAGCTTTAATAATGAATAATAATTGGTATATTTCATGAATATAAGTTAATTTTGGCTTTTACTTCCTCTGTATAGCTTTATAAACAAATATAATTCACAGGCTTCCTGTTCAGAAGAAAACAGTTACAGTATATTACTTTGGTACTAAAAAAATATAATGACATTTAGGGTATGTGTGTGTGTAAGTAAAAAAAAAATGTTATATATATATACATACACACACACAAACACACACACATATATATATATATATATATATATATATATATATATATATATATATAAATACAGTAGTATTTTTGCAAGTGATAGCATGTTGACAATAAATTAATATGTTAAGCTTTCCTATAAAAATGCCGTACTTTGCTCCTGATTTAAAAAAAAAAAAAAAAACACTGCTAATGATGGAGTGTGCCATTAAACTGCTGACATAGACTCCTGGGATACTAAGGAAACCAGCTAGCTTTTATATGGAGTTCCAGCAGACCAATGGTGGTGTCAATTTTCAGATGTTATTAATAACATTTCTATTGCTGGTTTGTTTGGATACTATTTTTAATAATCCACAGGGAACTAAACCCTTTTATAAAGTAGTTAATTGAGGACTCTGAATGGGCTATTGTAGCCAAGCAGAAGTCCTTTAAATCACTGTTTTGGCTGAATGGCAGCTTTGTGAATAGAGGTCGTATGTTGTCTGAATCAATTATTAATAAATGTGAAAAAT
This sequence comes from Protopterus annectens, assembly GCF_019279795.1. Classification (NCBI taxonomy): domain Eukaryota; kingdom Metazoa; phylum Chordata; order Ceratodontiformes; family Protopteridae; genus Protopterus; species Protopterus annectens. The sequence continues at coordinate 328,340,549 of NC_056748.1, forward strand.
CTTCTAGCACATAATTCCTAGGGGTCACATATTGCTGCAGATGTGAAGCTAATGCAGCTTAGATAAGTCTGGGCAGAAAAAGTACTGTCAAGGTTGTTGTGTTTACATCTTTTGCATTACATTTCTCTTCAAAACTAAGTATAATTCATCAGATAGAAATAGTGGTGGTACAAGGCTTGTCAGGTTTGTGACCATGGCTTTAGATGAGATGTATCCTGTTGGCATGTAACCCTGTTGTTTAAAAGCTTGCGTAAAAGAGAAACATCTTCCTTTGAATCGTAAACTTTACATACCAGCAATTTTCTTTGGAAACACTTTAGCTGGATTATCTGTTTTTCTTAGTTCTGATCATGTTCTTATTGAATGAACCTTTTCCTTATTGCAGTCACTAAAGTTCTATCGTGTGTGAAACTTTGCAGAGTGAAAGACAATAAGGTATAATTTGGGGTTATTGTGTTAATTTTATAAGGAAAATGCTTGCAGTGTTTTTGCATTTTACATAAGAAGTGTATCACTATTAATTGCATCTTTCACATTAACATCAGAAAACATGTAAAGGGCCTTATGCATGCTTAAAGCATGGGTAGTTACTTGCTGTGAGATTTCTTAAAGGTTGGTGGTGGTAGTTTTAACTACATTACTGAGTTTAATGTACTCATAAAAAAGTATGTCATTGTCAGATTTGATTGGCTGGCTGCATTCTCAAAAACAAATTGAATCCCCTGTTTTTTAATACTTACATGCTCACAATGTAGAAGTATTGGCTGATTGTCTCTTTACTGAAGCCCAGAAATGCTTTTCTTTTAATTATAGAGGCCGTACTTTTTTTCCTCTATGCCTTTTCATTTCTTCTGCCTGTCAGCCAGCAGCCACCTCCCACAAAAACATAAAGCTCCCCATGCAGTATTGCACCCTGTCATTTTATTTATTTATTTATTTAACATTTGTTGACCAGGAAAGTATGACTAGGACAGAGTCTATTTTAAGTGGATGCCTGGGGAGAAATGCTCCAGATGTATGTCTTCGGAATGTGGGAGGAAATTGGAGTACGCGGAGGAAACACACGCGAACACAGAGAGGACATTCAGACTTTGCACAGAAGGCACCCCAGCTGATAATCGAACCCGAAAACCTCTTGCTGCGAGGTGACAGTTAACCACTGTGCTTGCCCATATCTTTGTGTTGTTACCTCCGTCTCCTTGTGCTAGCTACCACTTTGAGGTTATTAATCTTAAAACAAACTGACTATGACACAGCATTAAAAATGGTCGTTAAAGATTTTTTTTGCTTCTGGGAATTTGTTTCCCGCAAGGCATATGAAGTATGCCCATGCCATGGATCATTTCAGCATTGAACTATCTCTTTTTAATAGATATGTAAGCCTGGGCAAAATCAAAGTTTTTAGTACTTCATATAGCAATGTTATTTACCACGCATTGTTAAAGCTAAAGTGGGGAGGAACTACGATCTAGACACTTTCCTCACAGCTGACTTTCCAGCTCCCTGAATATTCTGGTAGAAAATAAACTTCCTGACAAGCTTATTTCTTAATTACTTCTCAACCTAAGCATAGGGCGGCCACTGTGGTGCAGCGGTTAGCATTGCCGCCTCACAGCAAGAGGTTTTCCGGTTCGATCCTCGGCTGGGGTGTGTGGAGTCTGCATGTCCTCCTTGTGGTCGCGTGGGTTTCTTCCAGGTGCTCCAGTTTCCTCCCACATCCCAAAGACCTGCTGTAGATGGATTGGGCACTCCAAATTGGCCCTAGGTGTGAGTGTGTGTGTGTGCCTTCTGTGGAAGGTTGGGTGCCGAGCTGGCAACTTGACACCATAAAACTCCACTGCCAATCATGAGCAGACAGGTGATCCGCTGTGGTGACCCCTAACCGAGAAAAAGCCGAAAGAAGAAGAAGACTTCTCAACCTAAGCATGAGTGGGTGTAAGTGATCAGCCTCAACAGTATTTGTAGAAACTTCAGCAATTTCCTATGTATCCTGCCTCCTAGATAAGCACGTATCCCCTACAGCAACAATACCTGACAGTGCCTTCCAGGCATTTATCTCAGATGGCATTTAAAAGTCAACTCTGATGTCCATCAAAAGGCTCAAAAATCATTCTTTGGCACAATTATCTTGGTTACCTTGAAGGACTATGTCTTTGTTTCATCAGAGCCTCCAACACATTTACTGCTTTCCAGCATATCTTCACTATATTCTCATTGCCATCACCTTTCCTGATACATAGACATTAAATAGTACTGTTTGTTTCTAAAGGATAACCCACCTTTTGTGTATCACTAGTCAGCTGGTTTCAACTCCAGTGCCAGGTTTTCAAATCTGGTTTGCTCCGATTAACATCATAAGTGTGTGTTTGTCACCACACCCTTACTGCCTTTCAGACCTTAACAGGTTTTATTTACAGAGGCATGGATTATGTCAGATTTCCAAGAGCGTTGTTTTTCATAAAATCATGTCTCTGTCTCCCATCTCCTGCTTTTAAAAGAACTAGTCTGTCAGTTGGCATAGAGGATTAAGGCTGTGAGCTGTCAACAAGCTACTTCCTGTGATCCAGGGATTGATTTCCCTCAGCCTATAGTTACTTAATTGTGTGACTTGGAGCAAGTCTCTTCTCCAGACAGTCATATGTGTGGTGAAATATCTCCGTGTGGATCATTGCTCTGTCCTGGTTAACAAATACAGACAAGCAAGCACATAAATAAATAAATTAAATAAATAGTCTTACACTAATTCATTTTTTCTTTCCACAGTGCACAAGGGCCAAAGTTACCTGTAGCACTACTGCATTGTAGTTTCAGTTAAGACTACTTTTTGCCCCACTTTGTAGTTTCAGTTAAAACTACTTTTTTTGCCCCACTCCTTTCAGCTAGGAGTAGTACCACAAAGTTCAGTTCTCAACCAGCTTCTTTTTTCCTTATTTGTAAATTCACTAAACCTATTGGCCGTATAGACCTCAATGCTGTATTTTTCAGTCACTGTAGTTCTTAGGTCAGGTCACTGTCCACAGTCTTGCCATCACTCTAAACTAATTTGCACCATATATCTGGCAGTGAACTATTGCAAAACAGTTGGTGCTGTTTGACATTTGTGCCAGATTGAGAGTAGTCAACCCTGACTGCATAGTCACCTCTTATATGCAAAAGGCAATGAAAACTGCAAATCTCACACGATCTGGTCCATCCACTTCAACTTTGGGACTGGATAGATGCAGGCAGCCATCGCTCAGCACCTTTAAGAGCTTCCCAAGCTCTAAAACTCTCTTGTTAGTTGCTGTAATGCACCACAGGTCCCCATCTCTCCAGATCTTATTTGCTGTTTTTGAAACAACTCTGTGAGATTTTGAGAGGCAGTCCCAGACTCACTTAGTAATAGAAAGTATAAGTAAAAATCCTTTCAATGGATTGCACTTGGTTTCAGGTCAGATCTTTACAGTTTTCTTCACATTCTGGTTAGTGGATATTCAAAATGGTTAATTTTTGTAGCGTAGTCATTCCTCCCATGCACATGGTTAAATATATAATTCTTTGGAATTAGTTACATTATTGGCTGTTTTAGAATCTGGATCTGTGTTTTTATACTGCATCATTTTGCAGTTATAGATTAAGGCCTTGGGGTTCTACAGATGTGCTAAGTGTGGTTACTAGATTCTCATTCGAGACACAGTGCAAAACATTTTTTGCAATGTGTGTTTGTGGGTGGAGCATCTAGGTACTATATGTAACATTTGTGACAAATTTGGCTCCAGGACATTGCAAGAAAAATGAAATAAACTGATATTAAAGGGATTGTTACCCTTAGACTTTTCCCTTCAGTGTATATGAGCCAATCAAAAATCACAAAGCATATCTCAAGCAACCAGAACATACACTTAACCGGCATCTGCCAATCCCCATGGGTGCCAGTTAAGTGAGACTTTGCTGTATTAGCTTTTCATTAGGAAATTAATTATTCATGTGTTTAGAGTGCAAACCATCTTTATTTATATCAGTTAATTCCTGTGGGTCTCTACACAGTCAGTCACTTAATGCTGACTGGTTGAAAGTGATGATGACACTAGTAAACAAAAAATAGTTCAGTCACTTAATGTTGACTGGTTGAAAGTGATGATGACACTAGTAAACAAAAAATAGTTCAAGATGGGTATCCTCTCTTCTCCACCGTTTCCAAAGTTGCCGGAGAGATCCCCTTCACTTCTACTGCTGTTGCTTCTGCTTCTTCCCTGGGACCTATCACAGTACTGAGTATTTTGGGACAACTGCTGCTCTGCAAACTCCTTCATTAGTGCTGATGTCAACCTTTGAATTGGCACTGATATCCCCTTTTCATTAGTTACCTTGGCTCCTTCAGCTTTATGATGCTGAACGTTACAAGGTTCCAGGTGGTTGTTCTAACACATCTGTACATTTTCAGCCCCAAACCTTTTGGGGCCAACATTGGTGTTAGCCACATTGTCATTCACCCCCTTGGCTCTGAAACCAGCTTCAGTACTGACACTGACCTTGATCCCGGTGTTGGGAGTCAGAATGTTTCCTCCGACAAGTGTTTCAATAAGTTGTGAAGGAGAATGTTGTCTTCCTCAGTTCCATGTAGTTCAGGGTCAGTTGTTCAGGATCAGAAAGTGATACATAGGCAACCCAAAGAGCTGGATAAGATTCCATTGGACACAACCATCTTTAGATCCAAACCCTTGATACAGGGACAAAATAGCAGTAAAAGTGCAAACCCATCTTCCAAACAACACACACACACACCACACACACACACACACACACACACACACACACACACACACACACACACACACACACACACACATGTTTAAAGGAGAAAAATGTTGAGGAGGAATGACTGCACCAGGAGCTTGACTTGATGGCCAAGTTCCACTTTCACAGTATATCCCAAATACAGGAAGATTTTAAAATTGATAAGACATGCAGCAGTTCCTTCCTTTGTATTAATCTGAAACCCCTCTCAATCAACCTAGTCTTATTAGGGTCTATATTAGATCTTATTAATGTCTAACAATGCGAAAAATGCTGATTGATCAACCTTATTTTAAAAAGTTAAAAAAAGCAAAAGAAATAACTCGATTTTTCTTAGGGAAAGAATTCGGTGTTGTCCCTTTTGTTTCTTGTTTTGTTGCAGTGCTGGGAAGGAAGGTTCTGGCATCAGGTAGGTGTGCGATTGTGTGTGTGTGAGTGTTAGGGTGGGTTAGCAAATAGTCACATGCCTTTTTAATAAAGCTGGAAATGGTAACTTTAAATTCTTTTTGCAAAATGCAAACAATTTTGACTTATTATTATTTTCAAATTTCTAAACTGCATGCTGTTTAGACATTTGAAAGGATTAGTCATAGTCAAAAATCATTTCTCCAACATTGTAGACCTTGCCTGATTGCCAAAATTGATCCAAAACATGTTCCCTTTTGTACCACAATTTAAACCATGCAACTGTATTTTGTGATGATCTTGCTGAAAGCTCCAACATCAGTAAGGGGGCCTAATAAGTTTTGTTCAGTCCAGTACAGCTCATTGGGAAAAAAATAGACAGTCACCAACTTTTTTTTCATGTAAGCCATACAGTCCAGACCGTTTCAGTTCACCAGCTACTCACAAATTCTTCCTCTTTGCCTTTCATCTGATAACACCTGGAAATTCCTGCAATGCTCCTTCAAAAACATATTTTTATTCTGTGATATTAGTATGGTGTCTCCTTGATTTTAAATCACTAAGTCAACTTCCACCTTGCTGCGATGTATTTTAAACATAAAATTTGAGAGTTTACCATTATTCCTTTGAAGTTCAGTCAAAGCAATGTCTAACCATTATTCCAAAAACAGTGTCTAACAAAATCTCTGTATCTTCAGTAAAGGCAGTGACATTAACACCTTGTTTAACACCAGTTGTTTTCATCTTTTCCTTTCATCACTTAGACTGCTTAGGTTCATAGATTCTTATTTAAGTACTGAGTAACCAGCCTACAGACCATTACAAGTCTAGCCAATAAACGATATTCAGAAGTTTCATTCACCTTTGTGGAGTGAAAGCATACTTGACTGGGGAATAATGTAAGACTGATCCAGGTGTATAGCTTTACCTTGGACACATCAAGGATGTTTCTCTTCTTCACATATAGTATAAATTTGTTGTGGTAGTGGGGAATGTGTTAGGATATGAATCTGTCATGCCAGTTACTCTTACTTGTTAGTGGAGGTTTAAGTCCTGTAACCAGGCTTTTGAAGAAACATTTGCTCTGCAAAGGAGGTTGATGTGGATCCAAACTTTCATGGCTCAAAAGGCATGGCACAGATCATCATGAAGGAATCAGTAAAACACCAGGTTCAGGGAGAAAGCTGTCAGTTTTTCAAGGTAACCAAAGGTTTTGAGGCCATTGATCATTTTAAATATGACGACTATCAGGTCTCGCAGTCCTAGTGACGTATTTTGATAAATATCAAAAAGGGTGTTATATTCAATAATGTGTTTGATACTGGATGAGCAAGTTGAAATTTAAAACTTTCTTGGAACTAGAGGAGATACCTTCAGAAATTAAGTGAGCCATATAGAAAGATTTTTGAACTACTACCAAGACATGATGATCAAAAGATAAGGAACTGCCAAAAAGATTGCCTGCATCCGTTATGACTGTGTCTGATTTGAATGTTGTGCTGAATACATGGTGTGACGCCCAACATTGTTACCAATATGTATTGTCCCCACGCTGGGCCAGTAATCAAGGAGCCTGAATCCTCCCCAGTGACACTGGAGAGGGACATGACCTTTGAATGCAAATGGATACACTCAGTATTTCCAAATGTAGACCTCTCTGCATCAAGTACAATTTCCCGTAAGAGCATACAGGGTCTGGATATTTCTATATCTGTCCCCGTTCAGATCCCAGGAAGACTCCCCACTGGTACAGCTATAGGGTTAGGTCCTCAGCCAAGTCCTCCAGCACCCGTTCTGTAAACCTAGTGCTTTGTGTCCCTGACCTAAATAGTTGACACACACAGATTTAATTTTCACACACACGCACCTGAGAAAGGCTGGCACAGGTTTACTTGTTGTGACCCCTTCTGCCCAGAGTATAAGGTAGTTACCACTGCCACTAGACACTTCACAATCAGCTACTCTAAGGCCCTTAACAAAGGGTGCCCAGTTATACTGTGCAGTATTAATGCTAATACAAATGGTAGTTCTACACCTTCTGGAGTGGCCCACAGTGTCACCAAATAAGTATAAGTACTCTCAAAGGATAGATACTCTCTACAAGAACCAGTCATAATAAAAGTATTAAATATATTTAATAATAAATCAGAAAATTACATGAAAATACTGAATATATATTTACAGTAAACCACAGAAAATATTGAAAACAACATTGATGGGCAAACTCAGACAAATAAAGAAAAACAATATCTAAACTAAGCTTCACTATATTCCTGACTGAATCTAAGAGTATTTTACTGTTCCCTAATAACTTACTTAGGCAAGGCAAGATAAAATATTTGAGCAGTCTTTATAGTCAGGCCCCAGACAGAATACTCTAGCCTCTGAGATTACTCCCTGCAAAATATAATATCCAAGATGACTTACAGAATGACCTCATCTGGTCACCTTACTCTAGGTTCCCACAATATCTCCTTTTGAAGTCTGAGACAGGACTTTAGAAGACTGCTACAATACACATTTGGAGCTTTTATGGCAATGCCTAGGAGCCAGAAACATTTACAACACTCCCCCCCCCCCCTTCTTTACAAAAGCTAACAGATAATGGCTGCTCCCAGACCTACTTGTCCCCAGGCCTACTCAGCACTTTTGGGTGCCAAACAATTATTTAACAGCTAATTTACATTTTCCTTATTTTTTTCTTAAAATAAGCCAGCTGGTTAGCCATTGCTGTGCCAGCATCCTCTATTAAAACATATGCATTTGATTCAGGTACCATAATACGTGTGCATTTCTCTTCATTTCAGCAGGGTGCACTGTTGATACATTTTATTTATTTATTTATTGTAGGTAGGTTTTGAAGTAGTAGTAGTGCAGTTCAAAAAATAAAGACATCACAAGATGAGCACTACATGACCTGCCCGATACTGCAGGAGATCACAGTTCTCACAGCCCTGCGGTGTAGCGAGTTTCTCCTAGCTGAAACCTGCTGCCTGGAACTCTCCCCTTCCACTGTCTTCATTACAGTGCGATTGTAACCAACATAAACAGTGCTAAAAGAATATGTCACTGAACCATTTTTTTAAAGGACTAGCCCTGTGGAATACTTGTCTTGTGGTGAGCACACTACTTGGTCGCCTTAGGTATTATCTGTCAACCCCCCCGAATAAGTAACCAACCTTTACTTTTCATTTTAGTTTTTGTTTTCTTGTACCAGGCTAATAGAAACTCCACATCAAACACAAAGAGTGGAAAAATCTGGGGATTACCTTAGGATACTGACCTGGGACTCACAACTATAACTGATTGTTTTCTTTGTTGTTTTCATGGTCTGCCTCATGGTTCATCCTGCTCTGTTTGCCTTCCCCCATTCCCACCCATGACCTCTTTCCATACCCATTTACTTGATTAGACTCCTCCCCTCAAACCAATTAGCAAATCTGCACCAAACCCTACACTGCACTCGTCCCCCAGACTAGTTAGGCAATCAACACTACATATTACTACAACTTATTTTTAACAACCCATCCTACTAACTATTCCCCCCACCCCTCTTCTCCATCACTTAAACTGCTTCACTAATACGTAAACCCTTAATCTCTGAACCATGCTAAATTCCTTATGCTCCTCCTTGTTTACTAGATGTCTCTTTATGTTACTGTGCATTCTACCCCAAGCCACATCACCAACATCCCATGTACCCCCATTATACTCACACACACCAACCCTTTCCCTTCTTTCAAAAACCCACTTATATAGCTTTTCTAACATATCTTCCTCCCTTTTCAGCCATACATGTATACACTTTACAAAAATCCGAATCCTTCCTCACCTTACCAGACAGAAACTAGTAATCCAGTCATTACCTAGATATACCATCAAATACAACTACCTTTCACTGCTCTTAAATCTGCTAAAACTGTTCAAATGTGGAGACATTCATTCTAATCCTGGACCTGCTCTCCCAGTAACTTTTCTCCTGTCTTCCCCAACTAAACATCTCCTACTTATCACATTAAACACATGTAGCATCTGCAATATAACTACCGCATTTCATGCTTGGCTGTCTCAATATTCTCCAGATATAGTAGCCATAAACAAAACCTGGCTTAAATCTCATAAAATCTCATATTCGCGGTACTAAAATCATGCCTCCTGTTTATAACATTCTAAGAGGTGACAGAACTCATAAAAAAGGTGGAGGTGTAGCCTTAATCTACTGTAACCACCTAACAATAACCGTTAACTGAAAATGTATTCCATCCTTCCAGAGGGCAGAACTTCTTAAAGCACCCCTGCAAACAACTAACAATTGCATTGCTATACATCCCATCATGACAAAACATCCCTGTATTAGAAGATCTTCTAGCTTGGACTACCCAAAATCTAACCAATGAAACCATTATTCTAGGTGATACTAACATTAACTGGAACATGCTAATCTCTGATTCCCGCATTCATAGTATCAGTCTATGTGGGTGCACCCAAGTTAATATCAGACCCACACGAACACACAATAACCAGCGGAGCTCAATCTTAAATTGGATCCTAGTGACAGACCCTCATAATTATAAAGATACCAGTACCCTGGCCAATATCCTAAGTGATCACTATTCACCAGTATACACCTATAGAGCCCAAACCCATGACAAAAAAACCTGCACCTGTAAAACATCTAGAAATCTAGCTAATTTCAACCAAGATATTTTCAGTAATATATGCTAAACTCTGTTGACTGGATCCCTCTAAGCATATTACCTCTGGAAGAAGCTGAGAGACACTTTAACATAAGTTTTCTTAGATACCTTTAACAGTCTTACACCCATCTGAATCAAGAGGGCTAAGCAAAATCATGCACCCTGGTTATCAAAGGCCACCAAGCATCTGCTAATCTCGAGTCCATTCCTGGAAAGAATGCCACAAAAATAAAAGTGAAACAACCCATCTCAAATACAAACTACTACGAAATTTAGCCAAAAAACAAGTAATTACAGATGAAAAACTACTTCGCTCAGCAATTACTTATCCAAACAACTCACAGAAATTTCGGAAGTCTGTCTCCACACTTCTTAACTCTGGAACCCCCCATAACCCCTCTCCAGCCCCAGACAAAAATCCACATGAAATAGCCCATCTTTTCAACTCCCACTTCATTAATAGCATACTTAGCCCTTTAAATCAGCCACTACCTAACACTCTGTCCAGCACCTATGACAATCTAGACCTATTACATATAGCTCAGACTAACCCACCCACAGCCAGTTCTCTCTCTCTCTTAATACTGTTCCTACCTCACTTGTGCACAAATGTTTTAAAAAGCTAAAACCTTGCTCACTATCTGCCGACAGCCTTCTCTCAGAATACCTAAAACATGCAGCTAGAGCAATTGCCGATGCAATTTCATACCCTGTTAGTATCCTATCCTCATTAATAGATCTAGCACAGAATCCAATTTTCCCAAATTATGGAAGAAATCCATCATAAATCCTGTGCACAAAGGTGATGACACTAACGAACTCCTTAACTACCGATCCATATCTGTTCTCTCCCATCTATCTAAACTTTTAGAAAACTGTATTCACACACAGGTCATGAAACATCTAACTGATAAAAACCTCCTTACACCAATTCAACATGGCTTCTCTCCAGCACATAGTACCACCACTGCCCTTCTTTCCTTCACAGACACTGTGAACAAAGCAATTGACTCTGGTCAAATAACTTCAGTACTTTGTTAGACCTATCAAAGACTTTTGACAGTGTCTCATCCCAAGTTACTTCTACAGCTATCAACTATTGGATGTTCTCAATCCACCTTTAAATGGTTTTCAAGCTATTTACCAGGCAGACAGACAGCAAAGTGTTAGAACAAAGCACCTGACTCTGGTCAAATAACTTCAGTACTTTGTTAGACCTATCAAAGACTTTTGACAGTGTCTCATCCCAAGTTACTTCTACAGCTATCAACTATTGGATGTTCTCAATCCACCTTTAAATGGTTTTCAAGCTATTTACCAGGCAGACAGACAGCAAAGTGTTAGATGGCAAGGTAGTATATCTGAATTCCTAGAAAATAAAACAGGAGTCCCCCAAGGGTCCATTTTAAGGCCTCTGCTCTTCAAGATTTTCATAAATAAACTGCATGCTGCCTGTCTTCAAAGCACACTTATCCAGTACTCAGATGACTCCATCATCATCACATCCTCTAATAATATCCACCATCTGCAAACCTTATCACAAAATTTCTTTATATCAGTTGAAACCTGGTTAACCGAAGCACAACTTCTGCTTAATGTAAAGAAAACTAAACTTATACTATTCTGAACAAAGGCAGTCTCACAGGATTTCACCATCTACTCCAATAATAAGACAAAAATAGAAACAGTAACCCATGCTCAGTTACTAGAGATTACTATAGACTACAGACTGTCCTTCAAAAAACACACAGTGCAATATAAAACACACTTTAAACTTGGCAGATTATATAGACACAAACTTTACATGGATAAACCGACTAAAAGGGCACTTGCCAACATCCTTTTGTTCCCATCCCTCCTTCATTGGTTCCCCCCATCTTTACCAACCTCCAAAAATCTCTTAAAAACAATCTCCAAGCACGCTACCACAAAATTGCCAAATTTGCAACTGGTTTACCATATCATTCACAACACTGTCTAGCTCTTAAGGAACTCCACTGACTAGAGTTCCAACAATACCTCAATTACACCCAACTAACTCTAGTTCACAAACTAATTTACAAACCAGATAGCTGCCCTATTCTTAAGAACATACTACAATCCTAAAATCTACAGTCTACCAACAAACAACTTGTAACCATTGGGAAACCTAACAAAAGAGCTGGACATAGCCTCTACTCCTATGCCATAGCTAGGATATGGAATGCCCTTCCCCCAGAAATCACTGTTGTAGACTCATTAAATGCATTCAAAATATCTTTAAAGAAATATTTTCTCAACCACATCTTTCACTGTACCCAAAGCGATAGGACACCATAAAAAAAGTATAGTTTTTCTTATCCTTCTCTTATCTTTGTAACCCCATCCTCCTACTACCATATCTCTTTCATCTCGTTAAGTTTTATATCTTCATCCCCCTACTCCCTTCTCTCTCTCACTATACCCACCAAGCTACCTACTTCTTCTATTCACATCATCCTTCTACTCCTCCAAACAAATATTACAGCTTTCCTTACTATATTTCCACCCTTATCCTTATTGTGATGAATGTACCCACATATAACTTCTATATTATTGTGTGTTTTACCATCTGTTACTTTGTGTGCTTTATATTATTCTGCTTATAGTAGCCCTCCAATTTTACGTTGTATTAATGAACTCATTTAATGTATTTTTGTTAAAATTTGCTCTGTATGTTCAGTTTTATGTCATATTTGTGGAGCTTTTCTCCCTGAGCCTCCACTGAAAATGGGTTTCTGACCCAGTGGACTTTCCCAGTTAACAAATGTCAGTTAATCAATAAATAAATAAATACATTTAACACAACCAAAGCTCACAAATGCATTTTCAGCACAAGCATCTGTACAAATCAGCTTGATATACAAATAGCATACAATTATTTACAAAATTCCAGCTAGCTGTGCTGACACAAGTCATACATCCACTGCCCTACTTCTCCCTGGCATGGCTGGCAGTACCTCTTATCATCACATCCCCCCCCCCTTGAAAACTCAAGCTAGCTTTTCAAGTGACACTTGAGAAACATGGCTTGAGAGAAATAAGCCTATCTGGGAATATGTTACCCTATTCCCTGTCTTGAGATTCCATCTGCCTTTGCATTGCTGACCCTTTTACAGTGTTCCAGTGTCCTGTCCTATGCCTACAACCCTAGGCTCCACCATAGTAACTTGGGATTTTGCTGGCTGGCTGGCTCCCTATAGCCGTAAATCCCCCTAAGACTCCTCCTGCCTCCTACTGGAAATACTCAGCACAAGGGCATCCCTATCCTGGTAAGGCTTCATGTTAACATGGTACAGCCTGTGCCCTGCCTAGCAGTTTTACCAAATAGTTAACATCACTGGCCTTCCTTGCCACCTTGAAGGGTCCTTGACAAGCTGCTTGCAACTTAGTGTCTGACAGGAGTGAGAACCATCACCTGCTGTCCCACAGCATACTGTCTGGCTCGAGCATTCCTGTCATACCAGACCTTTTTCTGATGTTGGGCACCTGCCGGGTTCTCATGGGCCAAGCGCATGAGCTGTGTAAGCCTTGTCCTGAGGTTTAGGACATATACCACAACAGACTCCTTGTGAGATTTACACTCACTCTCCCACTCATCACAAATCAAATCTAGACGTCCCATCATCCTATGGCCACACAGCAGCTCAAAGGGTGAAAAACCTGTGGATTTCTCTGGCACCTCTCTGTAAGCAATCAATAAATGGGGCAAATATTTGTCACACTCCCTCTTAAACTAGTTTGCAAATGCCGGTAGCATGGTTTTTAGCATAGAGTTTAACCTTTCCACAAGACCATAATTCTGGGGGTGGTAGGGGTGGTCTTTAAGTGTTTCACCCTACAGCACTCTCAAAGACAAGCCAGCAGGTCTGACATGAAATTGGCACCTCACTTAGGCAGTATTTCTCTTGAGAAACCTACCCTGCTGAAAATCTCTAGCAAAGCACTTGCCACGTTCTCTGCCTCGATGGAGGACAGAACCACCACCTCAGATTATCTAGTAGCAAAATCTACTACCACTAAGATATACTTCTTCCCTGTAGAACTTGGGGTACTCGGAGGCTCCACAATATCCATAGCTACCATCTGAAATGTCTCCTCTATCACAGGCAAAGGCTCAAAGGAGCTTTGACCTTGTCTCCTGCCTTGTCTACCTTTTGGCACTGCTCACAGGTCCTGCAGTACCCTGTTACATCCCTGGAAATCCCAGGCCAGTAAAAGTTCTGCATAATATGTCTCTTGGTATGCATTATGCCCATGAGACCTGCAAAGGGAACGTCATGGACTATGACTAGAAGTGCCAGGCAGTAAGCTCTGGGCATTACCAACTGCTGTATTACCACACCATCTAGCTCTTCCTCAGGGGTCCACTCTCTATACATTAACCCTTTGTTCCAGTATACAGAATACCTTTTTCCTTGAGAATTGGATGCCTCCCTAGCTATCTCACTCAAGCCTCTTAATGTAGGGTCTGAGAGCTGAGTCTGTCTCAACTCTCTCTTTGTAACCCTTCCCAGCTCCCCTTCCAAAGGAATTCTGGTGTCCTCTGACAGCGGTGCCTCACTGTCAGCCTGGGCAGTATTACTCACCTCTGCTGTTGCAGTCACTCTGTCCAAGGGAATATCAGTACCCACCAGCAGCTGTGGATCACTGTCAGTCTCACTGCTACAGGGTAGCTCCCTCACTGAAGTAGTCAATTCACTAGCCCTGGTTTCAGGTGTGTGGTCTTTCTGGGTCCCCACAGGCTACCAGACTTACATGCCTGTCTCCAAGTCTCATTGTGTGTCACTGCATGCACACAAAGTACTGCATTATCAAAATCATTCCTTATCAAGACATCTGTAGGGATATCTTCAAATGCACCTATTTGCTTGCTTCCTTTTCCACCCTCCCAGTCAAGGTGAACCCTGGCCAAAGGCATTTGGAATGGGATCCCTCCTAAAGCTCTGACTGGAGTGGACTGCCCAAGCAGGTACTGCACCTCTTTGACCACTGCAGGCTTCACAATGGTTATATTAGAGGCTGTGTTTCTCGTGGCAGTGGCCTGTTTACCATCTACTTAGATCAGATATAAACTCTGCCGGCAGTTTAATACCCCTGTTGTCTCCAGACAACTTACCACTGGCATTCTGTTATTCCCACTTGCTGGCTCCCCCACCTTTTGTTCCCCACCTTGCCTCCATGGACATCTCTATGCTACATGGCCCGACTGGTTGCATTTAAAACACTTATCCCTTTATCCTGGCCACGTACCTATACTAGTGGCTTCCCCTGTTACTGGCAGACTCTACTGGGGTGGTTTAGGCTGACCACCATTGGTTCCCATATATCCATGTGCAGTACTGGGTACCCTTTTCCTGTGCAGCTTGCTAAATATAGGTCTCCTTTTTTCCACAACTCATCTGCAGAGTTGCATTCCTGTCTGCCAGCCAGATTCTCATGTCCTCAGGCAAAGTGCAAAGGGCTTGTTCCCACACCAAATGTTCTGCCAGCTTTTCAAAAGTGTTGGCCTGACACCCACTCACTGACCTATGAAAATAAGTGCTTAGTTCAGCAATATAATCACATACACTTTCATCCACCTTGTGTCTGTGCTCACGGAACATTTTTCTTTAAGCTTCAGGTGTTCATTTAAAACATTGTAATAAACAGTGCGTAACTTAATCATAATCTAAACAATCAGTGTCAGACAGGGAGTGAGGGGTGAGGAACTGTACCCAGAGCCCTCAGTCAAAATTATACTGTTTGCATACTCCTTCAAAAAGATGAATAAAACTGTCAAAATTATCGTCTTCTTCATACTGAGGAAAAAGTTTTCTGACTTTTATTGCTTCAGGAGTATGGTTACTACCTTTCTCATTACCTCCATGACCCTGGAGAAGAGTCAGCCTTTTCTTTTCATTTTCCATCTGCCTCTCATTCTCTTCGGCTTAAAACACAGCAGTCAGTCTTCTGATTCTACTTGGACCTCCAAATGCCACAGTCTCTCTGCTGATTCTAGTTCCAAATGTTTGGCCTCCAGTTCAAGTCTCTCTAACTCCATATATATTTTTATGTCCTCTGAGGAAAAGTTGAACTGTCCTGTTTCTGGAAGCTGTACATCCCCAATGCCAGTCTGGTTGTCATCCTGGTTGCTGGTCTGTGATGCAGGTGTGATTATGGCTGCAATCATTTCCCCTTCCGTCAGGTTGGCATGCACCAGTCCTTTGGCTTGCCACATCTCAGCCAACTGGTTCCTTGTCAGCTTGCCATAATCCTCTGCTGACATCCTTGGCTGCTCTCCTTGCCTAACTAAGCTAACAAAAAGTAAATAAATAAAACTATTGTGATATGAAACTCAGCGACCACTGCTTACAGGCTACGGGAATTCAATATCAACACCTCTGCTCAACAATATGTGAGCATGTGATGAACACCAATATGTGTAGTCCCCATGCTGGGCCAGTAATCAAGGAGCCTGAATCCTCACCACTGACACTGGAGAGGGACGTGCACTTGAAATACAAATGGATACACTCAGTATTTCTAGATGCAAGCCTCTCTGCATCAAGTACAGTTTCCCTATAGAGCACACAGGGAACACATACAGCATTGTGTCTGGATGTCTCTATATCTGCCTCCCCCCATATCCCCAGTAAGACTCCCCACTGGTACAGCTGTAGGGTTAGGTCCGCAGTTGAGTATCCAAGCCAATCCTCCAGCACCCTCTCTGTAAACCCAGTGCTTCGAGCCCCTGTCTCAAGTACCTGACACACACACAAGCACACAGTAAAAACGAAAAATTCTCCTGGAGTCAAAGGACTTCCCAAACAAAAAACAAAGTAAACAGCAAAAAAAAGAGAAAGCCTGAAGTCCACCACAACTTGCCTTTAATCAGCAACAAACAGCAAAGCTTTCGAGTATCACTCTTCAGCAGTAGTTCAAACAGACAATTCAGTGCATTAAATAACACAGAGCAGCCAATCATTACTTAACTCATTAATTATAAGATTACCCTATTCAAATTTAAAGTGCCCATTTCAAATTTAAAACATACTTTCTTTGTATAAAAAACTCTCTATAAAGGCACAGTTAAAATACACTAATAAACATATAATTAATACATTTCATTTATATATTATTATGCTTGTCTCTTAAGACAGGTTTAATACTTACAGTACTATTCAGACCTGGGGGGTGATCGGCCCTAAATTAATTTATCCATCTGTATTCAGATAGCTCTGTCCTATTAACCATGTCGCCACCACTTTTATTCAAGAATACCACCTGTAAAATTCTAAATTTAAACTTATGCCCTACACCCTCCATCTCTACAAGTTTTCGCCAGGGCATTAGTCAAGACTCTCCTCCTTATGTCAGATAAATGTGCACTTATTCTTTCAACTTTTTATTGTTTTTTCCATAGAAACTTGCACATTGTACGCAATGTGCAAAATAGACCACATTTTCAGATATACAGGTTCCTTTTGCTTTAAAGAAAAAATTCTCTCCACTAATCGGATGCTTAAAACTTAAATATGTACAAATATCACTACAGTGTGCACAGTTATAACAAGGAACTGTTCCAGTTTTTCCACAGTCCTTCACTACCTCTGTGTTCTTTCTCATTTCTTTAAAGCATAGTTGTTTCAGATTTCTCTCTCTCTCTCTTATATGTAAAATAGGGTCTATCACCTATTATTTTACCAGTCTCATGATCTGAAGACAAAATTGTCCAGTTCTTCTGAATTATATTTTTTATCATATCTGCGTGCTTATTATATCTTGTTATATATTGTATATTATTATTCTTAACTTTTCTATTTACAGAAGTAGTAGTTACAACATTTTCTTCAGTTGTCAAAAAATAAGGTTGTGCTACATCATTTCTTAAGGACTTTGCTATATTTTTAGATCTATCAATTATCAACAAAGGAGCTAACTTCCTATCTACATACTTCGATATAGCTGTTGTTATCCATCGTTTTCCTGAGACTGTAGGTCTCATGGGAGGTTTAACCATATTTTTATGTAATTTAGGTAACCCATAAATAAATGGCATGACTGGATTAGCTATAAACAAGTAGTTATTGTCATCTGTGTTTATACTAGTGTCCATCAATAATTCATGCAAAACATTCTTTACTTTACAGATAATATTCTTCACAGTCATATTATTCACAAGTTTAAAAGTCATGGTGTCTGACAACAAATCATTCATCCACTCTACATACTGTTCTTTACTCATTATAACAATCATACCCCTCTTATCTGCAGGTTTTATGTTAATATCATAATTATGGTTCAAAGAAATTAAAGCTTCCTTCTCAGCTTTGCTTAAATTATAAAACTTATTACCATTATGCTTAAAGAAAAATGCATGATATAGTTCTTCACACATATTTAAAAATGCTTTAACATTCGGTGTATTCAAAGGTACAAATGTGCTAGAGTGTTTTTTATATAAAGAAAGTATGTTTTAAATTTGAAATGGGCACTTTAAATTTGAATAGGGTAATCTTATAATTAATGAGTTAAGTAATGATTGGCTGCTCTGTGTTATTTAATGCACTGAATTGTCTGTTTAAACTACTGATGAAGAGTGATACTTGAAAGCTTTGCTTTTTTTTTTTGCTGATTAAAGGCAAGTTGTGGTGGACTTACACACACACTCATGCACTCTCACTCACTGAGGGATTTAATTTTCACACACACCTGGGAAAGGCTGGCACAGGTTTTACCTGCTGTGATCCCTTCTGCTCAGAATATAAGGTAGTTATCCCTACCACCAGACACTTCACAATCAGCTGCTCTAAGGCCCTTAACAAAGGGTGTCCAATTGTACTGTGCAATGTTAATACTAGTTCACCAAGATGGCTAAGCCTTCTGGAATGTTCCACATAATGTCACCAAATAAATATAAGTAATGTTGAAAGTTAGATACTCTCTACAAGAACCAGACTACTGTTTGTTTTCCTGTTGAGTTTGCCCCACTTCTTTACACATTTTCGCCAATGGTAGACCAGTTGTGAGTAACAGGACCTGTTTCAAAGTCAGCCACAAATTTTAACCATAGGTCAGGAGTGTTGGCTGGAAGCTCTGAGAAACAGATGACAACTATGGGAGGTGTAAAACAGTGCTGTTTAGTACACCAAGATGCAACCGAGTGTCCTGCCAGAGTTCAGAATTTCCATAGATTTCAGGTATTTTATAAGCTGCTGTTTGGTTTCTCCTTACTTACAAACTAAAACTTAAATGCCAGTTTATCAACTTATAAAGATAAAAGCTTCTTCCTAATCTCATTTTACAGCAAACTACCACCCAGCAGATAGAGAAGATGCATTTCTTTCTGAAGCACCAAGAGATCTCACTAGGCCTCATTGCACTTGTACTTTTAAAGGTCAGTGGACTAGCACAGCATGGTGGAATGGAGGGAATGATTTTGATCAGAGTGCCGTGTAGTGTAAACTGTGGGTTCCCATTTTAAAGGGTGCTGGTAGCACTTGTGCCTGATTGGAGCATGGCCTGATAAGGTCATACAATTGCCAGTTATCACTGGTGATGTTGGGAGAAGGCATATTGCTCAGAGTTGCACATTATGAAGTGGTGAGTGATAAGAACTAGAATCAAACCCGGGTTGATGATGCATCATGATAGGTTGCACTTTACTTGTCTATTCGTCTTGCTAGATGGAGAGGTAGAAATACAATCCTACATCTACACTGCCTGAGCATGCCAGCGAGTTTTATGAAAGAATTTAGCTATGTATGCTGAGTGTACACAGCACGTTGGCATGTATTTCTCAGGAAAAAGAGTGCACAAAGTAGCAGGGGAGTTTTTCTTTATGCTGAGGTTGGTTAAACTGTATGTAGGCACTTTGCACTCTCTGTTGTATGTGCCTGCAAGCCTTCTCAGCCTTCCATTGTAAAGGAAAGCTGTATATTGTTCCGTTCACTTTATGGCTGCACAGAGCGTTGGCTAATACTGCTAGGTCTAATATGAAGGAAAGAGCAATGTAGTTCCAAAGGTTATTAAAAAAACACACCCAAAAACTGAAAACATATTTTTCAGCATATCTTGAACATTTTTGCATTACTAATCTCTCTGTGTCAAAGTAAGTGATTATTATTTTCTAATTGTTGTACCCCAAAATGGTCTGAAAGGGGGCTGCCATGGGTAGCATGGTTTTGTTTTACAGTCAGTACCTTTGCTTTCTTGATGTCATTTTTGAGGGACAGAAATAAATTCCAGTAATGAGGGATCATTTATTGTGGTTTTCTTTGTCATCAGCTTACAGCAGTACTGTGACTGCCTACTTTTGACTGTCAGCATCAATCCACATTTTTAATTACTTTGCTCCCTGTGAGTTTCATTTGGAGCCATTTCTGATGCAGCATTTTGAAGAATGTTTGATTGCTAGGTTTGAAAATGTAGCTGAGTTAATTGTTCTTTTCAAAGTAACAATTGTAGTTCAGTGTCCAAGGGTAAGAAATCTGACTTTTGTGATTAATAGGTGTTACTTAGGCTGAAATTGTTTGTGTTGCATTTATAGTTCTTAATCTTCTTCTTTCGGCTTTTCCCGGTTAGGGGTCACCCACAGTGGATCACTTTATCTGCCCATGATTGGTAGTGGAGTTTTTACTGTGTCAAGTTCCCAGCCTGGAACCCAACCTTCCGCAGAAGGCACACACATGCACACACTAATGCCTAGGAACAATTTAGAGTGTCCAATCGACCTACAGCATGTCTTTGGGATGTGAGAGGAAACCGGAGCACCCGGAGGAAACCCACGCGACCACAAGAGGGACATACAGACTCCGCAAAGAAGGGACCTCAGCCAAGGATCGAACTGTCAAGCCTCCTGCTGTGAGGCGGCAATGCTAACTGCTGCACCACTGTGACCGCCCTATTTATAGTTCTTGGTACAGTAGCTAAAATTAAAGTTGTTTATGTTAATCTTCCTTCCTCCACTGACATGTTTCAACAAAAAACTGTATACAGTGCAAACAGTGCTGCACCAAAACAGCAGAAGAAACATGCATTTTTATAGAAAATGCAGTGTAGAAAAGTGCAAAATCAAATACTTACATAAAATAAGAAAGGATTAAATATTTTCCTTCTTTGTGACGCACAGAATTTGCTGAAAGGGAAGGACAACTGGTTTGTAAGAAAAAGAAAAACTAAGTGCAAATTGTGCTTTCTTGTTCATTTCCATTTGAAAACTAAGCTTGGAATCATTGCTTTTGTTCAGATTCCAAGCTATACTGAGGTGTGATGTTGGAAGTCTGTGACTGATGAGGCATGCCATTGTTTTCTTCATGCCTCTGTAGTCGGAAATCACTTAAACTAATTACTCTTCCCCTCTTAGTAGCCTTCATGATGTAACAGCTGATGAGACAAATGCAGGAAAGAAAGGCAGAAAGAGCAGTTCGGACATAAAGCAAATGGAACAATTATTAAATAATATTTTTTCTGCTTGTAACATAATTAGTGTTGGATTCAGGGAAGGAAGATCACTTTTTGGAAAGGAAAGCTCAACATTTGGGTGGCAGTCTCCTTTAAACTGTGTTGTGTTCATTTTTATTTCCTGTGTGCAGGTGTTAATTTGCATATTGTTTGCCCTTCAGTACTGTATGATTATGTTACTGCAATAGTGAGTCCTGCCATCTTATGGGCACTTACTGGATGCTGCTGTTAGTACAGTTCATCTCGCGAGGTACCAGTTATATTATGCTGCAGCGTGGGTAGCTTTGTACTTTTGGTCCACTTTGGAATTTGTGTGCATCTGATTTCATACATATGCTCTTATATTTATACATACACACATGTGTGTGTGTGTGTGTGTGTGTGTGTATACACCAATGTAGCATGGTGCTGTTTTTCTACAGCATCAACAGTAGTTGTATTAAACTGATGTAATGAATGCCTGAGCTATTTTGTGGGTCGGGTGCATGTCTTCGAAGGGTACATGAGGGGATCACAAGACAGTCTTCTATAACTGAAGAGTAAACTAATTTGTGCTAGTACACTCCTGTAACTAAGGAATTGCGGTTTCAGTGTACAGCCGTGGTACACAATACAGTAGTTTTTGAATTTTGTTTGCATTGTTATTCAAGTTGGGTAGTTTATTTGCATAAGCACTAAGCACCATCTGCCTATGTGGTGTGCAGTAGGATGTTGTCCGAACAGTTCTGCCCTGCATTTGCCTCATTCCTCTAAATTCATACTTGGCCTTTTCCTCTCCATTTTCCTGTTAACAGTCTGTATGCTTTTGAACACATCTCCTGAGTCTAGTTCAGTGACATTTTGCATCATACCAGTGGACTAGATCTGCATTATATTTCTGAAGTCTCAGAGACTCTCCTTTGAATGTTGTGGGCCTAGCTTACAATCTTAAGTGTATGTGATATTCTTGCTATTAGGTAACACAATTGGATGTTAGGCATTTTTGTCCAATATATCTCTCCATTCCACTTGCAGATATATTTTCAGTAAATATCTTCTGTAATTGTCTTCACTACTTGCAGCCACTACACTGATGATGATAATACTGTCAAGTTTCATGTTCTTGCAGCCTTATAATGACCATTCTCTTGAGAGCTACATCATGATATATAGATATTTTTTGCATAATGAATACTTTCTTCATAACCAGTATTATACTGTTGGCATAAAGCATAATGAGATGTTGACTAAACTTAGTCTTAGTACTCAACTTTCATGAAGTTCCTTTCTTTTATGCTATGGTAAAATCATCACTGTCATCATCATCATCATGTGTACAAGAACTGCATGTGTGTGATCCAGCATATTGCTTTTTATTAGGATTTTGTTCATCCAAATACATTTTGACTTTGTCACCATCAAAGAGGAGTTTCTAAATATTGTCTCACCTGAGGAGGGAGGCAGTAGTTTTTCAGATAATTCTTCTATTTTCTCAGGGAGTGACGAGTCGGCCTGAAACAACCCATAGAATCATTCAGAGGGTCCAGCATTTGTTATAACACAGTTGTTTTCAGCCACAGATAAAACACATTTTTGTGTATATATAATATGCCCTTCCTGTCTTTTCTAGAATGATAATGTTTTTGCCTAGCACAAGTCATGCATTTGGCAGGATTGCTTTCCATGCACAGCAAGTAAGCTGAACATTTCTTTCTTGCTATGCATGCTCAGGCTGTCATAATTTCACATTCATTAGCAGGAGCTGTCACAGGCCCTGTTCTTCAAGTACGTTTGTTATCTGACAGCCTGTTGGTTTGACTTATGAGAAGAATGTGTGCGCATGTCTTACTTTAGAATTATGAATTGGCAGTCATATTTCATATGTAGTTAAGTATAAAAGTAAAGTATGGGTTTGTAATATTGTAGCTCAGGCCACCTCTGAAAACCATTAGAACTAAGAGGATCCCTAACATTTGCAGCTCGTTGGGCATGTTAATGAAGTCTTTTATGAAGATACGTATGGTATTTTATATGCTGAAGCCTCATATTCTGCCACAGGCCTAAACACTTGTAGTTTCATTAATTGAGCAGTCAGTAGTAGTTTTCTGGCAGTGAGGTAGATGCTGGGGGTCAAATGGCTGTTGACCAGCATGTGAAAAGCATCATTAATGACGTGAAAATAGGGATGAAAGATGACATGCCCCACCCTACTATCACTGCAGGAGGCTGCAACCCCTGTACAATCTATTGGGGTTTTTTTTATTAAATAGTTTCTACTTTGTATGTTTGTGTTGCATTAGTTTGTTCTAGTTCACATACTTTTGTGAAGCTTTATAGCCTTGACACTGTCTTCATAACTAGACTAGATTTTGCTACAATAATACAGAGTGAGCAGTTATTTTAAAAATGTCAACCTTCTTTGATATGTCTGCCTGTATTGCTGAGTTGCATTTCAGTGATGAAGACCATTCTGACTGCAGTCCAATGAAGATAATTTAACTACAGAGGTATGCACCACAGCCACAGTTCTTTGCTGACTAACGTCAGAAGGGACTGTGCTCTCCATTAACCCTCTAAAAGATTAATTTAATATTTTTTTCAAGGTGGTACATCATATTCCCTTTACTGTGAGTTTTTCCGTTTGTCTTGAATTGAAGATAATGGCTTCATAACCTGTATAAAGTCATTCTTTAGATGGCACCAAGAGAGGTATCACTAAGAAAGACTGAACTCTGATTAAAAAAGTTGGAAAGTATCCAAAACACCTTGTGCTATTCATAGGACTGCAATGATGAAGACCCTTATGATTCCAGGTCATGAAGATCTGGAGTTATAATGGTAGCATCCAGGTACTCATATTCACAATGTAGAAAGAAAAAAATAATTACCTAATGAATGGGACAATGCAGAAGTTTTTTTTTTGGGTAGCCAGTTATCAAATAGTTGTATTAAAGCTGTATACCGTACTGACTCATGACTGTATAGCCATATTTAATTCCAATCACATCATCAGGTTTGCGGATGACACCACAGTCGTGAAAGTCATCACTAATGAAGGTGAAAGAGCATACACTGAAGAAGTGAATCTACTGATTGACTGGTGTGCTAGGTACAACCTTGATCTCAACGTCATCAAGACCAAGGAGATCATAATAGACTTCAGGAGACTCATCCAGCTCACTCTCCACTCATGATAAATGGAGAGAGGGTGGAAATAGTAAGTAGCACAAAATTCCTGGGAGCCCCCATTCTGAAGGACTTATCCTGGTCACTAAACACCAGTCACATAATCAGGAAAGCCCATCAATGCCTCCATTTTCTGCGAAGGTTAAGGAAAGCTAATCTACCATCCTCCATCCTTATCGCCTTCTACAGGGGTGCCATAGAAAGCATCCTAACGAGCAACTTCATGGTGTGGTACAGAGGCTGTTCAGTTGCAGATCAAAAAGCCCTACAGATGGTAGTGAAGGTTGCTGAGAGAGAATAACAGGATCCAACTTCCTAGCGATACATGGTCTATATATGACACGTTGCTACAACAGGGCCACAAAAATAACCAGTGATCCTACACGCCCTGCCTATGATCTGTTTGCAAGCTTGCTGTCTGGCAGACGATACCACAGCATGCACTGTAAAACAATGAGGTTCAGGAACAGTTTCCTCCCACAGGCGATTAGGTTCTTGAACTCTGGAAGCAATCTCGGAAATGTTAGTCATTGACAAGTTCTTGTGTCGGTCAAACCATTATGGTGCAATAGAAATTATGAGATGCTCGCTCATAGTTATCTGTTTACAATGTCAATCAAGTGCAGTATTTATCTGGCAACTCTTCTAACATATCAGAAAATAAGTAGGCAATAATAAATGATAAAAAATCACTCAGCTGCTAAAAATTGTAAACATAGTAATTTATAGTAGTAAGTAGTAAAATAACAGTCTTACTTAATGTTATGTATGTTGCATATGCTATATGTAATTTGTATTTGTGTGACGGTCATCTCAGTATTGAGCCTGAGGCACGTGATTTTGTTAGGGTTACCCTTGTGGAGTCTAAATGACAATAAAGTTCACTTTGACTTTATATATGCAAAGGTAAACAAAGCATGACAAAGGAAAAAATATTGTTTAATTTGATGTATTTGTATAAAATGTTATGTTTAGGATGCAGTTGTATTATTTATCTTTTTAAAAGATGTTAAACTGAGATCCTATCTGCTTGTGTGGGTGGTAGCTGTAGAAAAATGTAAGGGAAGTTCTCCAGTTTCCCTTGCAAAATTTTTCCTACTAGTGTAGACACCAATCTGGGTCGCCCCAGAAAAGAAGCCACTAGCCTGGTGGGATTAACCTGGTCAATAAAGGATAAATAAAATAAAGTATGAACCATGTTGTATTATTACTTAATTTTATTTTAGGGCACAGCTACAGATTTGGTTAACTGTTAAAGATATCCAAGTTTATGATACGTGATCAGTTCTGTGGCTCCACTATTCCTTTGATTGAGTTTAAGATAAAAGACTTCAGGGATATTAGCAGTCAGCGATACTACAGCTTCATAAAATCATTTATACAATGACTGACCATTAAGATTCCAAAAGGAGCACACTGATTGCTCAGCCCAACCAGCGTGGTCATTGTAAATCGAGAATATACCATTTCTTAAAAATCCAGCCGCTGAAGTATCATTAAGCGGGCAAATTTTTTTTCCTATTACTATGTGGTAGACACGCACTACTAATGAATAAAAGAAAGTCTGAAACTGAAATGCGTCTCATTATTTAGTGACTTCATTCCTCATAAAATTTGTTTTTTTTTTCTGACAAATTACTGAGGAACAAAGTCACTGAATAAGGCAGGCATTTCAGTTTCTGACTTTCTTTCCTTCAGACAGTGTACACATATTCACAATTTTTTAAATAAAAGATTGAGAGATACAGATGAGACCACAGAAAATGCAAGAAAAATCAGTATATTCTACAAATTAAAACATACCTGATTTTCTTTGTATTTTCCTGTCTCTCTTCTACCTCTAAACTGTTGGGAGGTTATACATTTTTCTTTCTTTCAAAAAAAAAAAAAAAAAATTGCAATAGAGATTGTTCTTTCTCCATTGCTTGCTTGCTAAACCAGTGATGTACTGTACTGTGTAAGCAGCGGAACGCAAGTCCCATAAACATGTGCGAACATCATCAAAGAGTACAGTCAGGAAACAGTGTAGAAGAACACCATGCTGTTGTTGTACAAAGACATTATTTAAGAAAAGTAAGAAATTTATTTTTTAAATGTCAATGTATAATAGCAATAACCGACTCTGTGGTGTGGTATATTGAAGATTTACTCGCAGTTGGCTTTGTTTAATCACTCAGGCAATGGGCTCATGATTAAATGGGTCTATATCACGTTGTTGAAATTTTAAAAGTTCGAACATCATATGGTCAACACCATATCATCGAACTTGTAAATGTTTGAACATTTCAACAGAGATCTTCGCACAGTGTGGAATGGGAAGATTTCCCGTTCTGCATGTAGTGCAGTCTCGGAATTGGTATATTTAAAGAGCGGGGTGGGGGAGTGCAGCCCCCCACATGGGAGGTGGAGCGAGGTTGCCCCCCCTGCTTAAACCGTTCAGGTAAGTTTTTTACTTGGTTGATTTATTTTTTTACATTTTCGAACTTTTAAAAGTTTGATCATATGGTGTCGACCATATGATGTTCGAACTTTTAAAAGTTTGATTATGTAATATTGACGCGATTAAACAACACCAACCACAGTTAAACCTTTGGTATACCACACCCTCATCATTGGTTATTTCTATATTCAACTCCAGAAATTAGCTTTTTGTATTAATATCTTTGGCATTCTATTAGTCAGTAGTAAGTTACATGATAGATTAGACAGGAAATAATATCCCCTTTCTTGATGAACCTTCTGAGCTTGAAAGTTCTAAATATGTTCTGTACTTTGTTGTCCGAGATGACTGCTGTTTGCATGAAACCCATAAGAGCTATGCTACATTTTGTGTTTTGGAATGCATTTGCTTTCTCTTCCCAGTGCTCCGATTTAAAGAATTTCCAAGCCCCAGGCTTTTAGTATGCCCCTCATTTTCTTTTAGAAGTGGTCGATATCGGAATTTACTTTGCAATACTTATCATCCTTTATTTTCCAAAATGTTTACATTTAAGGAGTTTTGTATGTATTCATTTTGAGTAAAGTTATAAAATGTCTGCTTTCAACGAGATAGCCCAGAAAGCTGAAGGAGTTTTGCAAGTGATATAGTTAGTACTTCCATTTCAAATTATTTATTTTGCAGTGTTCAAGGCTACCATCAAGTAAATGAGCAGGAACAGTAACTGAACTGTGTGTGTGTGTCTAATATATATATATATATATATATATATATATATATATATTTACTGCGGTGATGGTGCTGCGGTAGCGTTGTCGCCTCACAATAAGATGTTGTCCTGTTCGATTCTCAGCTAGAGCGTCTTCTGTGTGGAGACATGCGTGAATTGGCGTACCTTCGTTGAAGGTTGTGCGTCAGGGCCGGCAACTCGGCACGTAAAAATCTACTGCCAATCATTAGCAGACTGGAGTTCCACTGTGGCGACCCCTAACTGGGAAAAACCGAAAGAGACAACAACACAACATATATATATATATATATATATATATATATATATATATATTTATTTATATATATGGATCTAGGACTGTTGAACGAAACTTCAGCAGTCCGAATACAACTTCACCGAACACACTTTAACGAAAGTGCTTTTACCGAAAAAGCACTTTCGCTAAAGTGCATTAAAAAAAGAAAGAAAAAAGCATTTATGCAGGCGGGCAAGCCCCCCTGCATCCCCCATGTGGGGGCTATGCCCCCCACACCCCACCTACTTTAATATTCTCACTCCTAGATCACACTACAGTGGGGAAAAGGAAAAAATTCCCCTATCCGCACCGTAGTACGATCTCCACAACAGTCACTTCCCCACAACTCCCTCTACCCGCAGGCATACCTCTGCGAAAGTGCTTCTTCGGTGAAAAGCACTTTTGCGGAAGTATGCCTGGCTGTTTAGGATTGGGTGAAACGGCCATTCATGCATCAGTCCTAGACCCACACATATATATATATCTATATATATATATATATATATATATATATATATATATATATATTCTTTTTCTTTTGGCTACTCTCATTACGGGTCGCCACAGTGGATCATTTCCTTCCATTTCTTCCTGTCCTCTGCTTCTTGCTCTGTCACACCAACCACCTGCAAGGTCCTCTCTCACCACATCCATGAACCTTATCTTAGACCACCTTCTTTTCCTCTTACCTGGCAGCTCATCCTTAGCATCCTTCTTTCAATGTACCCAGCATCCCTCCTCAGCAAGTGTCCAAACCAATACAATCTCGCCTCTCTGGCTTTGTCTCCAAACCGTCCAACCTGAGGTGACCCTATAATATACTCATTTCAAATCCTGTCCATCCTCGTCACACCCAGTGCAAATCTTGACATCTTTAATTCTGCCACCACCAACTCCAATTCCTGTCTTTTCATCTTTGCCATCATCTCCAACCCATATAACATAGCTGGTCTTGCTACCATCTTGTAGACATTCCCTTTCACTCTTTCTGGTACCCATCTGTTGCAAATCATTCCTGACACTCTTCTTCACCTACTCCACCCTGCCTGCACATTCTTCTTCACCTCTATTCCACACTCACCATTACCCTGAACTGTTGATTCCAAGTATTTAAACTCATCCACCTTTGCCAGCTCTACTCCCTGCATCCTCACCATTCCTCTGTCTTCCCCCTCATTCACACACATATATTGTTTTAGTCCTGCTGACCTTCCTTCCTGTTCTTCTCTAGAGCATATCTCCACCTCTCCAGGATATTTTCTACCTGTTCCCTACTCTTACTACAAATCACAATGTCATCCGCAAACATTATAGTTCACAAGAAGTCCTGTCCGATCTCGTCTATCAACCTGTCCATCACCATTACAAATAAGAAAAGGCTCAGCGCTGATCCTTGAATGCATCCGTCACTCCTACCGCAAACCTCACCACTGTCACACTGCCCTCGTACATATCATGTATCACTCTTACATAATTTTCTGCCACTCCCGGCTTCCTCATACAATACCACAACTCCTCTCTAGCCACCCTGTCATATGCTTTCTCCAAGTCCACAAAGACGCAATGCAACTCCTTCTGACCTTCTCTGTACTTCTCCATCAACACCCTCAGAGCAAACATCGCATCTGTAGTGCTGTGTCATGGCATGAAACCATACTGCTACTCACTAATCATCACCTCCCTTCTTAACGTAGTTTCTACTGTTCTTTCCCATGACTTCATGCTGTGGCTGATCAGTTGTATCCCTCTGTAGTTACTACAGCTCTGTACATCACCCTTATTCTTAAAAATTGGTACCAATACACTTCTTCTTCACTTCTCAAACATCCTGTTACGTTCCAAGATTCCAATAAACAATCTGGTTAAAAAACCCACTGCCATCTGTCTTAAACACCTCTGGAACAACAGCATTTCCATTCTTCATCTTCTTCATAGCTGTCCTTACTTCCTCCTTGCTAATCCAGTGCACTTCCTGATTCACAATCACCACATCCTCCAACCTTCTCTGTCTCTCCCTCTCCCTCTCATTCTCTTCATTCATCAGACCTTCAAAGTACTCCTTCCATCTGCTCAACAAGCACTCCTCGCTTATGAGTACATTTTCCTCATTATCCTTTATCACCCTTACCTGCTGCACATCTTTACTAGCTCTGTCCCTTTGTCTAGCCAATCACACACACACACATATATATATATATATATATATATATATATATATATATATATATATATATGTGTGTACTTCTAAAGCCCAAATCTCAGATGACTGACTTTCAAAATCCCGAGACAAAAATCACAAAGTTCAGAAACTCGAACGTCAGTTTTTACCAGGGTAGGTAAATATGAGGCCAGCTGTAAACAAAACGAAACTCACACCAAGGTAAGTAAAACCCACACCCCACTACAGTGGAGAGCAGGGCATGTTGGCCAAGTGTTTACTTACCACAGTAAATAGTCGATGTTTGTCTTTCTTAACTTTGGGATTTTGAAAGCCAGTCATCTGAAAGTCTGGCTTTAGAAGCAGACCCATATATGTGTGTGTATATATATATATATATATATATATATATACATATATATATATATATATATATATATATATATATATATATATATATATATATATATATATATAGACACACACACTCTCAGATATACATATATATATATATATATATATATATATATATATATATATATATATATATAGGTTCACTTTATAATTTCGAAATACCAAATTTCAGTATTTCGAAATCATAAGGTCGAAAACTGAAAATCGCAAAAGTGTATAATCCCGATTTCGAATATCTGGAATTCGCAGTTATGGCTTACGGTACATGGCATGCGGTGTTGGGAGTGTATTGTGTATGGATGTAGGTGCAATTGAAGGTAAGTGAGTGTTTTGTAAAGGTTTTGTGTGGGAATTTGTGTGTGTCTGAATGTGTGGATGTATGTATATGTGTGATGTTTGTGTGTGTGCAATGGACTGTGAAATGTGTGGGTGTGTGTTTCCTTTTTGTGTCTGTGCGATCTTGGAGTTAGTATATATAAGTAGGGGGGTGTGGGGGGCACAGGGGGCTTGCTGCCCTGCTTACATGTAGTGTAGGTTTGTTTGTTTGTTGTAGTGTGGGTTGGTCGATGTATGTGTTGTGTGGTGTATGGTTTGTATGTGTTCATGTTTGTGTGTTTCACGACTGTGTGCTGTCGGGATTATGGACTTTCGACTTTATGATTTCGAAATACTGAAATTTGGTATTTCAGTATTTCAAAATTATAAAGTGAATCCATATATATATATATATATATATATATATATATATATATATATATATATATATATATACACACACACACGTGTGTATCTATGTATATACATTCTTTGCAACAGTTTATCTTCATCACTACAGTATTATTAAATCAACTGAAATTCTCTTATAACTACTGCATTTATGCTACTTGTTAAAAACTAAAGTACAAGTTTTCACACCACAAGCACAAAACCTATACACAGATACTTCTAGAACACTCTAGCCACCTAAAATATTCTTCCTAAACCCATATCTACAGATAGTGTAACAAAAAGTGTAAAATAAACAAAAGTAAATTGAAACACTAAGTACATTTTCTTTTACTGCAATTTAAGAAAAAAAAAGTTATTTACAAATAGACACACAGTATCCATTCACACATTTAACTGTAAATTACACTGTTCACCTAAATCAGCCTCATAGAAATACATTTTGTTCTTTTGGAACATAAATTAAAAAAACATAAAACAGAAATAAACACTTTTTCCCTCCATTGCTACAGTGTAAAAATATAATTTCACACACTGCACATACTACAGAATTCACAACAAAACCTGACACAGCACTGTCCACTTAAATCAAACTTTCTAGAATTAAATGTGTTTAATAAGAATTAAAAAAATAAATACATTAAAAGCAAAAGAAAACACAGACCATAATTTGCTAATTACAAAAAAAAAAAAAAAAAAAAAAAAAAACACTGGCAGTGAAACAGACCCATTTCTGCCTAAACCAACTGAACATAAGTGAAGTATAATTTTAACAAAACTCCTTAGTAAACTGTTTATATGTTCATAGGTCAGTATTTGGCTAACTGCCCTTGTGGTCTGTTTTAAGCCTAATCAATTATCTCATTTGAGAATCAAACTTTGCACCTTATGTTTGTAAGGAAAGCATCTTAACATTATGTGAACTCCTAACCCCCCACCTGTTAACATTTATTCAAGTAAATGATATTTCAGAAATTACAATAGAAAAACTCCCATGAGATGCACCATTCTGCAAAAAATGCATACTGTCCAAAACTCTGCTCATTAAAAATTATTAAGAAGTATTGCTGTTACACAGAAAACACAGGAAATGAATACAGAGAATGCACAGGGGTCTGGTGTGTGTCTGACATGAGTTATTTTATCACTGTGTGACAAGGAAACTTAGTTTGGAGCTCCTGGCTTTGCCACTCATCATGAAACACATTTCGTACATAATAGTACAGGTATTTCACGTATCGCACACCAGTCCCTGCATATTCTTCATTTATTTATTTGAAAACCAAGTTAAGTAAACTGGCTTGAGAACCATTTTCAGGCACAGCTAAATAATGTGCAGAGAGGCACATGACAAATGTTTAAAAACAATATATGGTTCCAGTGTCCATTGCTAATGCTTAGTCATAAGATATACATGTCAGTATATGAAAGATGGCATATGATTAAACAAAATATTAGATGCAACATACTGCTATAAAATAAATTGGGCTAGTCTAAAACACATGCAGTGAGACCTAAGCAAAGACTGTTACAATTATTGTTCTGAAACTGTAAATTATGGAATGATAGAAGGGTACTCTTTTATATTCTAGCAGAATCACTGGGTAAAGCAAATAACTCTGGTGTGGGATGTGGGTTACCTGTCCATTTCTACCATTCAGAAATTATCTATAACAAATATTTTTATATACATTACTATACAGTTTTCCAAGCTACAGCATGCTTGAGTTCTCATTAAAAGATTTGGTACTGAAACCTTTCAAATACTTAATGCTATGACATGTCTGTAAGTAGCTCTATTTCTGTGCATTTTTATGAAGCATCAAAGCAGCATACATTGCTCTTTCAGCATTTTACTTGTTAAATAATAACTGGTCGTCATAAATGTCACATGTCTGGCACACGTATTTTTCTTGGGTCTATATTATATAAATGAAGTTTTATAACTTCGAATACCATATGATCAATACCATATGGTCAAAGTTATAAAACTTTGAATAGTTAAAAAAAAAATATTAAAAGAATAAACCCTAAACTAAGGGTTGTAGCCAGGGGGCAAGCCCCTTTGCACCCCCCACACCCCACACTCTTTAAATATACCAACTCTGAGGCTGCGCTATAATGTGGTAAAGGGAAGACTTCCCTTTACTGCACTGTAGTGCAATCTTGGATTGGTATATTTAATGAGCGGGAGGTGTGGGGGTACAGGGGGGCTTGCCCCCCTGATTTAACCCATTTGGTTAATTTTTTTTTCTTTTTTTTTTTTTTTTTTTTTTAAAGTGTCGATCATATGGTATTTGAAGTTATAAAACGTTGTTCATATAATGTAGACCCATGTTTCTTTACATATGAAATGGCTGTATCCAGAAAGTCGTCTTGTCATTCTCACAAGATTACTTTAAAACCTTGTGGCTGGAATTCATTAACATTTTTAATAAAATGGTACAGTCTCCGCTTGTAGAAGCACAGCACTAGAAGTATAGCCTAAGCTTTGATTTAGGGCAAGAATATTGACAAGATGGGTATGTTGTGTATATAGTGAACTGTGTAAGAATTAGCCATCTAGCAATTCGCTACCTTTTGAAAAATTGCTATTACAACTGTATTTATCATATCTTTATAGTTTTATTTAATATGCACCTATTAAGGTGTTTAACATTTATACTAGAATTAAAAATCTGTTTGCATATTACAAGTAAGAGACTTTATAATCTGTAACTTTAATTAAAACCTTTTATTACAGTAACAATTTCTTTTGGAATGCATGTTCTCTTTCTCAAAATTAGTGATTTTTGCAGTACATATTCACTAGATTCATGTTTGTAAAATAAACAATTATTAATTTTAAAATTAACTATTCTAATAAGCTGTTCATGTTTTGCAGTATTGCAGAATTTCAAAAAAAATATCTGATTACTTTTTTTGTAGTGGTATGCTTTATGGGTATCACAGTGGTACAATAACTCGTGATCTTCATAATTAAATCTGTTATATGGAAACGTATCCTGCCAAGTATCGATATCTAGCCAATGTAAAAAAGCTTTTGGTCGCCTTCCATGTACATGGTACATCTGAGGGTTTCCTAGTATAAAAGCAGACTTATGGGTGCCAAAATTCAGAATTTACTTGCTGTTGAAGATTTCATTTAGATTCTGCTTTCATTGTGTCTTCAGAGTTTTGGCAGGGGGCTTTTTCAGTTTTTAATCTAAGTACCTCAGGGGACTTTCTTTCATGTTTTGAATAAAGATTTATGAGGAAATTATTTGTGTAGTCAAAATGTGGTGTGTAATGTGTGGACAACAGATACCTGTAAGGATTCCATACAACTGTGTTTGCTTTGTCTAGGAGGGATCCTCGACACCTGCTTCTGTCAGATTTGCCTGTCTTTTACTATTAAGATGATCAGAACTCTGCTTAATAGCTTTAACATTTTCCTTGCAAATCAACAGCTTAATGCTGTCATGCGTTCTACTGGATTCCAGCATGACATCCTTGGCAATCCCCCTTCAGATTCTGAAGAAAAGGAATCTGAAAGAGGTGTCCCTTCAGCCTCTTTTCACCAGTCTGTGACATACAACTGTACTGTTTCTCTGCTGGAGTTTTTGGACCATCAGTCAGATGTTTTCAGTCCCTCTGGTGCTACTCCAAGGGATGCCACTAAGGGTCGGGAGTCTAGTCCAGCCTCAAAGACCAGACATACGGCTATGGCAGAGAAGGGAAAACCTTGTCTTATTCTGTCTGGGGGACCAGATGGAATCCCTCCTTTGTTTATGGGAAGAGGTAGTGGGCTTGGTAATGGAAGTACAGATGTCTAATTTTTCCAGAAATATAATTGCAGGGGAAGCAGAAAAGAAGACCCAAAAATATTTCTTCACCTTCTACCCTTTCTGCCAAAGAAGCTAAAAAAAGTGTTATAAATTACCTCAAACTCTCAGATTCCTCTTTTATAACTTCCTTGCAGATCCTGCTGTGGTTTATTTTGGGAAAAAAAAAAAAAAAAAAAACTACTAACCCGGTTTCATCTGACACAGGTTGGAGAGTCTGCGGCAGTTGTGGGGGACAGAAATCTATACATTGTGTACTTTGACTTATAGGGCAATACGTTGTCAGGCTGACATGGCCAAAATTCTGTTGGCAAATTTGCAACTATTGCTGGGTATGACTAAGACTGTTGCTGGTTTACCATTTTCTGAAGGAAAGTTTTCCCTACTTAATATATCTTCAGCATCCCAAGATGTCCTGACTGAAATCACTGTTGCAGTATTCATAACAGATGGGCTGTATTCCGCTGACATCTGACTGGAGCACCAAAGCTTTACCTTCCTGAGGGCGTCCAATCATTTCAGGACCTCAGCTTGTCAGCATAGGGTATGTAAATGGATGTGCACACAAGATCTTCAGAATGTTTTGCCACCAGCTTAAGTGCAGGTCAGTGCTTACAATGGCCTGTTATCGTTTGGGCATTTCATATCGTAGTTTTGTTTGTTAGATTCCAATCAGTATGCTGTTGGGGATCCTTCCTTTCTAACCTTTTCATGGTGTATTAACTGTTATTAGATGTTAGCTAGGAGGCATAAGTGTGAGTGCAGTAGGCAAATTCTGTGCAAGGACTTACACACTAAGTGCCTGTTTTATCTAGGCACCAAATGCGATTACAAATCTTGTTCTATTTGTCAGCCATTTGTTCCTAAAACTCTCCAGTCTTAATACCTTCTTTGAGATGCAGTGCTTAAAACCCTTAGCCCATTGTACTATGTCATAATCCCCAGACATCAGCCTTCTGCCCAAGAAAAAAAATTAAAAAACTCAGGATTCATTTTCTGTCATTCCTGAACTGGACGTACTATTGAGGTGGTTGAAATCTTGGTACGTCAGACTTTATCTCAAGAGCCTGCTACTGTGACCCCTCTGGAGGACAGTATCATTCCTGAGGCTTTGCAGATAACTGAATCCTCCGAACTGCATCTCATTTTTTCAAAGGGCCTAAGCGCGGAGTCCCTGAAATCCTAGTATAGGAAGAGGTTCCAGGAACACATCAGAATGTGGCAAGGTTCTGAACCTCTAAGCTGGTATAGGCGAACATTACCCCTAAAAAGAAATAAAAATGTAAACGTACAACATCCCCTTCAGCTTCCAGGGTAAAAATGGATAGATTTTTCTCAGGAGTTATTTAAAGCCATTATGTCCCTGAAGCCTCCATCCCTTGTAACCCAACCGATACACACCACACCACAGAAACAGGCATTGGATTCTTCATCCTCAAAGGAGGAACCAAAGGTGGATTCAGACCATTCTTTCAACTACTTTTCATAGCTTCATTCTCCAGAACAGTTGTGTAATGAGGGAGGCTCCACCTCCTTGATGATTTCTTAGAAGAGGCTTGCTTTGGAGAAACATTGTCATTTAAAGGGCTTCATCATGCTTTGCAAAATAAATGGGTGTCAGAGGTCTAAAAGAAATACTACAATCATTTAGAGATGGGCAGTCCTGCACCAACTCTTGTTTCTCTTGTGATAGATGCTTACCTGGATGCATTTCAAGCTCTTCCACACCTGATTCTCAACCACCAGCTCCCAAAAGATGAGGCAAGTTTTATAAAATTCCTTATAAACTTACGTACCTGTACAAAAATCCTGTGGTGAATCCCACTGCAGTTTCCTTGGCCACAGACCATCCTTCCAAGCTGCTTCCCATCACTAATGTCCTTCCCACTAAGGACAGTCGAGCAATGATGGTTGAAGCAAAACATGTACACGTCCTTCACACTGCCTTTCAGAGCCATTAATTACCAAACTCAGATGACTAAATACTTATTCTCTGTGCTTCAGTCCTTGAGTAAGGCCATTTCAGAACCTCAAACACCAGAATGTAAACAACATATGCAGATGCAAGTGGCCCAGACTTCCAAAATAGTCAGACACAGTATTAAGGGTGCTACTATGATGCTGTGGTTGCTTCTTCCAGGGCATCTGCTGCTGGCTCAGTCAATAGGTGGTATTGCTGGCTGAAAACTCAGCCTGTTCCAGAAGACTTCAAGTCTAAACTTTAAGATTTTCCTCTGGATAATAACCTTCTATTTAGCTCTCAAAGCATTGCAGGAGCAAGTCAAAGCAATGAAAGACTGATGTCAGATATTTCTCTCCACACTTCTAGTACCAAATTATCCAGCAAACTCTAATTCCTTGGTTAAGAGAGGCTCGGTGCCCTCTCATAAGCAAAGGAAAATGCAAGGAAAAGCTTCCCAGATAAATCTCAGAGGAATACCGCTTCAAGGAGGCATCAGTTTGGTAGCAGGCCCCTGTAGCAGTGTTTCCTCCCGCTCCCTCCACATCTGTCCCAAGAAGACTTTCTCTCTTCCATTCTGGGAAACAGTGACTTCAGATCAATGGGTCCTGAACTTTATTAAGGAAGGCTATGCTATGACTTGGGAAAGCACCCCCTCTCTGAGAGGAATGCCTTTGCCTCTTCCTAACTAGATTCTGTTTATATCACGTTATCAAAAGATGAAAATAGCGAACGCTATTTTATCGGTTCCATAACATCTGAACATGAAAATATCAAACATTTAGAACAGCAAATTTTTTCCCATGGAAAAAATTTACTGCTCCGAAACACACACACACACACACACACACACACACACACACACACACACACACACACACACACACACACACACACACACACACACACACACACACACACACACACACACACACACAAGCACATCAAACAAACAGCAACCACACACACACATTTAAATTCTTACATCTAATGCTGCACTAAACTAAACATACACTACTATCTACCCACCTACCTTAATCCAAACCCTAACCCTAAGGTCCGTCACTATTGCACACTCACCTAACCCGCTCCCTAACCCTAACTCACTTAAACCGCCCCTAACCCTAAAGTCTGTCGCTATCACACACACGCCTAACTCACGCCCTAACCCTAACTCACTTAACCCGCCCCTAACCCTAACGTACAAACAATCGCAAACTTACCTGAACCCAACCCGTAACTTTCCACCACAGCGCGAAGCCACAGAAACGGCCAACCGAATTCTTTCCCGAGGAAAGAATTTGCTGTTCTGCAGCTTCGCTATATAGTGTTCAATATCAGAACATTCAAAGTTTTAATACTTCTATGTTCTGATATAGACCCACTAGAGTCACCTTCTGGGCTCTGTCATCCAAGACCTGTTAGCACAGGGAACCATAGAGGAGGTTCCCTTAACCTTCTTAAGAAAAGGTTTCTATTCAGGAATCTTTCTTGGTCCAAGGAAGGAGGGCCAGTGGAGACCCCTCTCTCAACCAGATGCCTTCCTAAAACTCCCCACTTTAAAATGCTTTCTTTGCACACACTTATGCCTTTCCTTCTTCCTCAAGCTTTCCTGGTATCCCTAGAGCTTAAAGGATGTCTATTTTCACATTTCCATTTGCACTTCCTGCAAAAAATTTATCTGGTTCTTTACTGGATCAATACATTTTCATTTTACTGCTTTACCCTTTGGTCTCTCTACGGCTCCAAATGTTTCCACAAAGTATTTAGCTCCAGTGGTGGCCTTTTGCACACTCAGGGCATATAAATCTTCCCTTACTCAGTTGACCTTCTCATCCAGGCTCTGTCCAAGTACATCTTCAAGCATTCTCATTACACACTATGTCTTCTGAATCTCTTGGGGGTCACCATCAGTTTTATCATCTCAGTCCCACCCAGGACTTGACTTTTCTGGGATGCAGGCTGAACACTTCCACTATGCATGCTTTTATCCCTCAGGAGAAAGTCACCACCCTAACCAACTACTTCACACCACTGTCTGCCAAGACACACTGCTCAGCAAGAAAGATCCTCAAAGCTCTGTGGTTTATGGCTGCCACATTTCCTTTGCTCCCCCTTGCCAGACTACTCATGAGTAAACTACAGTAGTATCTCAAATCACTGTGGTCCCAGCACTCTCAATGCTCTCATCCCTCTTCTATGATGCATCAAGAAGGATTTTTTTGGTGGAGCAATCAGGTTACTCTTAGCATTGGCCATCCATTCACTCCAGCCCCACACAACCAAGTCCTCTTCACAGATTCCTCAGACAGAGCATGGTGGGCTTGGACAGGAGCACACAACGTTCAGGGGGAGTAGCCTTCCCACCTGGTAAAAGAACACATCAGTTTAAAAGAAATTAGGGCACTTCTGCAGGCCCTGCAGACCTCCTCACATCTCTGGAAGCCAGGCACTGTGCTGGTGTATACAGACAAACACCATGGTGATGTAGTACATAAACAAGTAGGCTACCCCCTGTGCAGGCTGGCACAGAAGGCCTGGCACATTTGATTTTAAGTTTGCAGTATTGGAGGTAGTAAAGGAGAATGCTGGGGGGGGGGCCATAAGGATTGCTACTGAAAAAGATGAATACAAGTGAATTACTAAATTTAGGGAACAAAATCATCCTGGATTAACTGATTGTGTAAGTA
The DNA here is from genome assembly GCF_019279795.1 of Protopterus annectens. Taxonomy (NCBI): domain Eukaryota; kingdom Metazoa; phylum Chordata; order Ceratodontiformes; family Protopteridae; genus Protopterus; species Protopterus annectens. Next base: position 328,380,289 of record NC_056748.1, read on the forward strand.
TTAAACCAAACTTTTTGAAGGAGAAACATGAAATAAAATGTCAGGAAATATTGAAGATGAATAGAAAGTGATGTCATAAGTTATTTGATGAATTTAAGTAATTTAACTGTGACATTTTAACAGTTGTGCTTCAAAACCTGATGAAGCATTGTATGTGAAAATTCTGTGAAAACTTTTTTTTATTAGTTTCCATAGTTTGTCTCATTTTGATAAAAGTTCATGGTTTTGGTTCCAATTTATTGTTCCCATAGTTGTTATTAGTGGACTGGATTTGCCTGAAGCAACAACTTTTGTTTGACTACTTATATCCTGTCCGGGCAGAACATAGACATACTGAGCAGATCTAGGGCATACCGTCATGAATGGATGTTACTCACAGAGGTCTTCCAGATCATTCACTCATAGAAAACTCCCCAAATAGATCTGCTTGCTTCAATTCACAACAGATCGCCAAATGGATTCTGCTCCAGGATATCTTGCAAAAAGACCTGGCAGAAAGATGTCTTTTCATTCCCATGGATAGGAATATTCCTCTACACTTTTCCCATTCCCTTTGATGACCAAAGTTCATTTACAGATCCAAAAGGACCCTTTAGCGATCATATTAATAACTCAATTTTGTTCCAAATAGCCCTGGATGTCCTTCTATTCCTGTGTTGCAGTGTTGCAGTATTCTAGATGTGGGATTTCCGGCCCTCAGGCAACTCATACGTCAGCTCCTATACAAAATCATCAGCTTGGCTGTTGCAATGTGCGTGGGACGTCACATGTACATCCATAAACTAGGGGCCTTAAATGTGACGTCTGCACGCACAATCCTCAGAACATTTCAGCCACAGACATTCGCATAGTACGATTGCCTCTTCACAGACGTCGCATCCTAAAGATAATTAACACATTGGGGTTTTAATTTCCTTAATTTTTTGTGCCGATTGTTATTGCGAACGCTTGGTTGTTGTAGCCTTTAGCTGATGTCAGGAAAAAAGGGAAAATGCCAATGCGGGTGCCAGATATACCCCATAAAGATGCCCATGACAGGTGTGTTTTTTGCCTAGGCCGGGAACACGATCACTCCTCTTGCCCTATTTGTCAATTGTTTGTGCCTAAGACCTTGTGCAGCTATCTGGACGCGTTAAACCTCTACCTGGAGAACCAGCGCCTTAAGGGGTTAGCCCTTAGAATGGATCCTGCATCGGAGGCTGCACCCGAATCTACATGCAAGAAGGCCAAGTTTCCTAGGCCTTCCTCGCCTGCCGCTCTGCTTCCCGATGCACCACCAACTGCCAATCTAGGGTTTGTGGCGCACTCGGCAGATATGTCGACTGCAGTGACATCCCTCGAGAGAGCTGTTTCACAGCTGATGACCGGCACTTCCTTGGAGCCTATCCAGACATCGGCAGCCATCGATGTAGAGGGGGAACCAGTATTGGTGGTACCTCCGACCAGGATCCAGACTTCGGATGCGTTACTGTCCAAACCTGATGCCAGACCACTTTTTACTTCCTCCCTGGTCAAAAAGAAGCAGAAAACTAAACATACTTCTTCCTCTTCAGAAGCCACACCAGATTGGCAGGCCTTTACCTCCTCTCTCCTGCAGGGCTTTATTGCCCTCAGGCCTTCTGCCTCAGCCACCTCCACCCTGCCTCTTCTGAGCCCTAGGCCTGCTTCTTCCCTCTCACCTCAAGTCAGGGAGGAAGAACATGATTCTTCCTTCTTATCATCAGAAGAGTCCATTTCTTATGTTTCCCAGATTGCCTCCCCCAGGAATATTACTCTCCTGGTGAGGAGTCTGTGGGAAGGAGATTCCCCCCTGAGGACATCACCAAGATGAAGAATTACTTTAAATGGGATACGTCCCAAATGACCGACACCCAAAAAAGGTACTTTGAGCTGCTGAAATTAGAATCACCCTCCCCTTCTGCAGTACCCCTGGTTCTGCCTGCTTACCTGGATGCCTTCAACATAGCTTCTAAGACTCCCAGCCTCTGGCCTCTAAGCATGCTGACCACTTCTGTAAAGTACCAGAAGACCAGAAATTCCTAGTTAAACCACCCTTGGCGGACCCAGCTGTGATTGCCACCACTGCAGATAAGCAATCTAGACTGCTGCCTTCTGTCTCCCTCCTATCTACTGATAAAGATAGCAAGTATATGGATAGGATGGGTAGGAAGGTATACACTTCTTCCCGTTTGGCCTTCAGAGCCATAAATTATCAGACCCACATGACCAAGTATGCATTACACTTGGTCTCTCAAGCCTCCTCCATGCTGACATCTTTGGCTGACAGTCCCATTAAGATGAACATTACCTCCAAGCTTTCCTTGGCCCAACAAGTAGCCAGGCATTTCATCAGATGCAGCTACAATGCTGCAGAAGCATCTGCCAGGTCTGCAGCATCTGATTCTGCCCTCAGGAGGTACTCATGGCTAAGACTCCAGAACCTCCCTGAGGATTTCAAGTCTAAGATCTTGGACACCCCTCTGGACCACAGTGTTCTTTTCGGAAAACAATCTGCTGACCTTTTTAAAAATCTGCAGGAAAAAAGCAAAAAACTTCAGGACATTAAGCATTTGCTGGTGTCACCCATCCCCAAGTATTATAGGAACTACCCTGCTAAGGCCACCTTTGTGAGACGTAATCCTTAACCCTCTACCAAGTCTAGGAGAGGGGCTAGAAGACCTACCACCTCCAGGCCCTCTGCTCCCCCACATCAACCCAGACAGCCCTTTCAGGACAGAGGAAGCCCCAGTAATGCGTGACTGCCTTGCCCACCTCCCCCTCTCGGCCTGCCTTTCCCACTGTCTTCCCCTTTGGCAATCCATCACCACAGACCAGTGGGTCTTAACCATTATTCAAAAAGGGTACTTCCTATCCTGGAAAGATACACCACCCAGAAGAGGCATTCCCCTTCCCCCAAACAACAGGCCCACCTCATGCCACAAGTGCTGGCAGACCTCCTAAAGCTAGGCGCCATAGAACCAGTCCCCCAAGGACAGGAATGAAAGTGTTTCTACTCCCGTCTCTTCCTGGTCCCCAAAAAAGACGGCCCCTGAAGACCCATCTTAGACCTGTCCTATCTAAACCTCCACCTGCAGGTACCGTCTTTCAAAATGCTCTCTCTCCATACCCTGCTGCCTCTTGTTCCAGCCATTGCCTTCATGGCCACCCTGGACTTAAGAGAGGCCTACCTACACATACCCATCAGGAATTCCCACAAATTCCTGTGTTTCTCTGGACCTGCCGCTTATTCCAATTTACTGCCTTGCCGAGTCTTTACATAGTGCCTAACTCCAGCAGTTGCCTTCTGCAGAACTCAGGGTATACATATTTACCCTTATCTGGATGACATCCTGATTCTGGCAAAACATCTAATTTCACCATGTCCCTTCTGCAGAATCTAGGGGTCACTATCAACCTGCCCAAATCCTTCCTGACCCCAGGCCAGGACAAGATTTTCCTAGTCTGCAGGATCAGTAAAGACACAATGAAGGCCTTTCTTCCACAAGACAAGGTTTTTTCTTTGGCTTCCCACTTCCAGGAAGCCCTACTATCCCAAAAGGTGACAGCAAGGCAATTTCTCCGTCTCCTGGGTTTAATGGCAGCAACCATCCCTATGCTTCTACTGGCAAGATTGCACATGTGCAAGCTACAGTGGGTCCTGAAGAACATCTGGTCCCAACACCTACATCCCCTAGAGCAAGTCATTCCCCTCCTTCCATCTGAAAAAAAGAAATCAGCTGGTGGATCCAGCAAGTACAACTAAATCCAGGGCTCCCACTACACCCCCTCACCTCAACCCAAGTAATGCATACAGATACCTCAGATTCAGGTTGGGGAGCAAGTCTGGCCTCTTACAGGATTCAGGAAAAGTGTCATCCCTCTCTTCAGGCCAAGCACATCAGTATCAGGGAAATGACAGCAGTCTTCTTAGCTCTAAAGGCCTTCACTCACCTTCTGATCCCAGGGGTATTACAGATTGTGACCAACAACACCACGGTTATGTGGTACCTCAACAAATAGGGAGGAACAAAGGCCTATCAGCTGTACAGACTAACCCTGCTGATATGGGACTTAGCCTCTCAACACAACTTAGTACTGCAGGTGACCTACATCCCCTCACAGGACAACCACCAAGCAGATCTCTTGAGCAGGACCTCCTCACCTCAGCACAAATGGATGCTGAACAGGGAGGCCTGCTTAGACATAGTCCACTGGTGGGGTGCTCCACAAATAGACCTGTTTGCGTCCCCCCAGAACAGGAAACTGCAGACCTTCTGCTCAAAAACCCACTCCCTTCTAGCTTGGAGAGTGGATGCTTTCAGCATCTCTTGGGAGGGGAAGTTCCTTTATGCCTTCTCCCCATTCCCACTGATTCAGAAAGTCCACCTGAAAATACAGAAGGACAAACCAAAAATCTTGTTAGTGACTCCCTACTGGCCAAGACAGCACTGGTTCCCCCTTCTTCACAACCTAGCCAAGGGCAATCACTTCAAGTTACCCTACAAGGTGGACTACTGACACAAGGCAAAGGAACTCTCCTATACCCACACTTAAAGAGGTTGTCTCTGACTCTGTGGGTGATAAACTTTTGATCCCTTTCAGACACCACTACTCAGAGGATGTGCTTTCTGTCCTAAGGGAAGAAAAGAAACCTACCACCAGAAAATCTTACCTGGCTAAGTGGGAAAGATTTACAAAATGGTGTCTGCACACAAGGGAAGGGACCCTTGCTCTGTGGCGGTCCCCTTGGTTCTAAACTACCTGTGTCAATTGATAAAAAGTGGGCTTTCTTATTCTTCTATAAAAGTAAACCTCTCTGCCATATCAGCCTGCCTACCCCTGGAAGCACCCTTACTTGCCAGGCTGGATGTAAAGCTCTTCCTTAAAGGTGTTTTACACATGAGACCATTTAGGAAACCTATTCCCCCGACCTGGGTCCTTAACTACATCTTGGAAAAATTAACCCAACATCCCTTTGAACCAGCGGGGCCCTCTTCCTTACAGATGTGTTCATGGAATATGGTCCTGCTGGTGGCTATCACTTCAGTCAGAAGAGTATCAGAATTACAGGCCTTAATGGCTTGTCCCCCCTACACCATCTTCCACAAAGACAGGGTGTCCTTGCAAACAAACCCCTCCTTTATGCCAAAGGTGGTCAATGACTTGTATCTAAACCAATCCATCCATCTACCCACCTTTTTCCCCTCACCCAGTAACGAAGGGGAGAGGATTCTGCACTCCTTGGATGTGCACAGGCAACTAAGGGTTTACCTGGGCATGCACAGGCAACTAAGGGTTTACCTGTTCAAGACCAAAGCCATCAGGAAAACTAACCAGCTCTTTGTCTCCTTTCACCCTAGAGCCCTGGGCAAGGCAGTCTCCAAGCAGACCATTGCATGGTGTATTAGAAAAGCTATTTGCTTCTGCTACTCCCATCATGGAAAGGAACCTCCAGTGGGGATTAAGGCCCATTCCACTAGATCTGTGGCCAGATCCAGGGCCTTCATGAAGGGCCTAGACACAGCATCCATTTTGGATGCAGCCACTTGGGCCACACCTTCACCAAGCATTGCAAACTTGACCAAGTTTCCAGAGCTGGGGCAGGATTCGCCAGAGCAATAATGCAGGGTCTTGTAGAACCCTCTTCTTCTACCACCACCCTCTCATCCACATAAGCTGTGGTACACTCCCATATCTAGAGTACTGCAACATAGGAATAGAAGGACATAGAATAGTTGTGCAAAATCTTACTATAACCATAGATGTCCTTCTCTTCCATGTTGCAGTATTCCTTCCCACCCACCGGTCCTCCTCAGGTCCTATTCCTTATCTGTCCTATCTATATTACAGTAGGACACCAAGTCGCCCACCTGGAAACCACTGGCATTCCTCCTGCTGGGCCTTATTCTCTGCCTGCTGGCCTTCAAGTTCTAAAGATTGTGCATGCGGATGTCACATTTAAGGCCCCTGGTTTATGGCCCTACGTGTGACGTCCCATAAGCACTGCAACAGCCAAGCTGAAGCTTTTGTATAAGGGTCGACATATGAGTCACCTGAGGTTCATAGGTAGGTACTAGGCTATTGGCCGTAGGGCCTATACAAGCCTAGCCAAAAATGTACCCTGGCTTTCGCCACCCAAGAAAATTATTTTCCTGTGCCCCTGTCAAGCAGAACCACAGAAGTGATCCCCGGGGTGAATTTCCTATTACCCATCCAATCATCAAGATTTTTCTTGAAGAGTGCTAATGAGGAGTTCTGTTTGACATAGATAGATAGCCTGTTCCAGGGTATGGGAAGTCTCTGGGACAGGAATCTATCCCTCCAGCATGTTCTGTTTATTGTGGTGACAAGGTTTAGGTCCCTAGAGCGTGTAGCTCAGAGGGATTGGGATTTCTTTAAGTGGAGCATGTCCAACAGCTCTGGGTTTGACATAGCTTTATATGTTAGGCAGAGATCGCCTCTGAGTAGGCGATATGTGACGGAGTAAAGCTGGAGTTTTTTGGGACAGTCTGCATAAGGCATCTGTTTGAGGCCAGTAATCCTCTTTGTGAGGTATTTTTGCGGTCTTTCCAGTTGTTGTCTATGTCTTGTGAGGTACATACCAAAAGGGGCGTTGTACTCTATAATGGGTCTAATGAGTGATGAGTAGAGGGGAACAATGACCTCTTTTTTTTCTGGATGAGAAATCCTTTGTGATGAGGTATGCCACGTAGAAGGATTTCCTGACTACTGTGGCGATGTGATTATCAAAGGAGAGACTACTGTCCACCTGTGTCCCAAGGTCTCTTATCACACTTTCAGTGTTAAGTAGACTACCGCCTATGTGGTAGTTCATGGGTACAGAATTTTTTCCAAAGGGGATGACAATGCACTTTTTGGCATTGAGCTTGAGACCATGTCTTTGACACCAGGCATCTGTCTCAGTGAGGCCCTTTCGTAGGATGTCCACATCATTAGGAGTTTCACTTATGGCTCCTAGTTTGCAGTCATCTGCAAATTTAGTTAGCCAAAGACCTTCTGTGTTAGCCTGTACTTCAGAGAAGTAGATACCAAACAGGAGAGGACCCAGGACTGAACCCTGTGGTATTCCACTTGTCACTGGTCTGAAGTCTGATTTGGAGTCTACTACTTTTACAGTGTGGGTTCTTTCAGTAAGCCAGTTGGCAACCCATCTTGTGACATAGGGATTTATACCTAGTTTAGTGAGTTTATCTATAATTCCAGAGTGAGGGATGGTGTTGAACGCCTTGGCGAGATCTAGATAGGCTGTGTGAACCACCTTACCCTCATCCATGGCCTTGGTGACTACTTCAAAGAAGTCTATCAGGTTTAGGAGACATGATCTGCCTTTTACAAACCCAAACTGTGTGGGGTCCAGGGTTTGGAGATCTCCAATGTCTTTGTTTATGAGTTCCATGAGGATATGTTCCATGGCCTTGCAGACGAGGCTCGTCAGGCTAATGGGGCGGTAGTTCCCAGGGCCTGTTGTGCCCCCCCCCCCTTTGTGGAGTGGGATAACTGTCACGGTGCACCATTCAATGGGCACAAAGCCTGAGGTGAGGCTATGATTGAACATGGTACTTAGGTGGGGTGCCAGTTCATTCTGTATTTCATGTAGAAGGCAGCCTGGGATGTTGTCAGGTCCCATGGATGCTGTGTTCTTGGCTTTGGAGAGTGAAGTTTTTACCTGTGCAGCCGTGATTACAGGAACTTTGCATTCTTCCGGTATAAAGATGGGCACTTTAGGGGGTGAGAGGGGGGTAAAGTTAGCACTGAACCTATCTGCCAGGATGTTGGCAATATCAGTTGGTTCTGTATATTTAGTGTCATTGTGCTGTAACTCAGAGCAGATCTGAGTGTTGCCATTGAGATTTTTAACATAGCTATAGAATGCTTTGTGGTTGTCTTTAGAATCAGTGGCAATTTTGTTTTCATAACTAGCTTTGGAGGATTTTATGAGGGATCTCAGCTTCTTACTGAGGCTGACCAGGGAGTTCCTCCAATCGTGGGATTTGAGGGCAGGAAATCCCACATTTAGAATACTGCAACATGGAATAGAAGGACATCTATGGTTGTGGTAAGATTTTACACAGCTATTCTTTCTCCCTTGTTATGAAAATGGCCAAGGACAATTACCACTACCTTCTCCAAAGCATGGATTTATTCATTCAAGATAAGGGGTCACTTATCCACCCTAACTTGTAGAACTTGTATTTGATTGCTTGGATGATAGCATTTTGATCCCACATGGAAACCTTTTGTCTGAGAACATGCTGCCAGTATTAAAGGAGGCTAGAAAAGCTGCCACTAGAAAATCCTGTTTGACCAAACTGAAGCGATATTCTAATTTTTTTCACAGGAAGAGCCAGGACCTATTAACTGAAGAAGGCCCATTATCTGTGTGAATTGCTCAAATCAGGACTTGCTTACTCTTGTATTAAGATTCATCTTTCAGCTGTTTCTGCTTGCTGCCTTTAGCTCCCCTTTTACTTTTTTCCAGGTAAAACATTTTTGAAAGGGGTTTTACATATTTCCCACCTTGAAAACAGGTGGCTCCTTTGTGGGATCTCAACTTTGTCTTGTAAAATCTCTCTCACATTTTGAACCAGCTTATCAAGCTGATTTGAAATTCTTGACTCTGAAAACTCTTACTTAGTGTTCTAACTTTGGCTAGGCAGTTATCTGAGTTGCATGCTCTACATTAGTGATCTCTGTGTGGTATAGACTATAGCATCTGCTTATTTCAAATGGTGTAGAAATGCTTTGCTGCAGAAGTCTTTTTTTCTGTTTAGTTGCTCCTCAACTTTGAGTTGAGGAACAAAAATGGGGAGCGAAAGAACAGGCTTGGTTTGCTAATAAAGACTGCCAGGTCGAAGAAGAAACTTTTTTTGGGGGGATCCTCAACTTAAATTTGAGGAGGTGCCAGATCAGGAGATAGCACTGGGAGCCAGCTGTACCCCACCCCTTTTCATACTTCATAGGAACAAGGTAACATTAAGATCTAATCCTTTCTCCATGCCTAAAGTAGTCCCTGAATTTACCTTAAATCAGTCTGTTCATCTCCCTGTGGTCTTTCTTGATTAAAAAAAAAATGGGGGGGGGGGTCTTGCATACTCTGGATGTCCAGAGGCAACTCAGATACTGCATTGTTAGGACAAAGAATTTTAGACCCTTTGATAAGCTCTTCATTTCATTTGATGGAAATTAAAAAGGGCAACCAGTGTCAAAACCGATAATTTTGAAATGGTTATCCCATTCAATCCAGTTTGTTTGTTTGCACCATGGAAAGTCCCTCAGTTAGAAGGTCAAAACTCACTCTACACAAGAGCTGTTGTTACTTCTAGGGTATTTTGGAAAAGACTGGATTCTAGAACTCTTCTAGAGGCAGCAGCATGGTCATCTGAGCATACCATCCCTCAAAATTACAAGACTGAATCATTTTCCAGGGTAAGAGCAGTCAGGATTTGCAAGGTCTGTTCTCCAGGTGCTGCTGTACTCTGGCCCTTCTTCCTCCTCTCTGGTTATCTGGGCTTTAGAAATCATGGTAGCTATATGCTATGGCAACGGTGATCTAATAGTGAACATAGTTCAGTTGTGTAAACTTACCATAACAGTAGATATTCAAATAGACTACTATTTTAATACTGCAACTCTCCCACTAGCACCTTTTTTAATTTTACTGTTTTATTGCTTCCATCTGAGTATTGTTCTTTACCCTTTTATCTCTTGGCTAGGATGGGGTCCCCTTTGTCTCTGTCCATCTTTCTCCTAGTACCTAGAGATCCAAGACTGGATCTTGGTCATGTTGGTTACATATTACATCCTCCCTTTTGGGGATAAGCAGAAAAACTCTGAATTTTGTTGCCCATATGTCTGGTTTTATATCGCCAAACTGTCATGCTGCCAGTGGTAGGCACCCAAAAGCTTTTATATACTGGTTGACATCTGATCTTAGGCAGCAACACATTCAATTCAAATATTGACTGTTATGGCAAGTTTACTTGCACAACTGCACTTTCTCACAGCATTGCTGAATTAGTTTTTTGGCTGAGGTGCTCTGTCTGTAGACTTTGAATGCGTTCCATGTGACTGGCCCTTTGGTGGGGACTCCCCCTTCTAACCACTTCTGACAGATATATGGGTAGAAGAATTGGCAGTGTGAAACATTGCCTGTGTGTGTGTATGAGACAGTGCATGTCTCCTGCAAGGACTGGTCTCCTAACAAGAATGTTTTTCAGCTTTATGTCCATTGCTTGTTGAAAAAGCTGTGCCTCCCTACAACCCTAAATTGGTTAGAGTGGGTATTAATATATTTTTGTTGCAGTATAGCAATTTTATGTGAAGGACTCATTTCTGTAAGTTGTCTCAGTGTATGTTTTATCTGTATTGACTTTTGCTGTGAATGTATGTTTTTAAGTTTTGTAAAGAAAAGTAACCTACATGTGTCTGTTCAACATTTACTCAGAATTTGCCTCTCTTGTATGTCATGTATGGCTTTTAATTGCTTAACTGATAACATGCATCAGGTGTTGTGTAATTCTGTTCATCAAAGTAGTACTCCCATCCTGTATAAACTGGAAATGCAATTTTCAATGTTTTCTGTGCTTGGGTGACAATCCTACCACAGGCAGTGCTTACAAATAAAAAGACTGCATATGTGTTTTGACATTTCTGTTTGCTTTAGTAGTCATCCAACAGCTTAAATGTAAAAAAAAAAAAAAAAGTGTTCATCAGTAACATATTTGTGTCTCTATTTTCAGTTGATGAAAATGCTGTGAGTGACATTAACAATGTCCACGTCCTGTACAAGAATCGTGCAATGCTGTACAGTATGTATACATATCGGAGACTGGCATTTAGGGATTCTGATGAGGATGAACTTGTAAAGGAGTATGCGGGTCTAGTCGGAAAGACTTGTGCACAGAAAATGTTATTATACATGAGATGATAGAATGAAAAAGCAATCACTAGCATGTTACAGTGCATTATATTATAGTGTAATATGATAAATGGTTTAAAATGCAGTGTGTACTGCATCAGTTCTAGAGAAATGTATTCCTTAGTTAACATAAAGTAAAAACAGATACCTAAAACCAACATTACAAGAAGAATATTGCAAACACATTGTAGTAAAATTTGAAACTTAACATTGCTTGTGCATTTTTGAAATTATAACTCATAGTGGCTTATTAATGTAAATCATACAAAAATGTATTATGTGTATGTTTCTGTAACATTTTATGGATTGTTCTTTTAATTTTAAAGCCATTATGGGAATGGGTGACCCACATTAAAGAAATACTGCTAAACATGTTTATTTAATCAGTTTTGACTCAGCCTTTTGCATCTCAATAATTATGTGATTCGTCTACACTAATGGTAATATCAGTAAGAAAAGGTTGTGCCCTTTATGGTTTATAAGTATGTGTTTCTCTTTTAAAACAGTACTTGAAAAGGAATCCTGAATTGTGTTGCACGTCTGGCATAGGACTCTGACCTACTGATGTAGTAATGCATGCCAAAGAAACACTCCAGTAGATTTATGTGCTCAGTTAGGACTTAGAACTGAGCCAATTTTACCAGCTTTGGTTATAACAAACCTAGCTGATTATAAAGCAGCATTTGGTTTGTGAGTACCGGCTTTAGTTAAATTGAGAGTGATGTTGTCTGTCTGCATGCCTGCCAGCATTGATGAAAGAAGAATGGAGATCTTGTTTCTTGAGTTTCTCCCATTTCATCATCATCTCTTTCCACTGAATTATAGGTTTCTGCAAGTACTATGTCAAGAAGTCTTAACTGTGCAACTCTGAAATATCCCTTGAAATTGGGCAATCCCAAACTGCCTTATTTAGGTGGAAGAATTGGTTTATCCAACATGACTCTTGCTGTCTTCCTCTCCCAATACAATCCTTCAGCTCTTTATCAGTTGTTATCCACAACTTCTCTTCTGGTTGATAAAAATATCCCTGACTTGTGTATAAAACAAAATGGACTAAAACATTTTAATGGCTTGTGTCTTGCTATCCATAAAGAGCATACAGTATCTCAGTTTTTGTATTATCTTTTGTTTAGTCTCTTCCATCATATCCTTAGCTGACACATCAGAATCCTTTTTAATCCATACTCCTAAGTACTTCATTGTATCATGTCCTCATAAATATGGATATTGCTGAACCAATTCATGTGTGGGTGCATAATTTACAGCTATTGCCTTAGTTTTAGCTTCATTAATTTTTTATCCCGAAAGGATTTGAAACTGCCTGAAAATGATCCACAACACTAAAATGTCTTTTTCTAGTTTTATCAGGTATAAAATAGTATCATCTGCAAAAAGAGGCAGCTTTTCTTAACTGCCATACCAATTATATCCTTGAATTTCTGAGTCTCTTATTTTCTTTGCCAGTGGTCCTAAACATAGTACAAATAACAAAGGGGAATAGGACACCTCTACCTAGTTCCTCTGCTCAAACAGAAATTATCAGAGAGGATCGCACCCACTTCAGTTTTTGCTTCTGAACCCTCATATATCCTCCTAATCTGCCTTATAATTTTATCAGAGAATGCAGATGCTTCCATTGCTCTGCTCCTAAAATCCCAGTTTACTCTGTCAAATGCTTATTCTCACATTCAGCTTTCCTCTAGATCATCAGTGATCTCTTACTGTTGTCAAATGTTTGCCTCCCCTCGACAAACTCATATTGGTCCATGTCTATCAGTTTTGGCATTACTTTGGTCATTCTTTTAGCCATTATAGACACAAACACTTTATAATCATGTTTTAGGATTGAAATGGGCCCGTATGAAGCTGCATCTGATGGGGTCTTTACCTTGTATAGGTATTACATCCACCATTGTTTTCTACCAGGAAGCTAATACTCATCCTCCTCTTGAAATGCTGTTAAACAAAACCTTCCAGATCTTTATCAGTTGTTTTTCTCCTAGCTTCCAAACCTCCAGAGGAATAACATCTGTTCCTGGGGACTTTCCTGTTGGTTGGTTATACATCACCATTTTTATCTCTTCTCCTCCTATCCTATTAGTAATTGAGCTTCAACTACCGCTAACCGTGGCATGTTTATTTCTTCCATAAACATTTCTGTTTGTATCTTTTCTTGATCTCCATATTTCTCTACTTTATACAGACTTTCATAGAATTTCCTAAATATTTCTAATACCTTTACAGGATCTCTTGTTATCTTCCTTGTTATAGGCTGCCTAAGCTTGGTGACAACCCTTTTTACTCTCTGTTGTCTGAGTCGCTGCTCTAAAAGTTTTTGCGCTCTGGTGTTATCAAAAACAGTTGCTTAACAGCAATCTTTTTGAACTCATGCAAGGTAATCCTTTATTTTCTGATAAACATTCTGCAATTGCTCCTCCTCTTGTTCTGTGAAATTCCCCCATTCTGCAATACTTTAACATTTGTCAATCGTTCTAAATAATTATTGTTGCTTCTTAACCATCTCTCTTTTTATTTCCAACCTATTTGTAAACTCCGCTTTAATTTTATCCCACTCCCTAGCTATATTTTCAGAAGAAATTTCTGTTTTCTCTAATAATGTCCTACTAATTTCCACTACCATTCCTTAAACTCCTCTCTTTTCAACATATAGCTGGTAAAGAGCCAGTGTCTTTTTTATTTCATTACCCTGGGTTTTTATTTTAGTTATTATTGGCGTGTGATCCAATAGTTATTGGATGTGTATCAAAACTTTCAATTAAATGCACATGTTCCTGTAAAATGTAAGTTCTGTCTAGCCTAGCCCAGTTTTTATATCTTAGGGAGTAATATGTAAATTCTGATCAAACTCCTACTACTGAATGCACATCTTCCATGCCAAATATTTTCATAAATTTCTTCAAAACCCTACACTACTTTGTTATATTTTCCCTTCTGGACTCCCCCAGTACGTCTTCCCTGCTGCAAATGAAATTTCATCCCCACCTCTAAGTAATATTCTCTGCTGAAAACTGATTATTTCCTCCAGAATTTTCTTAAGCTCCATTATATTAGTTTTAGGTGGAATATAAATATATGTCAATGTAATCCTCCTCCCTTGCCAGTAGCCCCTTTGTACTACATATCTACCATTATTATATTTTTATCCTGTTCTAGCACTTTTGAAGTTCCTCTTGCAAATTATTATAAGTACTTCTCTTTTCCTTTGTCCCAGGTATTCCACTGAATAACTGTCCTGAAAGCCTTTCTTTATCAAATTAACATGTTCAGTTCTTTCCAAATGTCTCCTGTAGCATAGCTATTTGCACTCTACATTTTGATATAGTTCACTACTCTTTCCTTTTGTATATATCTGTGAGTCCATTAACATTTAAAGATAGTATCAAAAGAGCCATCTTGTTAAAAAGATTATATTCCCACCTTTAATTTGTAACAGATTTTTGGTTAAGTATCTAATTCCAGGTTTTGTATTACATACACACACTAATGTTTGTCAGGTTGACCTTTTATACAGTTTCTTGTCATATCTATTTGAGCCTATGTCACATCTTGCAAAAGTTTTTGTTTTATTGAAATCTTTTAAGCAAACAAATACACCCCATAAACCTATTAACTTAATAACACACACAACTATGTGTATCTCAACTATTGATGTTTTACCTTCCTGATAGGAATAATTGTCCCAAACTGACATCTGCACCCATAGACTTAGGTTAACCTAAAAGGAAGGTTATCCATGTTAAGATGCATGGCACAGTCTGTGCTTTTACCAAGTGCTGTCTGGTTTTGTTTTATCCTTATTGCTCTCCCAGAATGAGAAAACACTTGAATGCTTTCCTAGCTATTGAAAGAAAGCCATTAAATGAAGGAAGTATTCTGTTTTTATTGTTCTTTACCAGATTGTCTCCATGGAGACATGTGAGCCAGATACAGAGATGCTTCTACAAGTATTTATTTATTTGCTAGTGGAGAGCTTTATTATGTTCAGTGTTCTTTTTTATTTATTTAGTTTTTAAAATGTGTTACTAGATGAAGCCAAGAGGCTTAATCCAGCCATTCCCCTTTTCCAGAATGGGAAAAAACATATTTTTTTCTTGTATCGTACTCTTATGAACGGATTTTTCCTTTTTTTTTTGTTACATTGCAGTACCTACATTTCTTAAAACTGAACAAGGAGAAAGAGAAAAGAAGGGGTAAAAACAACAGGGGCACCTGTTTACTTTGGTATCCTAATTACCCTTAAAAATAACTGAGAAAACTTATAGCATGCAAATATGCACTACAGAAATATCACTGTTAAGAACAAAAGTTTATTTTACTTACAGTTAACTCTTTCCTTCCTCTTCCCCTCTTCTAAGTGTTCTTCCATACATTAATCTCATGAAGTAGAGCATATGCTTTAGAGTCCCCTACAAGTTTAAAAAAGTCCAATATTTCCAGGTTTTCTTGTTCTATCATATTTTACAAATATAATTAATGCTTTATAATACCACATTTATTTGTCATTTTTGAGTTCCTGGTTTTTATTCTGTTTATGTCCATCTTCCAAACCCAGTCTCTGCTTCCTTTCCAACATACTTTTGGTTGTTCTAGTCAACTCTTGTGCTTTTTTCTGTCTCAAACAATTTACATTGAAACATTGGAAAAGGCTTCACTGGCACATTCTTTCTGTGGTCTTTATTACCAGAAGAACAAGATGTAGACTATCCTTCTGTTTCACAGCTCATTTTTTGTTGGACAAACTTTTGTATTTTCTTCTTAGCATATTCTGCATCAAAAGATGATTTTGTCCCTGCAGGAAATAATATTCTGAAGATAGCTAGATACAGCAGTTTGAATCTCATGCTTGCTTCTCAACATTCCCTGATTAGTGGAATAAATATACTCCTCTTCTGCCAGCTGTACAATTAGTAATCATTTTCCACAAACACACTGTCTCCCACTTTTAGTACTTTATCCTCCTGCCACAGTTTTGTCAGAATCCACTCCTTCTGCCAGTAGGATAGCATATTTACTATTAAAGGTCTAGGTTTTTTATCATGACCAAGTTTAGAGCACATATGCAATGTGCACTCTCAATTAACAACAACTGTTGTGGAATACCAGTCCAGTTGCTTATTTTTTCATAAAATTAATACAGTCTGTTCCTTCCGGCTTCTCTGGTAGAGCAAAAAATGTCAGGTTTTCTCTGCATGCTTGAGCAGTCTCATATTCAGCCAGCCTTTTCTTCATTTCAGTCTCCGATTTTTGCAGTTTATCTCCTCATCTGAATATCTGTTTAAAGCTTCTTCCATTTTGTCCAGCCTTTTGTTATTTGAGTTGATATATTCTATCAGTGTTTCATTTATTTTAATCCGCTCTGAATACTTTTGACTTATTTTTTCCTCTAGGTTACTGGAAGTCGTGTCCTAATCCAAAGTTGGATCTTGCACTGCTTTTTACTGAACAGCTGCAGAATTCTTCCCAGTCAGTGTCTTTTTCCTCACCTTTTGTGGTTGATTTTCTTTCAGGTTCTCTGAATTTTTTTTTTTTTTTTTTGCTGGCATGCAGGCAGTGCACATACTAGTCAGTTACTGAAATTTACCTAAAAATGAGTTCACTGGCTCTCTGTTCTGTGTTTTTGTTTCACACTGGGAGAGCTAAAATTGAACTGTTACTCAATGTGCAGCAGTATCTCACTTCCCCTGATAATTTTCTCAAAAAAGGCTTTCTAATCCTGACATGAGATTTTCTCTGAGAGTCCATTGATACAAACCTTTACTTAGCTGTGCTTCTTCTGGTTATCTATTTCAGGTTATTTGTAACAGTGTAGGTTGGTACTACTACATTGGACCAAGAAGGAGTGGGAGGCAGAAGCTTGATCTCTCTCTCTCTCTCTCCAGTAGAAAAGCACAGAGACAGTGTGAGTGAGATAAATTATATGAGTACAAACTTTTCTGTGCATGCAAAGAGTAAAGGAGGGCTGTTGTAGTCAAGGTCTGTTGATGATTTCTGAAAATATTTGAATGTCGTTTGCTTATTGTTCCCATGGATGTACTTTGTGCTCTGGTACCAAACATATACATATGTCTACATAAATGCATACATACAAATATTTCAGGCAATGGTAGTAATGCCCTTCTAACCTGCCAATATATGCTTGCTGTAATTTAATCTGGTACTTTGTAGTACACCTCTCATTCTTATATGATCTTCATCATAAAATGTCTGATGGTTTTCTACTACTTTTTGCTAACACCAAGCATTCCTAGAGGTAGTTCTCTAAATGCCCTATATACCTGAATAAGATCAATTGTAAATATCTAAATGAGAGACTGAACAAGTTCATATATTGTAATCTTTCATAATAACTTAAATTTTCACATCCGTGGATGCCCTTGATATATTTCTGCTGTACTCTTTCCAGTTTTCTTATAATGTTTCCATGTTGTTAGCATACTCTAATTTGGATCTCGTGTAACTTAGAACCAATGATTTCATAATTTCTGCTTTCCTAGACATTACAAATCTTTTTATACAATCTGTATTTCTCTAACTGTTGCTAAGCAACTGGTTGATATGATTAGAAAAACTCAAAGCTGGATCTAGCCGTGTACCCAGGTCATTTAATGACTACGTGCTTCATTAAATATTCACCCTTCAGTATGTCTCCCAAATCTCATATTCTTAGTTTTTAATGTATTTATCAGCGTGTTATTTTTCTGTGTCCAAATGTTTAATTTAATCAAGTTCTTTTGCTGACATGCCTAATATGTAACACATGTAATCAGTTTACCAGTTTTCAAGTCATTTGCATACAGACTGTAGAGCATCTCAGATGAAAAAGACAGATATGAAAGATAGAACCTAAACAAGTTTTGGCCTAGGACAGAGACAGAACCTCGGACGTTCCAGAGGTCAGAGGAGTACAGCTGCAGCAAGCACCATTATCAAACAACAGCGTGTTGCAACATATCTTGCAGGCTGTTAAAAATCCCTTTTTGGACATGGAAGAATTGGAAGACAACACGCCTGTAAGTACTGGGGGCACCGCTAACTCCCTTTTGGAACAAAATAATTGTAAAAAAGTTATCTTTGACTTTGAAAGGTTGACTTTAAAATATGTCATGCTAGATGTGGAGATTAGTTACCTTGCGGAATGCATCAGGCGGAAATGTGTTCCGCAAGGCTTAAGAACAAACACGTTTCCTAATTGTGTCTCCTTTGGGGACAGCCTTTATTGTAAACTAGTAGATCTTTTCAACAAATTTGGCATAAATTTGATGCGCATTTTAGTTGAACATTACCACAAACAGTTGGACGAAGTCAGAAACTCCGAGTGACCTGGATATGCAAATTAAGAACTTTTCTTGCTTTACCTTATTTAATCATCTTTACTGTAGCATCGCAGCTAAAGCGGATAGATATAGGGATACAATAAATGTTGAAAATGGACAAACATCACTAGTTCAGAATCTTAATCAAGGGGTTAATACACCTGTGACAGAAGGGTCAAGTTCTTCTAAAAGTTGGGGTCCTTTTTTAGTGGACCAGCAGGGAAACAAAAGAGTATCAACATGGTCCAAAATGGTATATAACAAGGGGAAGGGGCAGGAACAAGAAAAAATGGTAACTAGGTCTGAAACCATTCAATATGACATAGAAATTTTAAATCTCTGTAGAGTGGGTTTGTCAGAACCTGTTTTTGATGTTTTAAAGAAAGCTTTTTCCTTTATTCCTGGCAATTCCATGAACTTAACCAAAGTTATTGTAGACTTTAGGTTATTTTTATGGAAGATGAATCGAAAGTACATAATGCATGATGTTAATTTTGACAAACAGGCTAAGGGCACCCAAGGACCAAAAAAACAAGTACCTATAATCCACCTGTATTAGGTACGTTACAAGTGTTTCAAAAGTTATGTGAATCAAGTTTTAGAAAAATAAAACTTGATAGGAATATGTATAACTTAACTGATTAAGAACAACAGGCATTAAAAACTATTCATGACAGCAAACATTTGAGGATCATGAGAGCTGATAAAGGTGAAAAAATAGTAATTATGGATCGGATGGATTATGCAAAATCCATAGAAGAGATGTTGAAGGATGAAAGGACTTATAAAAAAGTTGATCTTGCTTTCATTAAAAGTAGTTATTTAAGGTTGGATACATGTTTATTTGATATGTTTTGTCAGGGGGAATAGACCATCAATGTTGTACATATTTACAAGTTGAACATCCAAAGATATGGCAGTCCTTTTTGGTATTCCAAAAATACAAAAAGATAGTGTCAATCCCCCATTTAGACCAATAATATCTGCTGCTAAGTCCAAGACAGAAACACTTTCTATTTGGCTGGATTTTATTTTGAATCCAATCATGCAGGCCTCCAAGTATTATTTAAAAGACTCATGGCATCTGTTAGAAATACTGAGAGATTTCCAGCTACAAGGTGAACATTTTTATTTTTCATCTTTGGATATTGTTTCCCTTTATACCTGTATTAACCAAGAAGTAGATATAGACCACCTTAGAGAGTATTTAGTTAGCAAAAGTAACTTTAATAATTCTAAGATTAGTACTGTTTGTACTCTCATGGAATTGGTCTTGGACAATAACTTTTTCAAATTAAATGATCAACTGTACAAACAAACATCAGGGGCAGCTATAGGGGCAAGAGTAGCCCCAGCATTTGCTAACCTCGTGATGGCAAATTGGGAAAGTAAACATCTCACCAATAGTGTATTTGATAAGAACATCCTGGTTTACCGTCGTTACATTGATGATTTTTTTTTTTTTTTTGTGGAATGGCACTTTTGATGAATTTGTTGATATTTGTGTCTTACCTTAATGGCTCCACAAATTTTCTTAAATTCACGATAGGTGGCTTTGGTCACAGTTTGAATTTTTTGGATTTACACTTGACATTTGATTTTGAATCAGTATCTACATAAAGATAGCCTACACCCATTTCATATGAAAAAAGGAGTAGTAAACGGGCAGCTGATTAGGCTTAGCAGGCTAACATCATCAGACACCACCTTTATAAAAGAAATGGAAACTTTAAGGCTGTTTTTTGAGGCAAGAACCTATGGATAGGTCATGGTTAAAATTAATTGAAAATGAAGTTCTTACTATGAGAGAGGGAAAGGCTTGCTCTATTCTCTTGGGCCAAGTCCAGGTTTTAGCACAAACTAGTGGGCAGGATGAACATATTTTAACCAATAGCAATTTGTCCTGTGCATTTGTTTTGCCTATAACTAATGAGATGTGATCTATAAAAAACATTATTGTAGACAATTGGAAAATATTATTGGGTGACCAGAATCTTGTGAAAGTGATTGGTATGGGACCCAATTTTACTTTAAAAAAAAACTAGAAACATCAAAAGTTTATTAGAACAAGGAGCCAATATGAAGACGAACACCTTAGTTAATTCTATTCTAACTAAAGTTACTTTTGCTTTCAACAATTGCAAACAGTGTAGATATATTAGCAATTCTTCATCAGTAAAGTTTAATCACATTAAAAAACTTATGGGTCGAAAAGTTATTACACATGCAATAGTGAGATGGTTGTGTATGTTGCACAGTGTCTTTCATGTCCTAGTTATTATGTTGGAATGACAACTAGATGTTTAAAAAGAAGAATTTATGAACATCTTTTAGCAATTAGGAAGAAAGAACAAACCAACGCTTTAGCTAGGCATATTCTATTGCATGTGTTGACTTTAAGAAATTTTCTTTTTCTGTTATAGACAGTGTTGGTCCAGAGGTATTTATGGGTGACTGTAAAATACTATTAGAATGTAAAGAATCCCTCTGGCGAATTCACCTTGGGGCAGATAGTGCACCCGGTTTGAATGACACTATAAACATAAAAGTGTTTTTTGCAGATTAAGCATTGATATTTAGCAATGAAGTTGTTATTCTTTTAAAAAGAATGTTTATTATTTTTTTTACACATTTGTAACAAAAAGTTTATTGCTTTTACGACATCATTGATCATGTGATATGGTATTTTACTATATAAATGCTTTTGAGGGTGGAGTTTGTTTTCTGAAGAAGTTCACAATAATATTATATTATATTTAGTCTTTCCAACTTGTTTATCTCAGTTTTCAAAGTTATAGCTCAGCCTCATTTCCATTTCTTATATATTTTTGTCTCCCGCCTTAATTAAGTCTATTATTCTTATGGAAATATATAGGGCGGCCACGATGGTACAGCAGTTAGCATTGCCGCCTCACAGCAAGAGGTTCTCCAGTTCGATCCTTGGCTGGGGTGCCTTTTGTGCAGAGTCTGCATGTCCTCCCTGTGGTCGCGTGGGTTTCCTCCAGGTGCTCCGGTTTCCTCCCACATCCCAAAGACATGCTGTAGGTGGCTTGGACACTCTAAATTGGCCCTAGGTGTGATTGTGTGCATGTGTGTGCCTTCTGTGG
This sequence comes from Protopterus annectens, assembly GCF_019279795.1. Taxonomy (NCBI): domain Eukaryota; kingdom Metazoa; phylum Chordata; order Ceratodontiformes; family Protopteridae; genus Protopterus; species Protopterus annectens. The sequence goes on from NC_056748.1 coordinate 328,401,669, forward strand.
AAGGTTGGGCGCTGGGCTGGCAACTCAACACTGTAAAACTCCACTGCCAATCATGAGCAGACAGGTGATCCGCTGTGGCGACCCCTAACTGGGAAAAGCCGAAAGAAGAAGAAGATTCTTATGGAAATATATCCCCCTGACCCTGTGAGCCTAGATCCTGATGTTAAACTTTTTTTATATTTTTATTTATTTATTGCATTCAAACAAATGCCCTTTCAAAACATTTTTCCACTCAACACATCACTACAATTAATTTTTCATAGTGACTAATTGACTTCCATATGGTCTGTTATTAATTTTCTGTGCATTGTTTTAGATTTTTGTTTAGAAGAATTATCAAACAATAATTTAACCTTAATAACTCCATAGTCACTACACATCAACAGTGGTAAAATGTGACACAGAGTAACAGTCATTTCTTTAAAAGCACACTATGTCCAGTATGTTATGTTTTCTGGTTGTTTATTTTATTTATTTTTTGACAATCTGAAGCAGTTGTTTTTATCCTGAGCATCCGTTTTAAATAATCATCTTACTAATTTTGTTGAATCAATATTATTCCAGCCTGCTTCTGGTAAATTGTCAGTTCCCATCCACTGTTACTTTCCCTCCAGTTTTTCATGGAAATAATGAATTCCTCTAAGTCATCAGCACTTGACAGTGGTCTGTACACACCAACAATTTTATCTTTTCCAAGGTTGTCTTTATTGTCACAGCTGCACAACCTGTGGTATTGATGTTATCATTGAACTTGTAATGGACAGTCTTTCATCACTGTATTAATACCTGAACCTGATTTTTTTGTTAGAATATGTATTACAGTAAAAACATTTATATCCTGACATGCATCAGGTACTTTGTAGTACACCTCTTATTCCTATATGATCTTCAACATAAGTTGTCTGATGATCTACTACTTTTTGCTAACCCCAAGCATTCCCAGAGGCAGTTCTGTCTAAATGCCCCATATACCTGAATAAGATCTTCTAGTAAATATCTAAATGAGAGACTGAACAAGTTTAGATATTGTAATATTTTATAATAACTTAAGTTTTCACATCCATGGATGCCCTTGATATATTTCTGCTGTACTCTTTCCAGTTTTCTTATAAGATTTCCATATTGTTATTACATACTCTAATTTGGATCTTGTGTTACTTATAACAATTATTTCATAATTTCTGCTTTCCGAGACATTATAAATCTTTTTATACAATCTATATTTCTATAACTGTTATTAAGCAACTGATTGATATGATTAGAAAAACTCAAAGCTGGATCTAGCCATATACCCAGGTCATTCAGTGAGTATACAGTTTCAGTTACTGTGTGCTTCATTAAATATTCACCCTAATAAATATCTAAATGAGAGACTGGATGAGTTTATAGATGTGTACTAGGCTAATGGCCCTGGAGCCTTTACAAGTCTAGCCCATAGAAGTGCCCTGGCATTGTGTCGCCCGACGTTAGTTCCCAGTGCCTCTGTCAAGTAGAGCCACTGGAGTGATCCCCGGGGTGAACTGTATTTCCCATCCACTCATCAAGATTTCTCTTGAAGAGGGCCAGTGAGGTGCTCTACTTGACATGTATGGGAAGTCTCTGGGTTATGAACCTGTCCTTCCAGCATGTTCTATTGATTGTGGTAATGAGGTTGAGGTCTCTGGAGCGTGTGTTGCGGAGGGACTGGGATTTCTTTAGATGTAGCTGGAATTTTTTGAGTCTGTCCTTGTACGATATGTGTTTAAGGCCTAGGATCCTGTTCATGAGGTACTTTTGTGGCCTTTCCAGCTGTTGCATGTGTCTAGTGAGGTGCATGCCAAATGGGGCATTATACTCAATGATTGGCCTAATGAGGGAAGAGTAGAGAGAGATGATGACCTCTTTCTTCTTGGATGCAAAACCCTTGGTAATGAGATGTGCCACATAGAAGGACTTTCTGACCACAGTGGCAATATGGTCAGTGATGGAGCGGTTGCTCTCAGTCTGTGTCCCCAGATTTCTTATAACACCTTCAGTGTTCAGTGGGCTCCCATCAACATGGTAATTAGTGGGAACTGAGTTTTTCCCAAAGGGGATGATGATGCATATTTTGGCATTAAGCTTAAGGCCGTGGTTTCGACACCAGTCATTGATCTCAGTGAGGCCTTTCTGTAGGATGTCTACATCACTTGGGGAGTTAATAATGGCTCCCAGCTTGCAGTCATCTGCGAACTTGGTTAGCCAGAGCCCCTCTGTGTTGGTCTGGACTTCTGAGAAGTAGATGCCAAACAGTAGAGTACCCAGGACTGATCCCTGTGGGAGTCCATTTGTGACTGGTCAGCAGTCTGACTTAGTCTGCTACTTTCACACTGTGGATTCTATCTGTGAGCCAATTTGCAGCACACCTAGTGATATAGGGGTTGATGCCTAGTTTGGTGAGTTTATCAGTAATTCCTGAGTGGGGAATGGTATCAAAGGCCTTGGCCAGATCGAGGTAGGCTGTATGAACTGCCTTGCCCTCATCCACAGCTCTGGCGACTGACTCATAAAAGTCAACCAGGTTGAGCAGGCATGATCTACCTTTTACAAAACCAAATTGCATGGGATCTAGAGTTTGGAGATTCCCTATATCCTTGTTAATTAGGTACATGATGATGCACTCCATACCCTTACATATCAGACTCGTCAGGCTAATGAGGAGATAATTCCCAGGGTCTGTAGTCGCTCCCCCTTTATGGAGAAGGATAACTGTAGCAGTGCACCATTCAGTAGCGGCAAAGCCTGAGGTGAAGCTGTGATTGAAAAGGGCACACAGATGTGGTGCCACTTCACTTTGTAGTTCATGTAGAACACATCCAGGGATATTGTCGGGTCCCATGGAAGCTGTATTCTTGGCCTTAGACAATACAGTTTTAACCTGTGCTGCAGTAATGCTGGTTGCCTGGCATCCCTCTGATATTGTGATTGGTCCTTTAGAGGGGTAAAGTTGGCATTGAATCTGTCGGACAATATGTTGGGAATATCTGTTGGCTCAGTATAGGAGGTACCATTGTGCAGTAACTTAGAGCAAACCTGAGTATTGCCGTGGAGATTTTTGATATAACTATAGAAGGCTTTGTTGTGGTTGTTAGCATCTGCCGCAATTCTGCTTCATAGCTGCCTCTTAGAGGATTTGATGAGGGAGCTCAACTTTTTGTTGAGGCTAATAAGGGAGTATTTCCAGTCTTGGGACTTCACCTTTTTCTGCAACAGTTTCTTCCTTCTGTTGTAGAGTTTATTAATGGCAGAGGACCACCAGATTGGCTTCCTTTTTTTGGAGGAGAGCGTCTTGGTTCTGTTGGGTATGGCTAGTTCCATACATTTATGTACGTGTTTGTACAGTGCATTGGTGTATGAATCGGCAGTCATGCATCTATTTACCATTGACATGTGTGCCGTGAAGTTAGCCACCTCTGTTTTTAGGAGCCCAAAGTCAACTTTGGCGACGTTTTTCATGGTGGTTACCTTTGTGGGGGGTGTGGGTGAGATGTGGGATTTCCATGGTGATTAGTTTGCGGTCGGATCTAACCAGGAAGGAATTGACTATTGGTGTAGAGCAACGGTTGCCCATGTTAGTAATAACCAGGTCAAGGAAGTTGCTTCCTGTAGTGGGGGTAAGAAGGAGCTGGTCCAGGGTATTGGAATTGATGAATTCCAGGAAGTGTTGGGCCAGTGTGTTGGTGCATGAGTAATTTTCCCAGTTAATGAAGGGGTAGTTGAAGTTCAGATATTGCCCTCCCCCTCCCCCGATTGCTTCAAATTGTTGTTACTGCCATTTGTGAAACATGGCAATCTTGTTGGAATGTAACAAATTTTCCATTAAAATGTATTACTTATGTCCCTAGCATTAATAATCAGCACAGGTTCATCAAATGCTGCTGCCTGTGAACTGTTAAATTTTTGAACTGGCAAAAATTCTGCCTTGCTTGTGTTAGTCAAATATTGCAAATAATCTGCTGCAAAAAAAAAAAAACTCTTCCCTTGACTTGGCAAGTGCACGGCATCCTGTCTAAATACATTTGTCCTCACCATTCAGCTTGGATGCTGTATGGATTTCCACTTTTTAAAATGGGCAGTTTTTTCATTAAGGTATTTGCCCCAAAAACCCATTCTTTCCTACTGAACTGGCTTTCCTTTCTGTATGTGATTTGTGAAAAGTACATCTTAACACCTGTACAAGCTATGCTTTCTAAGAGGGTTGTAAGTTCCCTACTAACAGTCAGAGTCGCCTTTCAAGATGAGATCATTTATATCAACATGAATAAAATCAGCTCCATATTTCCTTGCATTAAGGCATTCAAGGCCCTACTCGCATCCTGTATTTTTCTTCCTGGCAAGCATTATCCTCTCTAAAAATGTATGGATCATTTCCTCTGATAATTGAATCTCCAGTTACTTGTTTATTATTTCTGACCAGAGCTACAGAATCTCCCACTTCTCATAGCTGGCTTTAGACACCAGCAAAGCCTTCGTGATCCTGAGGGGCCCCCCTTGCCCACAGTAAGTTATCTTATTTTGATATATTGTTATGTTTGCCAAGTCAACAAAAGTTAGTACAACAATCCTCTGTACTTAATAAACCAGGTGGAAATAATTACTCTTAGGATAAAGACTTGTAAGGATTTAACATTTAATGATATCTGTGGTTGCAGTAATAGGGTTTTCTCAAGTAGCAGGCTTCATAATTTAAGTAAATGTGATATACTGCCCTTGACTTAGTTAAATTCAGCTGGTGGACATTCTCTGCAATAAAACTAACGTAACTGGCTTTTGGCACCCATGATGCCTGTGACTGGGGCAATCATCCGTGGCTAAGTGGGGGCCTCACAAAAGCTGCTGCTTTTTGCAGGATAATGAGGAGAAACCTAAACAGGATTGTGCTATTACCTTTTTAGGGTAAAGCCAATACTCATTGAATGAGTGAGGTAAGCATTAGACATTGAGCTCAGAGTGACTGATCTCTGTGCTTACCTGAGTTTTTAAGAAGAGCAGATTCTCCCAGTCTTCAAGGATGGTTTTCTGTTTGAGGAAGTTTTATAAATACTAGCAGCATACCAGATACTGTAACTCTGCATAATGTCAGAATAAAGGATCAAGATCGGAAACACTTTTTTTAAATATTGTCTTAATTCACTTAAGTTAATAGGAAAACACGTTTTTATTTAACATACATTTTTTTGGAAATAGGAAGTATGAAACTCTGTCTGGCATTATTGACTGACTGCAGTCCTGAATGATTTACCAGCAAAACATTTTTTTTGAGGGACAGGGCAGAAATATGCGGCAGAATCAGGGATATTCTCTGAATTCAAGAACAGTGACAGGTGTGCATTACTCCTGACTACTGCTAAACAGCAGTCACTGATCTGGTGAGGCAGTACTAGTGTTGTACAATGTAGAAATCATTGCAAAACTAGTATTGCTTCTGCTTATGACTCTGTGTGTGTGTAAAAGTGTTTGTGAGATGATTTGGGGGCTGCAATATAAGAACAACGAGATGGCTATAATTTATTTCACTTTCTATCATAAACATTATTGGCTCTGCCATTATACTTGTTCGGGTGGGGGGGGGGGTTACATTGTATTTAAGAGTAACAAGTTGGCAATAATTTCTTTCATTTCTCTTCAGAAACATAGATCTTGAACAAAAGTGGTTAACTTTGGTGGTTTTGTAGGAAAAGGATGTGCATGGAAGCAACTGCACATTTACATAGTGATATCATGAGTAGCATTGCCATTACACAGTGCTTTGCTCTGGTTCAGTTCTTAGCTGTGAATTCTTCTATGTGGAGTTTGCATACTCTCCCTATCTCTCTGTGCATCTTTCCATGCAGTCCTGTTTACTCTAGCACCTCAAAGTAAGTATGTGAATTGGCATTCCTCAAGTTTCCCAGAAAGTGAACATGCAGTGTGTGTGTGTAACAATATCATTGATTTTTATCTGTGAACATACACAGTAATGATGGGTACATGCATAACTCATTTGGGTAACAGCAAAAAATGCTGGTGACAAGTAATTATCTTTCAAAAATAAGGCAGAAAATGCATCACAGAACATTCAGACCTTTGGAGCTTCTACGATTCTGGTGGCCTCTACTCCCCAAGCTGTATAAATGTATTTTGACATTAACTTTGTGATGGCCTCTTCCCTCAACTGCCACACCCACTGTTAAAGCCACCCCTAGTCAGAATTATGTAATAAAGTTGTCATAGCTTATGTGTGTGGGGTGGAGGATGGTGTGATCTCATAGCTTCTTTAATTTTCCTCATAATCAAACCTCAGAGATGTGCACATGAGGTCATCATAGCTTGTGCTGGGGCTGGGGACAGTATAGTTATTGTTTCTGTTACTTTACTCACAAACCTCAGAGGTGAAAAAAGGTTGTGCTATAGCTTGTGCAAGGGCATTGTTCTGTCAAGGAGCAGCAGGTTGGAATACATTATGGTGATTATTAATTTTTCACTTTCCTCATAATTACACATCAGGCAAATATATAGGTGGCTGCCTTTGTGGACCGGGGTGAGGAATGTAGACACATGTTATGTATATCTATGACAGCAGTCATGTGTGGCCCTTTGAACATCTGTTTTCATCCTAGTCTTAAAACCAGGTGGATACATATACAGGGAATGGTGTTTTTTGGTGGGATGCGGCAAGCAGTATTCCCAGTTAGTATTTATGTATCCTGTCAAACATTTGTCTTGTTAGTTTATTGCGAGCTACAATTTTCTCAGCTTTGAAAATTAAGCCCTGGGCACCACTTGTGTCTTCCCTGAAAGAAAAAAAAATAAGACAATTTTTTTTTTAGTCATGATTTATGATCAGGCCACCACAAGTTCAAAAATGCACCTCAGAGCATCTATAATCCTATGGCTTAGTTAACTTATTCCCTGCACAATTATTACTATTCAGTGTTGGCTAGGTAAATTTGTTGTAAGGATAGAAGGAAAAGTAAACTTGAACAGCATCACTGAATTTCTTTTCTTAATCACAATTATTGTAAAAGCTGTCATTGAATGAAAAAGGTTGTAGATAAAGAAAGAAAGAAAATGCACTTCAGAGCCTAGAAAAGATCATGGCTTCTTGAAAAAGCTGAAGTGTAAAGCAACATGTGAGAAAAGGTACAAATAGTATTTTGCTTGGTGTGGGGAGCCCAGAATAGGTAGGGAACAGGGGTTAGCACTTTATAATGTGTGTGTGTGTGTGTGTGTGTTTGAGAGCATGGTCAAGCAGTAAGCAGTGGAAGGGGGTTCCATGGAGGCCTTTGCCTAGGGCACCATTTTACCTTAGGCCAGCCCTGCATATAGGGTTGTTGTAATGTCACCATTTCAAGTAAATTCCAGTCACTGTCAATGTCCCTCTGTGAAATGGGCCAATATAATGTGATACAAATGCTTGTCAAATTGTAAGATCATTGTTGCAGCATTTCTGCATGTACACACTACTACTAAAACTCTACATAAACTAAAAGGTGCTTCTAGGGGATTGCAGTGAAGAATGTTGCTTAGACTAAAAGTATCTTGGGGCCCCCAACATGATAACACTGGCCCTGCCATTTCTAGTTCAGTAATGTCTACTCTGTCATTTGCTGCAAAGGAATGATCTTCATCAAGATGTGCCATGCTGATAGACTTCTATCCGAGAAGACTGAATGCTGTAATTAAATCAAAAGGTGCTTCAACAAAGTATTGGTTTAAGGGTGTGCACACTTATGCAACCAGCTTATTGTACGTTTTTTATTTTTTCCCATAACAGATTTGTTTGTTTTTCAATTGAATTGTACAGGTTATAGGTCACATTAAAGGTGGGAAAGGTTTTGAAATGATTTATTGTGGTTTCATTTTTTTATATCACAAAGACTTGGGATTTTAACAGGGGGGTGTACACTTCTTATATCTACTGTAACTATTACGTGCTCCCCCCATATACCATTGTTGATATTTCCTTTCCTTATAAGTGTTGGATACAATTCTTGGTATTAGGTGTTACCATTATTGGCAGTTCTTTTTCCACTTTAAAATCTCTCTCTCTGTATTATATATAGTATCGCTATATCTTTTCATACATCCTATGAAAAGGCAAACTAGTTGTATGTGAACAATATTGGCATACAACTTGATACAATAGACAGTTGTAATATATATACATTTTTTGTTGCAGTGGTGATTCTCGTGGTGCTTATTGAAATATGTCAGATAAACCAACTGGCTTCATAATGTGCTGTTCATGTGGACACAAGATTCCTAACTCAGACCATCACTGCAGGTCATCTTACCACTGACTGCAAGGTTTGTGCAGGTTTTAACCATAGGGCACTAGTAGAGCACAAAAACAAACTGATTTTGAAAGGCTTGCTTCCCTTAACTACTAGTTAAGCTGGAGCTCCCTCCATCCAGCCATTCTCAACCACTTTTCCCATTTTGCACATGGGTCAGGGTGTCACTTCAGCAGTGACACTCCTCTCCAGCCAAAGTTTACACTGCCAGGTGGCTAGCCCTGCCACGGTAGTTCATTTGTACCACTCTCTCCGGCATGCACACTCTCACCTATGGCCAATTTAGAGTGCCCAGTCCACTTTTATGCCTTTGAAATGTGGGAGGAAACCAGAGCACCCAGAGGAAACCCATGTGACTGCAAGCAAGACACGCAGACAGAGGGCAACCTAGCTGAGAAACAAGCTGGAGAATAATTTGCTGTTAGGCAACAATGGTAACCACTGCACCACCGATGCTTCCTCTTCCATGAGATCTTCGGAGTCTACCAAAGGGTATGGGGCTGATAAAATGGAAGATTCATGAAAATGCTTCTCCAATTGCTCTCCTCCTCCTCCTACTTTGAGCTTAGCTCCACACAAGAAAAATCACAAAATCATCCAGTCTGACTGCTTCCTTTGATTCAACCTCATCAAATTGAGACCATCGTATCCACCTGTCCCTCTGGATCTGACTTGAGCCAAGTCAAACTCTCAGTATACCAAAGTTTAAATTCTTTATGGAGTCTGTTTCTTTGAGACTGCACTCACCTTTTCTTTCAGGAGGCACCTCAAACGATGTCCAGACCACCCTTGACCTCTTCATCCCTCAGATCATCTAGGAGTCTAACAGAAGCAGATTTGGACAGGATGATGGGAAAGTGTCTCAGAACCCAGATTCATTCATTTGGGTGTTATCCTGCCTCACTTTCCATCAGACTTGTTAGCTTAATCCAACCCCAGATTTTGACTCCTACTCTGATCCATCCTGTGGTTTCAGAGCCTATGGACCTGAGAATTCAGAGCTTGCCTGTGTCTCCTAAAGCTTAGCCTTCCTCAGTTCCTACATCTTTGCTAATCCAGATGGCCCTGACTCTGTTGGAGCCAGAAGGATCTTGGAACAGTAGAGTCGGCACAGGATCCAGAGGTTTTGGTTTGACTGTGATGTTTTCGGAGCCATCCCTTCCTCTCAGAGCCTTGGCACTGAGCAACTTGTTTCTGACCTCTGTAACGAGGTGGGATCTTTGGGAGACTGGATTCCACTCTGGCTAGATGACTACAGCTCCTGCCAAGTCGAGGCTTGGTTCCCACATGACCTCTGTCTTTTAGATAGTGGAGAGTGTTTCCAACCACTGTGGACAAGACATCCTTGCCCCCTCAGGTCCATCCAATCCTCAGGTGTCTACTTTGGATCTCGAGTCTTTTCATCTTTTTCCATCGGGACATCTGGTCTGGTCATGCCTGGAGAAAGTCCTCATTCAGGACTCTGCTGGCACCTCGAGGCCTCCCCAGAACATCCCACTTGAGACCCCAAGGGCATTTTTAAGCCTAGCCTTGCATCCCAAATCTCTGACAAGTTCTTGTACCCTTGATAAATGTAAGAAGGGGCTAGGAAGGTGAAACATTTACAAGCAGGAGCCCAGGAGATGAACTATTTACAATGCTGCCTGTGTCCATTAGAGATATAGATGCCAAACCAGGGATGAATTTCTTGTTCCCCATCCAGCTGCCCAAGTTACATATGAATTTTGTTAGGGAAGAACTCAGCTTCACATGGATAAAGAACCTGATCCAGAGAAGGGGTAGTCTCGGGGATATACAAGTCCTCTTTATATTACAAGCAAGGTTTAAGTCTGTAGACTGGATACTTCTGGTGCTGTTTAATTTGCAGATGTACAGGAGGTCCATCATAGTGGTATCTGATAGTGCCTTGTATACCAGGCATACATCTCCCTTCAACAGCTGTAGGAGACAGAATACAGTGATAGGGTCTTGAGGCGGTCTGCATAGGACATATTGCTTGCACCCTGTATTCTTTAGTGAGGAACTTCTCCTGATGTTCTAGTTGTTGGATATGTCTGGTTAGGTACATACCACGGGGGGGGGGGCATTGTACTCAGTGATTGGTCTGATAAATGCCATATACAGTGGAACAATGACTTTCTTGGTCCTAGATATCATACTTTTGTTTATAAGTTGGTCAACATAGAATGATTTCCTCACTACTGTAGACACATGATGGTCAAAGTCTAGATTACTAGCTGTGTGTGTCCCCAAGTCTCTACTGAGTCAACTCTTGGGGTTGTGTTGTCAATATGATAGTTACCAGGGGTGGATGACTTCCCAAAGGATGCTATCCATGCATTTCTTGGAATTTTCCTTTAGTGCATGGCACTGGCACCAGCTGTTTGTCTGTGTCAAGTTCTTCCGGAAGAATATTTGTGTCAGTGGGTGATTCACTGACAGATCCTAATTTGCAATCATCTGCAAATTTAGTCAGCCAGAGGCCAGTGATGTTGGTTTTGACTTCATAGAAGTAAATACCAAAAAGGATCAGTCCCAGGACCAGTCCCTGACAGACTCCACTTGTGACCGGCCTCTCTGTAGAGGTTAACTCCCCATTTGTAGCTTCCTAGGTCCTTTCTGTGAGTCAAATATGACATAAGGGTTTTTACCTAACCTCTTAATTTTGTCAACAATGCCTGAGTGGGGGATTGTGTCAAATGCCAAGTCAGGATAGGCAGTCTGAACCATTTTGGTGATCTTCTCAAAGATGTCCACCAGGTTGAGTGTGACCTGCCCTTGGTGAAACCAAACTGGGTTGAGTCCAGTGTCTGGAGGTTTTCTATGTCATTATTGGTAATTTTCATGATAATTCTTTCCATCTCCTTCCATGCTGACAAATATCGCACCCCCTTACAATAACACAGAAACTGAGCCACTTATTAAAGTCAATCATCTTTTGTTCATATTGTGACATCATCCTTGGAGAAGGGAAAATGTTGCTCAATACTAGGCTCATACCAGCCTGGGACACACATTTCGAGAACTCCATGATGCCTCTCTTTATATAGTCTGCGGAGGCACGTCTCGTCATATACACCCACATGGCCAATGATAGACTCATATTGGTACTTGTAGTCCAATGACCTGAGTGCATGCATAATCTGGCTCCACCACAAGCCCCAGCAACCAGCACACTACCGGAATCAGAGGAAGAACAAGAAGGGGAACAGAAGGAGGAAGTGAACGTTGATGCAGGTAGCAATTTTTGTAAATTGCTTTACAACAAAGAGAATGACTTTATTATCTACAGTTTCTCTGGCCTTAGTGAAGCTATTTGCTAAAGGGTTGACTTTTGTGCCATATTATCGAGCAAACCTTGCCTCTTCACATATAGACCTAAAACTGTTTGTGCATAAGCTTAACCTAAATCTCATCTTAGGTGAAAATGCTACCAGAAAAGATGAGTTCCACATTCCTAGTACATTTAATCCACCCTTGCACCCAATCTTAGACCTGTTTGAGCAAATTTGCGATTTGGACTTCAAGAATGAATTGGTGAAAAATAAAACCAACAAGAATTTTGTAAGAAATATTACTGTAAGAGAGAGGCAATTATTAGATGAATTGCAAACGGCCAGTTTGAGAATAATGAAACCTGACAAGGGAGGGGTACTGGTTATGATGAACATCAGTGACTATAGTACTATGACTATAATAACTAGAATGTTACAAATAGTCAATACAGATGCTTACAAAAAAGTGTTTAGAAAAGAGTTAAATACAGCTTACAGTCATGTTAAATCTTTCATATACAAATTGTTTATTGAAAGCAGAATAGATATTAATCTATTCAACTATTTATCTATGCCAGTTCCCAGAATACCTAATATTTTTGGGGTACCTAAAATGCACAAAGATGTAAGCAACCCTCCCTTGTGACCACTAGTTGATGCCAGAAATAGCATAACCTATGCATGTACATAATATGTGGATTCTGTGCTACAAAAATATATAAAAACAAACACCGCTGAGCAAAACAATGGAGGATTGCAGTCTCATTTAAATCACAAGTAGCTCCTAAATCCAATAGCCAATGATGTAAATAATCCAAGTGCAGGCGAGGTATGTAAAAAGCAGGTTTATTAATAAAAAGAGGTGAGGCCCGCATGAGCTTCTTCAGACCTATACAACTAAACTGTCTGTAAACATCAGTTTAAAAAGCCAAAATGGCGCCAAAATCCTGTCCATTATTTAAAGGTACATGGCTCATTAAAAATATCATGTAAAAAGTCATATATAAAATTCCTATACACCATCATAAAACAGTACGGCATTTCAAAACAAAGCCATTCATATTCATATCCATTATTGGAATAAATAAATCAAAAGTATGTGTGACAGATGGGGAATTTTTGTAACATAACTATCAAAACATTGACAGAGCATCTATGCATATAAAGGTTCAAAAAAACCCTACTGTTCACAAAGTATACAACACTTCCTAGCCTCTTAACACCTTTTGGACAATAAACTTCTTGATTTCAGCAGAGAACCCTTCCATTGAGACCTGGGGTGATATCTGCCCTAAACTTAATAATCCAATGGATTTCCCTGGTCTCTGTATAATTGTTAATGTCCCTCTCCTGTATGTCCTTGAGATCTGTTCCAAGATCCTGAACTTAAAACGATGCTCTTGACCTTTGTCATTAGTGTGTTTGGATAGTGCATTATGTGTAGTACCTCTCCTTGTGTGGTATACATGCTCACAAATCCTATCCCTCAGTGTCCTATTGGTCTTGCCTACATAGTAGGCTGGACAGACTGTGCAGCAGGCTAGGTAAACTACATCTCTGGACATACAATTGCCCCTCGTCCTGATGTAGTAAATACCCGAACCATATGGATATCGGAAGACAGGGTCGGTTTCTATATATGGACAAAAATTGCATTTGTCGCATGTGGTCATGTAGGGACCCAACAAAGCAGGTGGATCATTATGGACCCTTGGGTAGCAGAGCAAACTCTTTAAGTTCTTTTATTCAATCTAGGTCGAGTACCTGTAAGGCTCTTAATAGTTGGGTCAACTGATAAAACGTGCCAATGCTTAGAGAAAATATCTTTAAGTGTACTTACATCCCTGGTGTAAAAAATGGGAAATGCAATTCCATTGTCCATATTTGAACCGCCCTCTTGGCTATCCAAGCCATCACTGGCCACTCATATTTCAACAGCACCATCTGAGAAATATGGTTTCGCTCTGTCTATCCTCAGATCTGCAATGCCCGCCATCCCTCTGGAGATATCTAAGTGGTCATAGCCACGTTCCCTCAATTTGCTGCTAAGGTCTCCTAATTCACTTGCCAGATGACTGTCTAGGGGTACAAAAATATATAACTAGTGAGAAACACATTTGCAAGGACTCTTGGTCATTCCTACACTGTCTAAATAATTTTCAATATGACAATAGTTACAATTTTTTAACAGTAGATGTTAAGGACTTGTATACATCCATCCCACGGAGGGCATAGAGAGAATTAGCCACATTCTGAGAATCAAGGGTGTACCTAATGATACAATACGTTTGCTTAGTGAACTATCGGACATTATTTTGTCCAATAACTATGTAATCTTTGACAAAAGATTGTTTTTACAACTATCAGGGATAGCCATGGGGTTCCCATGTGGCACCAGTTTAGTAATAGCTGACTGGGAACACAAATTTGTCCTACAGAACAACTGGGTCCAAGACAAGGTACACTACTACACTAGAATTCTTGGATGACATTTTCATGGTGATAAGGGGTGACAATGACACAGCTAATGCTATTGTCAGTTACTTTAATGAGACAACTGACTTTTTGCAGTTTATATCACAATTTGGTGCAAATTCCATATCATGCTTGGATGTTCTGATTTGTAAAGATACAACCAGTGAATGCTACAACACATGTATATATATAGAAAAACTTATTCTAATAGTTTCTTGCACTTTTCTAGCTGTCACCCCTACCACCAGAAGTCAGTAGTAAAAGGACAGTTGGTCAGGGCAGCTAGGATGACCTCCCTAGATAGAGACGTCTACTTAGAATGTAACAACTTGAAGGAGACGTTCACTAGGAGGGGTTACCCTATACAGATGTTGAATCTGCTGATTGAAGAGGTGATTCACAAGTGTACAAACGGAGTGTACAAACCTATTTTATGTCAAAATCGAATTGATACACCCACTGATACTATAGGTATACATAAAGGGAACACCGACAGTAATGTACTCCAGAATTTTAGTAATTTTAATAATTTCATTATTTCATTCAGTGTAGATGCTCTTGACTTATGTGGGATCATCAGGTAGAACTGGGACCTACTACGGTCAGACACCTTTATAAGTAAGAAAGTGGCTCACACACCTAGAATTACCTTCAAAAGAGGAGCTAATTTAACAAAATCTAGTTGAAAGAAACTCTAATATACTAGTTAGTAGATGTGGGATGTATAAATGTGGTATGTGTAAGTACTGTAAACATATGGATGTGGGTCAGAAGCTTAAGATCAAAGGCACTCAATACACCACCAGATTTAGATTAAACTGCCAGTCTAAAGGGGTCATATACCTAGCCCAATGCCAAATGTGTCCCGCATTCTATATAGGGAAAACAGGTAGGAAATTGCAGGAAAGAATATATGAACATCTATACCACATTGGCAAATTGAGTGAAGATAGTGCCCTAGCTAAACATATCCGTGAATACATGGATCACAGGTTTTTATTCAGGGCAATAGACCAAATTGTGCCCGATAACATGGGGGGGTCCAGTTTCACTGGAGTTAGAACGTTTAGAATTAATATGGCAGTTGAACACCAATGCAGGGCAGTATCCAGGTCTAAATGAATGATGTTCTATTGTATGTATTCTGAAATTAAAAAGCCTTACTAGATTGGGTTTTATGTATAGAATTCATGTAAAGTATACACTAATTGTACATAAAATCTTAAAAATCAACAATAGTAGGAACGAACATGGGTTTACCATGTCATTTTAGTATTTTAGATATCTGGTACTTATAAAGTACAAAAACATTTGTAGGTATTTTATGGTATATAAGAACATTGAGTATTGTTTCTTCTGTAGGGTTAGGGTTTGAATTTTGCATGTGGGTGTGTCTAAATGTTTGTGACACCTTTGTAGTCTTTAGAAACTGTAGTTTCTATGAGTACTAGTTTTCAATTTGTTGTCAAGAAGAAGAATGAAATGAACTGATTAACTAATATTGGTTAATTACCTAACTAACTACTGCTCACTGACTACTTAAAGGCATGCTCTCAATGTCATTTTTATCTGAAGAAGTCACAGTATTTACTGTGATGAAAAGCGCTTAATTTTGGATTAAACTGCTTGTTCTTGTGTTTTGTGCCTTCCTTCCTGCAACCAGTTTTCAGTTTTTTGTTCTTTCATCAGCTTGTGCCTTTTGTTGGTGGTGGGTCCTGACCATTGATAAGTAACTGACTGTGACTTTCTCCTTACTCAGCCTGGTGAGAGAGGGACATCAGTGTGTCTCACAATTGAGCCTCCAGTGTCTCGATTGTTGGATTCCGTGGTGACTTGCCTTATGGGCTTAGATATAGAGGCTCCATGAGATGTGGGTGCTGTTTTGAAAGAGTGCATTTGGGGTTGCTGAGGGTGTTTGTTATGTGTACTAGGATGTCTTGAGGGTTTAGGAAGTTTACATTTAAGTGCCTCAGCATATGTGAGTCTGTGTTTTCTTTGAATTGTGTTTGATGGGTGCAGCATGTGTACTGCTGACAACCTTATTGATTTTAGGAGTGCTTTTATCTGATAGCTTTGTCTCATTTAACATTGTGTTAAGTACATCTCTCACATAGCATATCAGTTTGTTTGAGAATTAGCCAGCTCTCAGTAAACATGAGGCAATTTCTACATTGCATCCAGATGCCCAGATCCACCAAGCTGGTAACGGAGATAGCGAGGAAGTTCATATCCATGGCAACAGGCCCTTTTTTATTGATTTGACAGTTGGAATTAGAATGTAAATTAATGTCAGGAATATCTGGTTTGCAACTCTGAGGGCAGTGCTTGTCACTGCAAACTAGCTGTCCTGTGTGCAACTAGGTATTGGTGAAATTGGTAAAGATGGTGCTTTTATTTTACAGGAAAAATGTCAACTCAGGGTATCTGTGGCTGTGCAGGGCATGGTCAACCACTTGACAGGAAACTAATAAGTAGAGCCTGATTATATATGGATAAAGTATTTAGATAGATATTCTAAAGTTAGAAGCAAATCAAGCAGCAGTTACTGAAAGAAAGAATTAGCTTCTCGAATGATGAAAAGAGAGAAGTCATCTGAATGGCTACTGCCTGACTACCACTAGTGTTGGTTTCACCACAGCTTCAGCCTGTTGGGCTACAATGCTCTTTTGCTTCATCTCTCACTAGAAGCAATACAGTGGTACCAATCCCAGGATGAGAAGCAAGCCACAGCCTGCCACTGGTGATCCACAGTCTTGTCTTTTCTTGATGATTTAAGGGTCTATAGGCTTGCTTTAGCCTTTTCCTGATGCCCTGAATAGTAACCAGACCAATCGGGAAGGTCAAATATCGACACACACTTCCCAACCAGAAAGAGTCAGTAATCTATGCACTCTGCTCCTTCTCTCACCAGGAACAAAATATAAGCACATTTAAAACTGACACCTATGAAGCAGTTATTAGGCTTTCTGGTGATCAGCAGTCTCTAGGAAATAATGTTCCTATGCTCATTTTCTCATAAGGAGCAAAACAGAAGCAATAATGCCCAGATGACTACTGACAGGCAGAATGTGGACGCTTCAGTAATTGGTGGTCTTGAAGTAGATGTTGCAGATTTTAAAGGTAAGATGGAAAATAGGTAAATATCCTAAGAGCTGCAGTGTGCACTAAGCAGTTGGATATGAAAAAGGGGGTAACTTGAGCTTTAGCTATCTAAGTGGAGAGACGCTAATTTTTAAAAGAACAGGACAGATTGGAAGGGGGTGGTTACTTTGTATTTTGGTTCTGTGGAATATAGTGGGGATGGCCAATAAATTTAAATAGTTGAAGGGGATTGATTTGACAACTGACAATTTTGTGCTTGCACACAATAGCCAATTAAAGAGGAGAGGGAAAGATATTTGTGGTCAAATTAGCATAAAGTGCAGGCATCTAGAAAGACAATTTAGTTTAAAAACACAACAGCAACAGAGTGGGAGGGTGGAAACAGCTGTGGTCTGTTTCCTAGTTTAAATATGCACTTAAAAGCAGAATATAAGTAAAACACAGTGTAAAGAAAATGAGTCACAGTATACAAAATAGAAGAAGGCAATACAGCAATACAAAATACAAGAAAGCAAAAACAAACTAACCTTTCCCTCGCAGCAAGTAGTGGCAGAGTCTGGTTGAGCTTTTCTAATAAAGCATATGTGTAAAAGGTGGCAGTTAGACGTCCAGTAGGGATATTTATCCAAAGGCTCTGACTTTGATGAAGGGGAGGGGTCCTCCAGATCACCCCTTTTGGATGTCTGTCTTGGTGAAATCCTCAGACTTTTTGAGCCAAAGGTGGTTGGTTGTTTTCCTCACGAGTGGTCTCACAATCAGTTGATGGGAGAAAGGATTTTTCACCAATGAGGCCAACCATGCTGCAGCCTCTTTGCTTCTCCCCTCAATTTAAAGTGCAGCAGGTACTTTGCCCTGATCCTCCAGAGGAGGACTCGCTAAGAGACTCTCTGAGTTATGATTGGCCACCTGGTCTCCTATGTGTCTTCACACCCACCCCTCTCATTCCCAAGTTTCTTCAGTAAAATTTCAAAAGAAATGCAGCATGATCCTCATTGTGCCATTCTGCCCTCAGCAAGTGTAGCTTCCCTTTCTGTGGCCTCACCTAATTCAGGGTTTTGGATCCTTCTTGGGACCTTTTCTCTAACCTATCCAGGATGCTTCACCTGGCTGTTCGAACCCTCAAACTGACTGCATGGTTTCTCCACTTACAGTGATAGCTAGACACCCCCAGGCTTTCTTCCCAAGTTCTTCCT
The DNA here is from genome assembly GCF_019279795.1 of Protopterus annectens. Classification (NCBI taxonomy): domain Eukaryota; kingdom Metazoa; phylum Chordata; order Ceratodontiformes; family Protopteridae; genus Protopterus; species Protopterus annectens. The sequence continues at coordinate 328,420,008 of NC_056748.1, forward strand.
TACAGCATCACAAAAAATTTCTACCAGAAAGGTTTGTAAGAGCAAATGGAAAAGGTTTTCTATTTGGGCCCTCCAGGAACAATCTGACCCTTTGCCAGTACCTATACCAGCTGCTCTTGACTGACTTACTTCTGTTTTCAATAATGGAGGGAGGTAGTGGACAGTTAAGGTCCAGCTTGCAGCTATTTCAAAATTTTCACTTAGGCAAAAAATATTCTTCTTTGGCCTCTTTGAGATTGTGTATGGCTTTTCTTAAAGTTACCTTTTTACTTTGACTTCTTATTAAGGACCCCACTCCTCTGTGGAATTTAACAGTGCTTCTTCAAGCTTTGACCTAGCCTTACTTTGAGCATTAAACCAAGGCAGACCTAAAGTCCTTATCATGGAAAACACTTTTCCTGGTCGCAGCTACATCAGCTAGATTGAGTACCAGAACTCCAGGCACTTTATTCCCAACCACAGTATCTAATTTTTCATAATGAAAGGATATCCCTTCAAACTAACCCTTCTTTCATAGGTAAGCACTAGGATAGCTACCAATTTAGGCCATTTTAAGCTTAGCCAACTTTCCTCAAAGGTGAAACTTAAACTCTGTACCCTGTGTCTGGGAGGTAAAGGCCTGGATTGCTGACAGTAGGCTACAGACTCGTGCTTTTCACACAAACACACCAGTTGACTGCAGTGAGATTAGAACTGCTACCCAACTAGTTACACTAGCTAGAAAACTCGGTGCTTAACAAAAGCATAACGGCACAAGTGTACAGAACCATCGTAATCGACATCCTACCAAAGGTGGGGTTAGAGACCACTATTCACCAGTCCATCAGTCTACCTGTTTTCTTTCCAAGGTTTTCCAACAAGGGAGAATACATCCTGCACCTGATAGATGTTCATAGATAACATAGATTCTATATTCACAGAACTAAAGATTTCAATAAATCAGACCAATTGTTTTTCTTTTTCCAAACCTAAATTGGGCAAAACAATATCAAAAGTACTTTAGCTAGATGTCTCACTGATTACATTTCATTTGTCTATAAGAATGATGGATTGACATTACTTAAACCACGTAAGGCTCATTCCATCGTATCTATGGCCACAGCATCTGCTTTTTGGTCTAATGCTTCTGTAGATGACATTTGTGCAGTTGCTACATGGTCCAGTACTCATACCTTTATAACTTATTACAAATTGGACATCTTTTCTAGGAATAGGGCAGCATTTGGCTCTGCTATGCTCCAGAATATCCTTTGTTGAGGACCTTCCAGGGTTACTCTAGCTGGGGACTCTGCCCCATTGGTTGAGGAACAGACAAAAAAGACAACAGAAATAAAAATGATGTAATTTCTATAACTATGCATCTTTGTTGACTGTTTTTGTCCTTCCTTAACCTCCCGCCATCCATCGCCCTTCATATTTTATAAGTTCCTTTCACGTGTCCTGAGGAGTATTTCCTGTCAGCCATGCTGCACAAGCGCCAGTCTCCCCTCTTTTCCTCCTCTTTTCCTCCTTCTGTTATAGCTGATATACAACTTAATTTAGAATATGCTGATGGCTGAGTATCCTTTTGATATAATTGGTAGGCTAACTATAGGGCAGACTTGAACTGAGGTAGTTCATGAGAAGAGAGGATTATGGGTAAGGGGAGGAGCTTGAGTTATGGAGCCAAAGTCTAATGAAGTGGCCAAAGATGGCTCTGAGGTCTTATCAGAGACCCATCGGTTGAGGAAGGACAAAAACAGACAAGACAGTGCATAGTTATAATAAATACATAACTTTTATTTTTCTTTGCTTACTTAATTTTCAAGTATACAGCTCTCTTTATGCTGTCTTTGTACTACCAAGGCCTGAACCATGTTGCCAACTTCAGTATTTCTCCTTTTTTCTTACAGTAATGTTCTTCACACTTTCCAAGTTCAATTTTGATTTCTCCCTTTTAGCCTATCTGTTTTTTCTGCCTGTTCTATTGGAAAAATGATGCCATTTTCTGTAGACTGAATGTTTTTTCATTAAACAATGTTATCATTCCCCATAATCTGTGTGTTACATAACAGAGCAATGCCTTTTTTAGTATATATTATCTTTGCATTATAGATATTAATCTTTTTTTGTTCATTGTAGTTCTTTGTTGTGAACTTTTTCCTTTATTTCTCTTTATTTTCTTCTACATACTCTGAATCCTTAGATTGCTGAATACTTGTATACTGAATTCCCCAAAGTTGTCATCAGTAGTAGTAGTATGTTTAATCAGGGTTGAGTGATCTTTACCGGCAATGGACACTTTCTTTCCTAAATGTGTTCTGTTTTCTCTTTGTCTTATTTACCTCATCAGCTCAGCCATCAGTATATGTAACAGCAGTTTTCCAAGCTGTGCCAGTTTATACAAGTACAATAATCATCAATAAGTCTGTATATACTACTACTACTAATAATAAGCAAATCATCTAACTTTGGCATGAGGAACAGAAGTCATCAATGTTGTCAAGTGTTACCTTTATATATGCATAGTATTTTAGCAGACTGTGCAAGATACTTGTGCTTTAGCAAATCATTAATGGCACACTTATTTAAGGAATCCATTTTCAACTACGTACAATTAAAGAATTTTCAAAGAAAAAAATCTAAATTAGCTAACAGAATTCAAAGAAATTAGAACAATTAGTAAGTTAGGTCAAATTGTATGAAGAAACTGCACAAACAGTGTGTAACTAAGCATTAAATTAAGTACACTGAGCTAATCTTGTGCAAGTGGAAGTAATTCATAAAGTTGTCACTATGACCTACCACACCAGTTGTGCCAGTCACAGTAAAATATTGGATGTCCTTTATATCCTACACGAATGCTTTCAGCAGCTTTTGCTCACTATCACTAGTAGTGGCACCTTGTTATAACAGTGAAAATCAGAAGTAAAAACTAAAATATAAATCAAAATAAATCTCTTACTAAGCAGCTGCACAATAAATCGCAAACCCAACACTGGATTGGTTCAGATAAGCTCTGGGTTGTCCTAGCTACACACACAAGCTTTATTGTATGGTGAAAACATGCAACATGGAGGAGTACCTCATATGCAAGTGCTTCAGTCAGAACACCCAAAAAAGAAGACACAAGGAGCTGGAGACCTGCTTCATGTTATGCTGGCTAAATGCTTTGGAAGACAGTCAACTCTATCAATTAACAGGAGGATCACTTGCATAATCCTGGTCCAGAATTGGAATAATGGGAGAGGATATAGTATCTAGATAGACCAGGCATCAATCCAGATCTTCTGTCCCTGTCATAGCATGAGATAGCCTTTAGTTTTTCACTCACTGTAGGCTCCCCCCCCCCCCCCAGCTAGCAAAGGATGGAGCTGTCTCATTATTGCAGCACATAGCCTCCTATACCTAGCCACCTGTAGCAGCTTTACATGTGAACTGCTCTTAAACTCAGGGACACTGTTCCTCAAACCTGTCACAGTCAAAGCAGGTTGGGAGAATTACCAGCTTCCTCCTGTTTCCATTGAGTCCACAGGCACTCTCTTAATGCTGGAAAAACATTTATGGGGTCTTTCTTTTTTGGTGCAGGAATTAGGGTAACTGCTAATAGAGAATGCTAGGCCTTATGCAAATGTCTAATGACCATTATTACCTCATGCATGTGTCTTCTTCCACACACTAGGGCTGTTTACCTTGTACCTATCACTGGTCTTTTGTTTGCTGCTTGCCTGCTATGATAAATAAGTGCAGGCCACCTCTTTTAAAAGCTAATGGTAGGAGGATCAGGACTTTGAGGACACTGAAACAGGGATAATGAGCTCTATTCTCTCTCTCTATAGCTCTTTTTAAGATGCTTCCTCCTGTGGAGAGATGCTGCTACTTGTGAGACCTTCTGTGTAGTTGCCTGTAGCTATACTGCCTTTTTCCACTGAAAGAAGCTATGTAGTTGGGTAAGAATGATTTTTATGAGGTCCATGGCTCCTGTCTTTAAGAATGCCTTTTTTCAGTCTTGAAGCTTCCAGACTTTGCTCCTCATACTCCAGAAAATGTTGATACCTCTCTTTATCCCAGGTTGACTTGATAAGCATTCCAGGACATATACTTGTGTGGTCCAGCATAGATCTCAGGGACTAGAACACCTATCTACACTGCCATTTGGTAAGTCTAGAGTTTGGTCTGCTTTGTGGATATTAGGCATTCACCATGGTCACTCAGGACTTCAATAACTTTACCTATCTTACTTTTTTCAGTTCTAGGCATTCATTTGTGGACAGCACACTGAAGATGTTGACATATCTGTAATTCTGAAAAGTCATTTATAGCTTCTGTAGTTGATGTCAAACACCTTGCTGTCATTTTTGTCTTGACTACTGCTGAAGCTATAGCAGTGTCATTTGGGGATGTTTCAGTGTCAAATGATAATGGTCAAGCTAATCTCCTTTAAAAATGAAATAAGTTGTTCTGCTAATTATTCCCAGTGTGAAGTACTGTGAGCAAGTATTTCAACACTATATTAAAGGCCTGTAGAATATGAAAAAGGCAATGACCATAGTTGAGTATATTTACATTGTTTTGCTTGGCTCCACTTACTCTTTTAATCAAATCCATTTGTCCAGAAATGTGCTTCTTCATAGGATGAGGTCAGCTTATTCTCACCTGCAGACTCTTCCATTAGGGAAGACTTCCCAGGGAGCTCTACAACAGTCATGAACTAGCCATAATGACTGAATGTAAAAGGTTTGTAACATTGAACTAGTGGTCTCCATCTGGAAGAATATTGTTAAAACACCAGTCAGTCCCTGCTGATCCACTGGAGCTTGCTGGGAATGTACGTCAGAGCTGGCTTAGACAGGACTTCTCAAATAGACTACAGAGACCCTGCCTTTAAAAGAAAAATGAGTTGTGCTTCCACCTGTTCATTCGTTATCATTTTTGGACCTCAAAGATTAAAGGCAAATGGCTTTTGGCACTGCACCATCTGGATCCTAACTCAAGATTGCATTGCTGTAGATGGGCTCTATTGTCAATAAAATTGTTGCTGGCCTGTCCATAGATGAAGACAGAAAGGGAACAATGTGTTATGGCTGCAAGGCATTGGAACAAGGATAGATCTAATGAGGGAATACAAACAGAGAAGAAGTACAGTAGGCAGTTGGAGAGGGGTGCTGTTAAGTGCATTAAAGATGGTTACTTGCTAGCCGAGCAAGATCTATCTAATTTGTAAGAAAAACAAATAGATTACATGAAAAGATCACTTTCCAGAGAAAACCATGTTGAAATAATATATCTACTGTACAAAGTGAGGTTGTATACTGGGCAGCAAAATGGAAAACGGTCCAGAAGACCATTACATAAATGGTCTTAAGGAAGGAATATTCAGACCAAAATTCTGAAAATGAATTCAAAGAAACTTCTAAAATGCCAAGGGAATTTATTAACAAAGCAGGGAATATTGCATTGAATACCTGACATATCGATCCAAGGATGCCCAAAGCATGTATTTTGCAGAGCTTTGGACTTAGAAAATTAAGAATGGTGTTTTGAAATAGTAAAACGTGTAGCTTGTCAGGACTGGATATCATATGTCTGGAGTGTTTCTGTATGTTTCCTTAGAACCTTATCAGAGATGGAAATGCCTGAAAGCATTTTTGTCTAGTGTTAAAAAAATGGGTGCCCTCCTATAAACAATCCACCCCCATAGATTGGCAATGAAGTGCAGTAAATAAAAAATGATGATGAATAATGTGAGAGAGTTATTAGGGTACATTCAGTAATGCACTGAAGTTAGTAGAAGAAGTAGTGATATGCATGCAGTCACTTATATGGTGGATGTGAACAGTACTGCAAATAGCAAAAAGGTATTGCAGATGACAATCCCCAACAAAACTCCAAAAGGAGAAAGAAAAGAAATGTATAACTGGTTGTTGTTTTTCTTTCAGCTTTTCCCAGTTAGGGGTCACCACAGCAGAACTCCGGTCCACTAATGATTGACAATAGATTTTTTTACGGGTGCTGTGGTGCCATCTCGACGCCCAACCTTCAACGAAGGTGCGCCCATTCTATGCATGTCTTTCAAACACCACTCGACCATGGGGAGGACATGCAGACTCCACACAGAAGGTGCTCCAGCTGAGAATTGAATGGGAGAACCTCTTGCTGTGAGGCAACAATGCTATAACTGGTACTTGGTGCCAAAAAAAGCTCAGAGAGAATGCCAAAATGACTTCAGAGAGGTCAGCTATCACAGTAAGATTCTCTGCTGGAATACAAAAGTGTTAGTTTATGACAGAAAAATATAAACTTTTGAAAAGAATGTTGATTGAAAACAAATATGTTAAGCTGAACAGATGTCTATGTCAAGAGATTCAAATCTTCAAATGAAATTTTAAGAATTATCTGTTAAAATATTTTAAGTCTCTAGAACATTTTCAGGAGTCAGTAAATGAAACTCATCAACAAATTAAAACAGCAAGGGTAAAGAAAATGTTCAGACTATTTTAGAAATTATTAGAAAACATTTTCATATAATTTTATTAATTTACTCTTTTTGAATGATCTTAAAAATATCCACACTGTAAAAACTTACTTATGTAAAATCCCTGACTGCAGCCCATGCTAAGCTATCACATGTGGAAGGTTCATTGAATGTCTTGGATGCTAGAACTCAAGAAGAGATGCAATGTATATTTTTAACACAAAAGTAGCATTTACAATGCATACAAGTTCAAGTTTGTTGACTAAATACTGCGCACCAAAAACAAGAAAATAAAACAGTAAAAGCAAATCTCATTTAGAAAAATCATACAATACTTAATGGATAAACTAATGCATAATAACAAATGCCAGTAATAATAACAGAACCTTACTGCAAACTGATAAAAGTCAGTTCCACATTTGGAAAGTAAGGAAAATGAAGTGGAGTTCAATTGGGTTCAGGCACCTAGGCATTGAGACATTTCCCTGTGGTACATTTGACTGGGGACACATGGCTGAAGTGACATTCAGCTGCAGAGAAATATGGCTGTTTGCAAATTCCTTGTGGGCAAAGAAAAGCATACCCTGCCATGCTCACAGCTTTAATAACCAGATGAATGGTGGCAGAAGAAGTAATGAGTGTTGTGCTCAGTGTACAGTACATACTAATGTAACTACAACATATAGAAGTTTCCTACAGCATGGAGGAAATCCTGCAGGATACTATAGTCACATTTATGCTCTAGTATGTGTTTTAGGTAATGTTCCCCAGACACTGTGAAGGGGGTAGTTGTGCACACACTCCAATTATAAAGGCACTGCCCGTTGTGCACTGCATTTTTACTGCCACTGACATGCCCTCTGGTCAGCCTCCTGCTGATGCCTGCCATATTGCCTGCTGTCTCATGTTCCCTTGGGGATCATGGACATTGTTTTCCCCTTGTGCATTTGGTTAATGAAGTTGTGGGCATGGCAACATATGCTTCTCTTTGCCCACAGGGAATTTGCAAACAGCCATATTTCTCTGCAGCTGAATGTCACTTCAGCCATGTGTCCCCAGTCAAATATACCACAGGGAAATGTCTCGCTGCCTAGGCGCCTGAACCCAGTTCAATTGAAATCAAAAGACATGACTACCACAGAATGCAAAAAAAAAAAGTGTGTGTGTAAGAAGTTAACCTAAACTGTAAATGTGAAGTGAAAAGGAAGGAATAGTAAAATTTACAGAAAGCTGCTTCCTTGATTAGAAAAGTCAGTCTAGAGCAGTCTGAATTCTACATCAGTACAAGGGCAGGGTCGTCAGGTGGTCTGCAAAGGACAAGTTCTGTGACATCAGTTATTTGTCCATGTTGGCCCTTTCTGTAGACCATTTTTGTCAGTGGTAGATTCAGTGACAGCTCTTAATTTGCAGTCATCTGCAAATTTAGTCAGCCAGAGGCCATTGACATTGGCCTTGACTTCAGAGAAGTAAATGCAAAAAGGAGTGGTCCCAGGACCAATCCCTGAAGGACTCCGCTTGTGACTACCTTCTTTCTAGAGGTGGGATCCCCAATTCAAACTTCTTGGGTCCTGCCTGTGAGCCAGCTTGTGTCTGCCAATGATGCCTGAGTTGGGTATTGTGCCAGATGCCTTGGCCAGGTCAAGGTAGGCAGTGTGAATCATTTTGCCCTCATCCAGTGCTTTGATGACCTCCTCAAACAAATCCACCAGTCTGAGTAGGCATAACCTGCCCTTGACAAAACCAAATTGGGCTGGTTCCAGTCCAAATTGGGTTGAGTCCCCTATTAAGACCTGTGTTCTAAGACTGAACTCATAGCCAAGTGAGTTGATTTAAAACTCAAGTCTTTTGTTGATGAGACATTACATATATTTGAAGTATTCCTCTCCTTGTCTTAGGATGTTATCTACAACAAAATTTATGGAGAGTATAATTTAGGTCACAATAGATTTGGAGGATCAGGTTTTGATGATCCCATACACAGAAGGATTGGATTGATTTCAAGAAACATTAGCGATGGGAACAAGTTTGTCCCAGCTGGAAGTTAGCATAATTGTGGAATTTATGTAAGTGGTGTTAGTAAACAATTATGTCTTTTTTTGTAGTGAATATTATAAACAAATTAAAAGGGTAAGAAAGGGAGCAGCATCAGCCTTGATGTTTACAAATATTGTTTTATGGTATTAGGTACAAATGTATTTAATGAAATCTGATTATTAGAATAAATATTTCCCAATACCTTAGATTTTTGGATGATATTATTTTGGACAGGGACACTAAGTCAGTTTATGAATTCATAGAATTTCTTAATAATACAGTTGTGTTTTAATTTACATTCAGTTATGGCATTAAATTAATTATTTTGATATTGCTATTTATAAGAATTTCATCAGTGAAAGTTATGAGTCAGTTTTATACCATAAGCCTACTTGTTTGAATTCACATTTGCACTTTCTAGCTTCCATCCTTATTGGCAAAAGAAGAATTTGGTAAAATGGCAGTTAGAGTTTATCTAGGCTTACATCAAATAGTTTTTTTAGTGAGGAACCTCTAAAACTTAAGAAATTGTTTTTGGAGGGACCCTAGCCAGGATAACTTGTAGATGATATGTTTTTGTCCTGGAGGGAGGACTTTGATGTTTATTCCAGTTTTACAGAAGAGAATAGGTCAGATTATACATGCTTGCAGTATGATCAGGGAATAGTTTTAGTATATAATAATCATGGTAATAAGGTGAAGTAATTGTTTAATAAAAACTGTAATGTTATGGTTGAATCTTTCAATATGGGGAATGTTATTAAGGAATTGAGGTTTGTGTATGAGAGAGGACAGAATTTAAAAGGAATAGTTAAAGGAACCCATGTAGGTGTATATGAGGGATCACATATTTTGAATTCATACCCCAGGACTATTAAAATAATGCTAGATGCAATTGAAAGATGAAAGGGGTAGTTTATATTTCACTTTGTATGTCATACAATGGGTTTTCCATTGTAAAGATGGAAAGGGAATTAAGATCTAGAATTTGTGAGCACCAGATTGCTATCAAGAATAAGGATGTACAAAATGCCTTATATGGACATACATTTCTGTGTAATAATTTTAAGAAGTTTTTTTTTGTGTTGGAAAAAATTCCATTACCCATGGGGGTAATTGGAATGCACAAATAGAGGCCAGATAATTAATCTGGCAGATAAGGCTTAATGTGACCTAATCACCAAGTTTTAATGATGGGTAAGTTTGAATGGAATATTGAAATTAAGAGCTATGAAAATGTGATTCCAGTTTGTATTTTTAGCGCTACTATAATATTAAATTATTAATTTAATTAATATTATATTACAATAGTATTGTGATTATTCAATATATACTTTTAAGTTTACTTCATTATTATATTCGAGATTTTATGAATGTTTGAAATGGTGGTGGTAAAATGAACATGTGATCTCTGTTTTTAACCTATAAATGCTGTGTGCAGTTGTATCTGATGAAGTCCTTGATTGTGTTTTGGGATGAAAATTAAACCTGCATTGTGTGGCATCCCTGCTGGTGTTTTTTAAATTTCTGTATTATTAACAACTGTCGTCATATTCTGGTACTGCAAGCATGCATATTCATTTCTTTTCTACTGGTAACCAGTTGTGTCATTGGCCAGAGTATTTCTGCTATGGTGTTTTAGGGAAGAGGATTCCATTAAGTGCTGGTTCAAAAAACATGTTACAGAAGGAATTTTGACTATGGTACATGAAGTCACTTGAGAATTTCTTTGAAGCTTAATTGGTTAAAATTGTCAGACCGAATGGGCTACCAGCAAAACTTATACACAAGGACAGGGCAAAGCCTCCCTTCCCCACAACCCACAACTAGTATATCAACTTCTAATGTTACCATACCTTTAGTGTAACTATAACTCCTTTTGTCAGAATAGCTATTTGTTCTGTCAGGTTTTACTGGCATGCTTTGAAGTACTCATTAGCAGTTAAATATGGGGAATTTAAGCTGGAAGGGATTTGCGGTTCAACCCCAAAATTATTTTGAATGGCTTGTTCCAGTGTTGCTGTTCTCTCTTTCACAGTTCAAATATATTTCCACTCATCTGTAACTTTTGTTTTTAAAGAATGTTCACATTTACACATATTTAAAACAAATATTGATGAACAGATAATATGTTTATTTTTCCACTGATTTGAAGTTTCATAAGACAAGTCCTTATCAATGTACAAAGACTAGAAAGTAAGAAGACCTAACATTATTTAAATTCTCCCTGGAGTTGTGCCTATCCTCTGTGTGGCTGCCACCACATTACCTCGACCAGATCCTTTCTGGGTTTTACCTAAAGTATTCCAGAGTCACTGTGATGACTTACACTACAACATGAACATTTTAAGGATGAAAGCTCACTACAACATGAACATTTTAAGGATGAAAGCTCTCAACTGTGTGTTATTAAAGAATTTTATTTTACTTCCGAGTGTTTGGGCTCACTTTCAGTTCAGCACAGTATTTCTGTGGTTGCTATTTTTGATGTGCTGTCCTCCTTGTTACTGCTAACACTTCACTGGTAATGCTGCCCACAAATTACCTGCCTTCCCTTGTTTATCTATCTGTGGCATGGGTTGTGTCATTTATATATAGTGCTGCCAACTCATATTTCGTTCACTCTGTATTGTGCTTATTACTTTCCTGAGAAATGTTATCACAGTCTGTTCTGTTGTACAACTACACATCTGCTGATACCAGCAAAGTTTGTTTGCTGTTAAGATCATCTTCAGATCAATGACTGAGCATGTGATTTTTTGATAGTCCTACCTTTAATATTCACCCTGATCTAAGCCTTTAAAGCTGATCCTCTAGCAACTTCTGACTATATTTCTCTATTGTCTGCTATTTTCCTTCTCAATCTTATGCTTTCTAAATAGGACATTTCTTTCACCCTTTTGTACATTAAAACTGCAAATGTTTCAAAGAAGTAGCTTTCTTCTGTACTCTGTGTCCTACTTTCTGTCTTCTACCATTTTAAATGACTGCCAATATAATATTTAAACTTGTCATAAAACACATCTGTTTAATCCATACATGTATGATGTCTTTCAGTATGCAACACTCCATTGCTACAGTGGTATCTGTCTCTTTGTTCAAGGCTCACTGCTGTTTGTGCCAAATGTTGGCATTCCGGAAGGTCTGACTTCTACTTTCACTTTTAATCTTCATTTTCATTACATTAAGAAATGTGTCTGATTTGGCTCCCTGCTACAGGCAACTCCCTACATAATCATTTCTTGTAACCCCTCATTGCAACATTAAGGGTATAGGGAATGCCTTTAAATACATACAGCAAGTCAGTGTGTATGAGATGTTTAGATACAAAACAAAGACCAAACTTGGCAAAGGGCCAGACACAAAACAGGCAGCTTCAAATTAATATTCTGTTGTTTTATTGAAAAATGTTAAGTGATTTTTGTCCCTAGAATACAGTGACTTCATCAGAACTGAGTTGCACACATCCATACTACCTTATAAATTAATTTTAGATAAGTTTGCTGTTGGACAAATTCTGGTAGAAGTATGCAATTGCCAGAAATAGCTGGCCAACAGAACGTCTATTAACCTTCAACCAACAGAAGTGAGTCTGCCTTAGCCTTAGTGCTTGCAGCTCTCTAACCACAAAACCTACATTGAAGCAACTCTGTTATGTTAGGGTCTTGACATACACACACCTTCCAGTCTTACCCCAAACATCTCATTAGTTTTCTGAGTACTTGGCTTTCTATTGTATCATATCAGCATTTGGTGTTCTCTGCTGCTGTTTCACTTCTCAGTCTGTAAGCAGTTGCTGTCATTTGCTTGTCTGTTTTCCACACATATCAGCAAGGAGAGCCTGTGCCCTTCCCTTGTGTCATTGGCCATCTTCCCCTGCTATATATTTGCTAAATGAAGTGGCTACTAATCTCCCGTTTAATAACTGGAGTACCTTGTCCATCTGCTTCAGCTTCTCTCTAAATGTATCACATGAATCCCACTCTCAATCCACACTTTACATCATCACCTGACATCATACAAACATCAGAGAGCTGATGCAAAGGATAGTGATTAAACCAAGCTGTACATATTCTAATGTACAGCCACAAAGAGTAACAAATGTTTCTTGTGGAAATGGGAACTTTGCTTTGTCCTAGGATGTATGGCCTTGGAATTTGAATATAAAAGTAACATGGGTGTTGGAAATACAGGAGGGCTTCCCAAAATTGCTTGCAAATTATATTTACTTTAGTACTGTACAAACACAGGATGCATGTGTGTTTTTAGCTGAATTACTGAATATTATATTTCATTCAGTATTTTTAGTCTACAGTTTCTCTATTTTGAAACTGTGTTAATACCAAGTGACTAATTATGTTTCTTCTGTTAATGCTGCACCTGGACTGTGTGTATGAGAAATTGTAATTCATTCATTCTCTTATAACCCACTTAATCCAGTTCAGTATTGCAGACCATATCCCAGTACTTAGAGTGTAAGGTAATGAAACTGATCCTGAATAGGGCACCAACATGCTGCAGGATGTATTCACATATGTAGACCGATACAAGTGCATTCAGCCAAGCATGTGCAAAAACATACACACAGAAATGAAACACGAGTGTATACACACACACACACAAACATCGGAGGGTCTATAATTCATGATAACCTACAGCATTTATTTTTATTGTAGTGAGAAACTGCAGTTTGTCTGTTTGGCTTTTCCCGGTTAGGGGTTGCCACAGCGGAACTCCGGTCCGCTAATGATTGGCAGTAGATTTTTTTATGGTGCCGAGTTGCCAGCCCAATGCCCAACCTTCAGCGAGGGCATGCCCATTTATGCATGTCTTTCGGAGGCCACTCGACCGTGGGGAGGACATGCAGACTCCACACAGAAGGCACTCCAGCCGTAAATCGAACAGGAGAACCTCTTGCTGTGAGGCAACAACGCTACCGCTGTACCCTTTGAAAACCCATGCAGACACAGGAAGGATACAAAGATTTTGTAATACATTTAACTTTAAAACTCTCTGACATTTAAACACTAAGCCATTATTTAGTGTATTTTTGAAAAACACAATTACCAACCTGCTTATAAATATCTGTATTTTCTTTCTCTTGTATACCATCTGGGATTGGAGCAGAATCGTAACTAAATTCCTAGACTTTATTTTATTACCTCACTGACATTGGAAGCCATCCTAAATCTAAATGATGTCTCAAACAATATCAGTTCATTCTTTAATACAGGTTGGGTTTGTAGAACTTTGCTGTTTTGTGCCTTTGGTCATTTTGCCTCAGTTTTTTGTGTTTCACTGATTTGTTTCTCTGCGCCAACATTATGGCAATAAGATGCATACCGATTTTGTTTTAAAAACCTCACAGTTTCACTGGTATACTGTAAATCTAGACAGTTTCCTGTGAAGCTGTTCCACCAGGGATGCAGGATGTATTTCTTTTTTTGAGACTGAAGTAACATTTCTATTAATATCAGCATTTTAGAGACTTGATGCACAGTTTCCATACGGAAATAATAAATGTAGTTTTCCGGGGGCAAGTTCCCTCTGCAGCCACTGACATAGGGGTGGGGTTGATGTTTGTCACACACACACCTAGTGCTTTATTATTCTCTTCTGAGATCACACAAACTCAGGGATGAGTACAGTACTCATTTTCATTAAAAATAACATAGCACTCACTTCTGAGGCTGTCCAACCTCAAACTGAGACAAATTAAGTAAATGGAAGTGGTCCATCTCCCCATGTTAGGAGATGCAGTACAGAGTGGTGTGTCTTGCTGAATAACATTGTGCTGCTTAAAAGTTCTGTAAATCAAATGGAAAATCCCTGCTTCTATTCTTTCTCATGGCAGTTATGATTTCATGATGTAAGGAAGTGTAGGCGTTTTGTTCCTTTTACCCAGTGATATTCCAGCAGATGGCACTGAGGAGCTTTAGATTATACAGTCTATGGCTGCTGGACATTAACACCCACAGGGAACCCTGCCAGGTCAGTGTAATACACAAGGCATCCTGCAGTATGCCCCCTGGACTTGACGTTTCTGCATTGTGCCACACTCTTTGCATTAGACATGCTCCACACTGTGGTAGCCAGTCTTCATGAATCTCAACCCTAAACAACTTTGTGAATTATTGCAGTCCATTTTTGTTCAATTAATTTGCAAGGAGAAGGGAAATGTATGGCCTTGAAATCCTGAACCCTTGGTTTGTGTTGTATAATACCTTAATGTAGACTTGCTAACAATGATTTTGAGAATGCTGGTGTAGCAGCACATGTATGAAATAAAAACAAGCCTTCTTTGTCACAATGTACCATAACCTTGGAAATCTATAAAATATGTCAGCATCTTTTGTTAAGCTTTTAAACTTTGAGAAAAACGAGACCTTCAGTATTCTTTAATCTATACATTCACAGAAGGAATGCTTAAGGGTTGTCTTACTGGTAAAGCGCAGACCATTTAAGGTACAGTTATGACAAGTACGTACTGCAAAATATCACACCCCAGTTTGAGAGCAGAAGTATAATCTTCACAGAGATTCATAGGCAAGAAATATGGAAATGAAATATGGAAGAAGACTGCCTTTCTTATGGGTATGTGTGCACAGCTCAGTTTTGCATGTTAAAGCAATGGGATACTTTTAACAACACTGATTCTAATAAACAGTCATATGTTCTTACTCTCTTAAGTATGGAAATATGCAAAACCTTGACTGTGCAAGGACATAGCATACCATAACTTTTTGTGGGTACTACATACAATAAGTCTTTTTATATCAGACATATGCATATAATTTATATGGACATTTTGGTATGTGCTCTGCATTGTTGAGTGATTTTTTTTTTATTTTATTTCCGGATAAACAAGTTCATAACATTTTTAGGAAGCTAAAAATATTTTTTACATACTTATCCATGTTATAAAGGAACAATGTTCGCCTACCAGTGATGGACAAATTTACTTATATGTTAGTTTTAGAAATATTTCAAGAGTTACTCATGTGTATATGTGCATGTTTGTTTGTGTGTGCTTAGTACAAAGGCTGTCACAATTTTGGACTTTCCTGCACTGCAGAGCACTTTAAGGTTATATATTCTGGACCATTGCAGTGTAAAACACATTCTTGTGGTAAGCACTCCTGTGCCATATTATCTTGCAGAGGCATACTTGGATCTAAATGAAAATTAATCATGCAGGGGAAAGACAAAGAGTGTGTAGGAAACCCATCTTAGTCACATAATAGTCATCCGTGCACTCTACATCAATACTATGAGGTCAGAAATCACTGGTAAGATAAGACAACCTAAACAGCATTACCCAGCCTGTAGATTTACTTTATCATTTTCTGAGATCAGATGAGCAGACATGTTAACCTCTTAGCTCACTGCTCCTTGTTTTGACACTAATATCTTAAACAACTCTTTTGTGTCAGCCTAGGATGAGATGATTGATAATCCTACTTGCTTTGCAAGGGATGACCTTGCCTGTCTTGTTCAATGGTTTCCTCATACTGATAAAAGTCTTTGCTGCTGTCATTATGCCTTTTTAGGCAGACTAGATCTGATGAACTTACCAGCTTAGCAAATTCATATAATCTGAAGTTGGGCCACAGTAAAAAGGCTCTTCTCAATGTCAGGAGTTTCAATAACAAATTTCCCGATCTTGAGGTGTTCCTGCATCTGGACCATGTCCGTGTATGTGTAGTTACAATGACTTGGTATAAATTTAAAGAAACTACTCCCTACATCCATGGGTTTTACTTATACTATGCCTTCAGGATTGGTGAAAACAATGGTGGGTGTCTCCATATTTGTCAAGGACCACATCTCATCTTGACTAGTAGAAAAAGACCCACAAATTGAGCTCCTAGAACTTCAGTTTGCAATGGACAAGATAAGCTTCCAACTTACAGCATGATACAGAACTCTCTGTATGCCCCCAGATAATCATGTTATGTTCCTGGAAATTTTTGAAGAAATTCTTATAAACAACAATTCCATAATCCTAGGTGACTTCAGTTACCTCAACATAAACTGCAGCACCTCTTCCTCTGAGGTATAGTATGTTCAGAGACTTTTGAATTGCAAACAAGAATTCTCTAGATGAAATAGCTAGCAAACCCACTAAAGGCCAAAATATTTTTGATCTGCTCCTCTCAAATATTAAATGTAGATGTTCTACTTCCCTAGCCTCTCCTTCACCATACCACCTGTAACCAACATCTTCATATTTAAGGACTTCAGAAGGGCAAACATTATATTGTTATATTATGAAATCTTTAAATTTCCCCTTGGCATCACTACCATTGCATTATCACAACAGCCAGCTTCACTGAAGGAGTTTTATGGCCACTTAGAAAAATGTATTGATCTAGCAGTCCCAACTATAGCCAAATACAAAGAAAAATTTAAAAAACAAACTGTCCTGCTGGTCACCCAACATAAACCAACTTTATAACAAGATAAAAAAAATTAAAGTGTACAATAAGGCTAGAACTTAGAATGAGAACAGCATACAAAATAACACTATGAAAATAAAAGCACTGTAAAGACCAGTAAAGCAACCAATGAATGGAGCTTAGCTTTTGAAAAGAACAATAACTATAAATCTTTCTCTAACTATGTTAAAAACTAAGTAGTGCTCAACATTACTTTGAACTTTTCCGTAATGCCCCCCAAGAGTCCGATCTAAGTGATATTGCAAATATACTAGCAAATAAGTCCACTTCAAACTTCACCCCAAAACCTTTATTCAAACACTGCTCATCGCAGAATCCCTTGCACTCCCTATGATCACTAAGGAACATGTTTTTAAGGTGTTCTCAAGGACCAGAAAAGCGTGGGCCTAAGATGTACCGTGGAAATTAGGGACCAATCAGTCTTCTAAGTCTGATCTGTAAAGCTGTGGACTGTAACATAGCCAATTTCATTAATTATGGCCAGAGATGTGCCTTACTTTTCTTGTGCATGAAGCCATGCTCCCTCAACTTTAAAACTTTAAAGTTCAGGAGAGAAAAAAAGATCCATTCCTAATCTGCCTGTGCTCACTGTTGAACAATTTATGCCACAATAAATGGTGGAGTGCAAAAAATGCCAGTATTTAGCACCCACAATGTGCCCAGAATTGGCTCATTCCACAATTCATATGGAGTTACATGTATCAGTAACATATCGAAATACGATTGTAAATTCTTTTGTTCCTACTACTATTGGACCTGTCTGGGTATCCTTCTTCCACATTGCCCAGTTTCTGTCTGTAAATCCTGGTATTTTATGACTTTGTGTCTCACTTTATTTAAGACACTGTAGTGATTGGGTGTAGTAATTCCAATGATCAGTGCTATTTTTGTCTTCTTTTCATGGACTACTGTATCTGGTTTTCTCACATCTATTTTTTGAACTCTTAGTAATGGATGATCCCATGTGATATAAACATCATCATTTTCTATAATGCTTTGTGGCTCATATTTCCAAATTTTTTTCAGTCACTTCAAAATTCTGATGTTTGCACAATCCCCAGTGCAACAGTCTTGCCATATTATTATGCCTTTCAGTATACAGTCCTCCTGCCATTAGTGTCTCACACCCAGCAACAAGATGTGTGACTATTTCCAATTCTGTTTTACAAAACTTACATTTGTCTGTTCCTCCCACATGTTCAAAGGACTTTGTAAACCAACATATATGTAGTCGACTATCTTGGGCTTCCAATATTAACCTTTCATATTTTGATTTGAATTTGCCTCTTCTTAACCATTCCTGCATTTGATCCTGATCAACATGAGGATGTTCCAAGAGTTTTCTGTACTTGCAGCTATAATTATGCATATTTCACATTTCTTGCTGTCTCGTCTGATCTTTCTCCTTATATTCTTTCTATCATTTTTTGGCAAATTCAGTTGCTACCTGATTTTTATCTACTTCTGGTTGGATTTCCATTCCTGCTTGCCACTGATGTACATCTGCTAAACTAAGTTTGGGTCTTGTGAGGTCAGCAGATATGTATGCAGTCCTACAATTGCAGATCTATGCATGTAATTATTTTCAAGGAAGGAATATATAATCTTGGTATGCACTGATTTTTATAAATCATTTGATGAGCATTAAGCATTTTTATTGTTTTCCTGTACAACTGATTCAACACTTCAAAACTCAAAAATTAGGACAAGAAAAGCACATTTGTTTATCACTTGGACTTTGTTCCTAGATGTCGGAACTGTTTTCAGTATTAATTTTAGACTTCTAAAATATTCCTTACTAAGTTTTATTCACATTTGTTCATATTTTATTGTTGATCCTTCACCAATTCCCAAATATTTGTACACTTTTATATCACATTCCTGTTCCAGACTGATGTTTTCTTGGTGCTGCAGCTTTCCTGCTTTTGTACATTTATCAAGACCAAATGACATTTTCATATCATCTGAAAAAGTTTTGCCAACTTGCAGTTCCTCATCTGGTGAACTATACAGTTTTAAATCATCCACTAAAAGAAAATGAGAAGTCTTTACACTTTATTGTTTTCTGGGAATCAAGTTGTAGCCATGACCTAATCTGCTAAGTAGACAGCTTTATGGGTTAAGGGTAAGACAAAAGAGCAGCAGCAACAGAGAGTCACCCTGGAATATCCCCCTTTGACTTTTCATTCCTGGAATAATAATTTGTCCTTTATCATTGGTTAACTACAAAGTGGTTTGCAACTGTTTCATGGTCGCTGTAATGTAAGGTGTATCTTATACATTTTTAAGTACTTTTTTTCCATGAATGTGGAATACTATCAAATGTTTTTTTTTTAGTCTATCTATGCCATGCTTAGATTCTTCCCCTTTTTTTAGTTCTCCATTATGTCTTTATTTAACAACAGATTATTCCATACAACTTTTTTGTTACCCTTTTGTTATACTGCCATAATTGAGTTTTTTTCTAAATGACTATAAACTCTGTCAGCATCAAAACCAGAGTATAGTTTATACATTGTCAGAAGGCAAGTTATTTGTCTATAGTTTTTCGTATAGCTTGCAAGTTCTCAGTTAAGGAGGAGTGCTGTATTGTTTTTCCTGTTGTTAACCAGGTTGGCTTCTGTTCAGAGTGTGCATATAAATAGTTCTTACTCATGGCTAACATTTCATGTAAAGATGTTAATACTTTTAGCCAGAAGTTAGGTACTGCATCTGGGCCTGTAGTTTTCCATTTAGGAGCTTTTCTTAATTTTGTTTCAATTTCTCTGGTCATTCCTTTATCCTATTGCATATCCTGTACATTTGAACTTGCTTCCCAGTTGACTATAAAGTTTTCTTGGGTCATCAATAATTTGCTTGTTTTGTACTTTTCCTTTATATTTATTTGTATATCTTCTAAGCTGTTCTTCCTGTGCTGATATATTTAATTTATCATTTGCAGCAGTGTATCATCTTGATTTGTTTTGATACTGCATGCTGTTTTTATCTTTGTTGATCTGTTCCCTCTTCTGTACTCTTCTAATAGTGACACTTTTAGTCTTAATTTCTTTATAGTTTTCTCTATTTAAAACTTCACTGATGGCATTTGATTTCTCCCCTTCCTTTCTTGTATTGCTCTATGTTTTTGTGGTAATTGTGCTGCACAGTAATATACCCTGTTTACTTCTATTATATCACATGAATTTCTATGAACAATCCTGATTACTGTGTTCATTTGTTTTATCAAACTGCTAACATTTTGAGTCTTATTGACTTTCTGTAGTCTTATTTCTTTCATTGCTCTTGATATGTCTATCCATCTCTATTAAATCAAGGAACTCTTCCCTTAGATCATTTTCAAGTTAAGCAGTGTAATTCAATACCTTGTTGCTGGCTCTACTGCATGCAGTATGTAGTGCCATTTTCCTTATGCCGCATGCATATTAGCCAATTTAATTATCCCACGTTACTTTAGTTCTGCAACAGCATGGAATGCTTGCAGAAATAGGCCTTATAGGTTCATAGGTTGGTACTAGGCTATCGGCCCTAGGGCCTATACAAGCCTAGCCATAACAATTCCCTGGATATTTCTTCCCACAATATTTACTTCCCTGGACCCCTGTCTAGCAGGGCGACTGACGTGATCCCCGGGTATGGGGATATATAGCAAGTCCCTCATTTCATACCAATGTGGTTGTTTCTGATTTAGAATAGCTGTTCCCATCTCAATCCCATCCTCTTTTGAAACATACATTCCACCATATAAAGTGATATTATACAGTGAGAGTTAACATTCAGAAACATGATCATTCTTTAGTTGTTCTGCAGTATATGCTTGTTTTAAATTGACATTACCCATGAGAAGAAGTCTGGTTTCAGAATCCTTTGTTAGAGAATGCAGTTTGGAAGCTGCAGTGCTCTGTATTTCAGAGTGATACATAAAAATAAAAATCATGGCTGCCTTTTTCCACAGTGCAAACACCTTTAACTTTATTTCAAAGTCATCAGTAATGTTTAAAAAATACAAAACGTCTTTTAAAGTGAAAATACAGATCCTGTTCTTCAGGCTCATATGATATCCCAGAACATTTTTCTCTATATTTAAAAATTAATTTACGACAATCCCTGACTTGCTTGAAGTGGCAGGAACTCCTTTGCTCTGATGTGCTGTCAAACCCATTGCCCGAACGTTAAACAAAATATTAATACACCACACCTAGAGCAACCGGTCAAAAGCCAACAAGACCTCACCCTGTAACAAGCAATAATCCGACCCTATTTCTATTAATCACTGGTATTAAGCATAGATGCCTACATATCAATATTCCACCAAGCAACTTAAGTGGTCACTGTCCCATGATGTCATTCTGGTCCTTCAAAGCAAATAAAAGACCACCTTGCATAATCTATCATCCTGTCTCTTAACACAGCAGTACTTTACTATTCACCTTCAAAACTTAGACTGTTACCAAATTTATGTGCAAGCAGATGCAAACTCATCACTTGTCTACTTAGACAAATATACCTCTGAGTAGGCTGCAGTAAAAAGGCAAAAGTGTCTCTTTCTCACCCCACATAATAAAAGAAAGTACTACAAGCTAGAGATAAAGCTTGGAAAAACTAGAAGCAATGTGATTCCAGCAAACTGCCGCCTGACACACACATCTCAACTTCAGTAAAAAGCCCATTATAACTAATTTGGCCAAAGCAACACTTGTCAGAGACCAAATATGTTTTAAAGTTCTAAGCAGTTTTGGTCTGAGATTATATATCTGATTGGAACAATTGCAAACTCCATTCAGCAAACAGGCAGTGTTCACAACTTCGCAGATGAGTACAGAAGTGTTTGGTAGACACAGTAAAAAGTAACTGGAACCCTCCTTCCAATGTCCCGCAGTTTCCATTAGCTCTTCACAATCCCCTCAAGGTCTCTCAGTTTTACAAAATGGCAGTCTATTCTGCTTTTTAGTTTAGGAAAATTTAAGTTATTAAGAAAGCTCTTCTGAAATTAGAAAAGGCAGTCTATTCTCCACAATGTACCCCACATTCCTAAAATTATACTTAGTTCTCTTACACACATCTGTAATCCGCCACTTACCTCAAACATTTTCCCCAAAGCATTTAATCATGCCATTATAATATCACTCCTTAAAAAAGCCCATCCCAAAGAAAACGACTTAAGGCCAAATGCAAATATTTGCCTACTAGCAAACATATTTGAAAGACAGATCTGCATGCAAATAATTGACCTTATAAATAAGTACTGCATTCTGTATGGTGCCCAGCACAGCTTCTAACAGGCAGGATCTTCATATACATGACTATGGCATTGGAAACTGTGACCCATAACCTCCTACTCTACAAACTTAATACATTTAATTTTGTGAACCTAACAACAGGATGAATAAAAAGTTGCCTACTAGACAGATACTTTCAAATATATTGTAACAACCTTTTTCCTATTATCTCTATATTAACATCACCACAGACCTCAGGCACCTTAACATTGTCATGTATGCAGATGACATCCTCATACTAGAATCCAGTCATAACCTACACACCCACCAGGCACATACTTCAATCCACTTTCACAAAATTATTTACTGAGACTAATGGAAATAGGCTACTCATTAACATCCTAAAATTAAGCACTATAATCTTTGGAGCATAAAAAAATACACTTTTGCATAGCTGACAAAATGGCAATGTTCTCCCACCTTTCTTGGAACAAAAGCATCTAGAATTTACCCTAGAAACCTCAAGTTCCTTCAGCAAACACTGTCAATGCCATTAAAAAAAAAACATTACCCATCTCACACTCAGCTATAAAATCTCCAGTCTTGTCCTCCATGGATTTATAAGTTTCTCACATGGCAACATAAAAATATGTCTAAAATTGCTTCATTTCCTAGTTGTAAAGCCTGTGCTATAATTTCCATCTTGTACACCAGATTTTGAGAATGTGAATATCTAGATATCTATGTATATTTTGCAATGTGTTGTAACTGGTGTATGTTTGCAACTTCTTTTAATTGGCATTTGTTTATCATCTTAGAAGTTATTAAATATCATGCTATTTGTGCCACTGTTCTATTTTGCACTGGTACTACAATTGTTGCCCTATGGGCCTTGGGACATGGCTGAAAGGGTACCTGATTAGCAAATATAATAAAAAATAAATACTGAGCTCACATCATTGTTTACTTGGGCATATGTATGCTGATTATGTCAGTGAGTCTTTCTCAGAAAATTCCATTAACATGAAGAAAGGCAACACAAATGTAAGTTCTGTCATATACTGTCAGTAATTTAAAAGGTAGATAATCTCCCATTTATGTAATATCATTGTCCAAGTCATTTTTCTTGCTGCTCTACCTCTCCCTGACAATAATTATTCTGTGGGTACATAAGTTCCAGACTGTATAGCCTTTTACCTTTGGACCCTATATCCTTTCTGCAATTGTTTTGAACATTGCTGTAGCCATACTAAGATTGTCCTGCATAGTTTTCATAATTCCCTCACATAGGAATGTAGGAACATAAGAACAACAAGTGATAATGAGGACCAAAAAATGTCTATTCATGTACACTTTTAAGTTGAAACTATTAAAAGCTCTTAGCATCCTTTTCATGCACTTAGTAGTACACCCCTCCAAAAGCGAGTGGGACCATATAGGTATTTATAGAACCACTGGTTTTCTGATAAAATAGGAGGTCAAATAGAATTGCGTCTTCCATGGCTCAAAAAGCAAGACACAGGTCACCTTAAAGCAGCTGGTAGGTTACTGAGCATAAGGATAGTTGTGTTAATCTGTTGGAATAGTTGAAGCATTTAAGACCTTTAACTTTTTTGATTAGAATGCCTAGGGCCTTTCCAGTTTAGTAGTATGCCTGTATTTGTACATACTAAAGGGACATTGTATTCCATGGTGGGTTTGCAAAGGGGAGAGTGCACTGGTTGAATGACATCTTGGACTTTGAAGATATTCCCTTGGAAATTAACTAGGCCAAATAGAAGGATTTCATGAGAGTAGTGGAAACATGCTAATCAAATGAGAGAGAGTTGTCCACACAAGTACCCAGTTCTCTTATGATATAATCTGTCTAAAAAATGTACCATTTATAATACATGAAGTGGGAGGAACGTTTATCCTGAATAATACTATACTGCAAGCGCTTTTGTTTGTAAAATGTTTAACAACGAGCTTCATCAGAATTATTGCAAAGAAACTACTGGCTTGAAAATCAAACCGTTTTTATCCCCAAACTTACACAGCATCCAAACTTTGAGCAGACTTCCCAGGAAGTGGGAAGGAGGAAGAGGAAGGGGAAGATGGACCGCCAGTGGGCATGTGAGAGGTAGGAGACAGTTTTTGTGGAGAATAATAACAATTTATTCTACCAACATTTGTTTTTTTTGTCTCACAAACCTGGATCCTGATTCAACATCTAAGGCAGTCTTAGAAAAAGGTTTAAAGTTTATTCTCTTGCAAAGAGCATCAACAACAAATGTTATAGATTTAAAACAGTTTTTAGGAAGGTAAACTTTGAACTTGGTTTTAGCAGCAGTAACCTTAACTTTAATGAATGCATGGATTCTGAAATTGATGGTGATTGTAATTGTGACATTGATGTTCTTCGTCTCACATTGCAGCAGTCATAACCTGTAGGTAGTCCGCTGTCCTCGGTCGGCCCGAATACCAAAGAGCTAGGCTGGCGTCGGTCATGGGCGCCCAGAGCTGATGTCAGCACGTAGTGGTACTTAAGCGCATGACCGATGCCATATCCTCAGTCTTTCTTGCCGCGTGGTCCGAAGTGGAAGCAGCGTTTGCAAGTGCCGTTCGGTGTTCTGAAATTTTCAATTTTCGAGTTTCAGACTGAAGATCAAGTTGGGCTAAGTACCCCGTTGGGGAAAATTTTTGTCTTTTCTTGCCTCAGTTAATCCGGATATCAGAAAAAGTTAATAATTGTATTTCTTGTGGGAAACAGATACCTCATAGGGACTATCATTCTCTCTGTATTCCTTGCTTAGGGCCTGAGCACGACGTAGTCGGGTGTCGCTTTTGCGCTAGATTTAATAAGCGCACCATTAAACGCAGATTAGACTGTGCCAGGTTGGTTTTCGGTAAGCGGTGTAACTACAACATGCCGTCGGATCCTCCGACGCCCGCTACCACAAAAAAGCGAAAAGATAAATCTTTAAGGTCAAAACCGGATGAGTCGTCCATTGCGGACGCCAGTTCTATGGAATCTACGGTTGAATCTGTGGATCCAGCCGAGGTCTCGGCTGAATCCCAGGGGGAACCTTTACTGTTACAGGAGTTGGGCTCTCAGGAGTTAGGCCAGGCCGAGGGTGCTTCTCAAGTTTCTGTGGTTCCATCCTTACAAAAGGTTATTAGGCCTTCTACTTCAGTTTCTAAAGGCCCTGCTAAGGCTAGACCTGGTCTTTCTGGTACAGGCCATAGCCCTAGTTCTTCGGGTTCTGTTCCTAAAAAACATATGTTGAAAATGGCAGAGGATTTGATTACTTTGATCAGGGGTTCTATGCCCCCTCCTGAGAAGAGGCCTAGGGTGGAGACAGAGTTAGAGGGTTTGGAGCATTCCTCTGATTACTCTGAGTCCTCAGCTGAGGATATTCCGGATTTTCCTCCCTATTCAGATTCGGATGCAAAGGATTCCTGTCCTTCTGCTTCTCCTCCAGAGGATTTTTCCTTTTCTGAAACCTTGCACTCCATGAGGGAGCATTTCAAGTGGGAAGGTCAGGATTTTTCGGATTCTTGTAAGAGGCTTAGGGAATTTTTGTTTTTGCCACAACATAGACCTTTGGCTATTCCCCCTGTTTTAGATGTGGTTCAGGATGTTTTTTCTGAAGCCTCCCTTCATCCTGATTCTTTACCCCCTGCCCCTGTCAAGCCAGACAGGTATTACAGAGTTCCAGAGGCACATAAATATTTGTATAAGAGTCCTAGAGCTGACCCAGAAACTATTATTCAAGGGCCTAAAGGTGTCAGGGCTTCTGTGGTTAAGAATCCAGTTCCTTTGGATAAAGATTCTAGAGCATTGGATAGGTGGGGTAAAAAAGTATACACCTCTTCTACGTTAGCTATGAGGGCTTTAAATTGCCAATTTCATATGCTGAAGTATCAGAACTTTCTGTTAGGTCAGTTAAAATCTAAGGTAGATGCTCTATCTGAGGGTATAGAGTGTAAGGAATTGCAGGACTTGGTTCATGCTTCTGACCAAGTTGGTAAGCATTCCTTGCAGTGTGGCTTTGATGCCCTTCAGGCTTCTTCCAGGGTGGCTGCTACTGGTTCAGTTATTCGTAGACATGCCTGGCTTAAGGATCAAAATTTGTCAGAGCATGTTAAAGCTCGGATTTTGGATGCTCCTCTTCAATCTGAAGTTCTTTTGGTTCCCCTGTGGAGTCAGTTTTGAAAAGATGGAAGACAAAGCTAAGTCTATGCAGACGGTTAAGGAATTTTTGCAGGTGCAGCCCCCTATGTTTAGCAGGAATTGGCCTGCAAGAGGATGGTCTTACCCTTCTTCGGATTTTCAGTCTAAGGGCAGGTCTAGACGTGGTAAGGGCAGGGCTCACGCTCAGGGTGCTTTCAGACCTAGGACTTGGAGTTCTCCTGCACAATCTTCTGGTGAGGGCAGGGGTCAGCCTTTTCGTAAACAGACCCAATGACCTGTATCTTCAGCTGCCAGATCCTTCTTTTCTGGCAGCTCCTCTAGGAGGAAAGTTGGCACTTTTCAGACAAAATTGGCATTTGGTCACCCAGGACAAATGGGTGTTGGACATAATAAATCAAGGCTACAAGTTTTATTTTCACTCTTTTCCTCCTTTCAAAGGCATGCCAGATGTACCTCCTCAGCAAAGGTTGGAGGCTCAAGAACAAATTTCTTTGCTTTTACAGATGGGGGCAATCCAGGTGGTACCTCCGTCAGAAGAAGGCCTAGGGTTTTATTCTCGTCTATTCCTAGTGCCAAAGAAAGGAAACACTTGGAGGCCAATTCTGGATTTGTCCATTCTCAATACATACCTAGACATTCCAAAGTTCAAGATGCTAACATTACAGTAACTTCTGCCTCTGCTAGGCAAAAATCACTGGATGGTAACTCTGGATCTCAAAGAGGCCTATCTTCACATTCCTATCAGGCCCAGCTGCAGGAGATTCCTGCGTTTTCGGGCTGGTACTTCTCATTATCAGTTCTCTGCATTGCCCTTTGGTTTATCTACTGCACCCAGGGTGTTCACAAAGGTTCTGGCCCCTGTAATAGCTTTCTTAAGACTGAGGGGAATACAAATGTATCCTTATCTGGACGATTGCCTGATTCTTGCTCAAGACAAAGACAAGTTACTTCAACATCTACAGTATGTAATGGCAGTTTTAAGGTGCCTAGGGTATTCTGTGAACGAAACAAAGTCCAGTCTAGTACCCTCTCAGGACATGTGCTTTCTGGGTGTGAGACTGAATACAGCATCTCAGATGGCTTTTCTGACCCTGGACAAACAAAGAACTCTTCATCTATATTTCCAGCAATTATCAGTACTGTCCAGGCTGACTGCAAGGACAGTCCTTCAAGCCTTGGGGTTCATGGCATCTTGCATTCTGGTACTTCCCAATGCCAAACTGCATATGAGGAAGCTACAATGGTATCTCAAAAGTGTATGGACTCAACACTGCCACGATTTGGACACTGTCATTCAAATAATACCTTGCATCCAAAAGGAATTCTTGTGGTGGGCACAGGAATGTCACCTAAACAAGGGACTCTCTGTGACCCAACCAGAGGTGAGTCAGATCATAACGACGGATGCCTCAGACCTGGCTTGGGGAGCACACTTCAATGGAAAATGGATTCAAGACACGTGGCCTCCCAGACTACAGCATTTGCATATCAACATGAAGGAGATGTTAGCAGTCCAGTTTGCCCTGATGGCTTTCAAGGGCCTACTTCAACCAGGACAGGTGTTGATTCGAACAGACAACACTACAGTCATGTGGTACATCAACAAGCAGGGGGGAACCCATTCTTACCCTCTCTGCAGACAAGCAATGATATTGTGGGAGACTGCTCTGAGTTTGCACATCACTCTTCAAGCACAATTTCTGCCAGGAGCACAGAACTCCCTAGCAGATGTATTGAGCAGACAAATTGTGGATCCCCACGAGTGGAAATTGGATCCTCTAGTATTCAAACAGTTGACGGTGGCTTTGGGAACTCCAGACATAGATCTGTTCGCTTCCCCTCAAAATTTCCAACTACCAAAATTTTGCACAAAGATGTTTCACCCAAAAGCTTGGAAAGTGGATGCTCTATCTTTCAGTTGGAACAACCTTCACGTCTATGCTTTTCCTCCTCTGCCTCTCCTTACCAAGGTACTCTTGAAAGTCAGGCGGGACAAGCCTTGCATGATTTTAATAACACCAGATTGGCCAAGACAGCACTGGTATCCTCTGCTGAGGAATTTAATTCAGGAGCCTCCTTGGCCTTTACCACAGCTTCCTCACTTGTTGTCCCAGTCAAGCAGTCATTTGCTCAATGTCAGGGTACAGTCCCTGCATCTAACAGCCTGGCGAATTCTGTTTTAGAGCCTGTGGGTTCTCAGCTTCCTCAACGGGTTTTAGATGTCATTTTGGAAGCCAGGCAACCCAGCACTAGAAAGGTTTATGCTGATAAATGGAGGAGATTTTTTCTTTGGAGCACAACAAAGGACTTGGATGTCTCGGTACCTAATTTGAGTTTTACACTGCAGTACCTTACTGAATTACTAGACAAGGGTTTGTCATTTTCCTCTGTGAAGGTTCATGCTGCAGCCATTTCTGCTCACTATGATTGTGACCCTCCTTTATTTTCTCACCCTTTGTTTAAGCAATTTCTTAGAGGGCAAAAATATAAGACCCCACGAGAGCTCCTACTCCTTCCTGGGATCTCAATTTTGTGTTGGAGAAGCTTACTTTGCCTCCTTTTGAACCTGCAGCTACGTCGGAATTGAAGTTTTTGTCTTGGAAGACTGCCTTTTTGTTGGCCATTACTTCTGCTAGAAGGGTATCTGAATTGCAGGCTCTCATGGCAGTTGAACCATTTCTAATATTCCACAAGGATAGAGTTTCCTTACGTACTAATCCTACTTTTATGCCAAAAGTTATTTCTAATGTGGCCTTGAACCAGTCTATCCATTTGCCTACTTTTTATGCTGATCCCCAAAATAGGGGGGAAAAAATCTTGCATTCTTTGGATATACACAGGCAGTTACGTTACTATTTGAGCAGAACTAAAGGGTTCAGACAGACTCAACAGTTATTTGTTTCTTTTGCTTTGAGTTCACAAGGGAAAGCTGTTTCTAAGCAGACTATTTCAAAATGGATTGCTAATTGTATTGCCTTTTGTTATTCTCATCATGGGAAGAATGTTCCTGCTGGGATTAGACCTCATTCCACTAGGGCTACTGCCACATCTACTGCTTTTTTGAGGGGTGTAGCTACTAAGGATATTTTGGAAGCAGCTACTTGGAGTTCAGTTCACACTTTTACTAAACATTACCATCTCCCTCTTTACTCCAAGTCCAGGGCTGGGTTTGCCACTGCAGTCTTACAGGGCATGTTAGCAGCCCCTAATGCTTTTTAGTTTGCCAGCCTCCCTTTTCCTTTGCTTTGGGATTCTACCCACAGGTTATGACTGCAGCAATGTGAGACAAAGAACATAGTACAGTTTTGTACCTACCATAAATGTAGATGTTCGAGGATCCACATTGCTGCAGTCCTATTTTCCCTCCCTCCTTCCCCTCTATGGTTTGGGGTTGTTGTTGTTGTTGTGGTTGTGGTTGTTGTTGTTGGTATTGTTCCTTAGGGTTTATTGTTATTTTCTCCTTTGTGGCTCTGGCCTTTCCTTTTTTAAGGCCTTCTGACATCTGGGGCAAGAAAGACTGAGGATATGGCGTCGGTCATGCGCTTAAGTACCACTACGTGCTGACGTCAGCTCTGGGCGCCCATGACCGACGCCAGCCTAGCTCTTTGGTATTCGGGCCGACCAAGGACAGCGGACTACCCACAGGTTATGACTGCAGCAATGTGGATCCTCGAACATCTACATTTATGGTAGGTACAAAACTGTACTTTTTTAATGGTTTAAATGGTGAATTTTCACATGAATTACACAGTTTTTGTTTTAATGCTTCTGGCTTTTGTGACCTTATGAGTGATGAAAGTTGTGGTCCTCCCACCCTTTTAAAAATGAAAAGTACATTTAACCATTCACTTAATGCCACCTTGAACATTTTTTTCTAAGACTTGTGAAAATTAAATTAGAGAGCATCTCTCAACCAAAGCAGTTAGAAAATGATGTAATTTATCAGGCGGTGAAAGGAAAGCTCTCCAAAATTTAAGAAACAGTAAAGTATTATGAAAAGAGACAAAGGGGCAGGTATTGTCATTATGGCTACCATTTCTTATGTACATAAAATGAATGAAGTACTGGTTGTTAAAGACCACTACAAAATTGTCACTACTGATGATGTTACCTGTAGTTTCCACTATGTTGACAGGTGTTTAATGGATATGTTTAAAGATTTAATTTCAGATTGGGAGCTTGATTTTATGACAGTAGATTCCCCCAGTATAGGAAGAATGTTTAGTATTCCCAAATCACACAAAAATCCTCAGGATCCCCCATTAAGACAAGATTGTATTTTCCAAGTGAACAAAAACAGAATACATTTCTGCACTTCTTGACTTTTTTCTGAACCCTCTGGTGCAACGTTCTCCTTTTTACCTGAAGGACTCCTGGGAATTTTTAGATGGGTTGTTTAAGTTCCCTGCAATTTCAGGTGATTATACCCCGGTCACTTTAGATACAGTTGCTCTATACACAAGCATTCCACATCAAAAAGGTTTGGAGTTTGTTTTTGATTAACTTGCCAGCTGAATAGACCCACCTTCCCACAGGATTAAGGTTTGCATAGCCTTAATTAAAGTAGTTTTGGAAAGCAACTTTTTTTTATCGACACCATTTACCAACAGTTACAAAGGGTTGCAATGGGGGCTAAGATGGCACCGTTATATGCCAATCTAGTACTGAATGCATGGAAGTCAATACTTTAACCCATTTAGAGGCATTTCAGTTTGTTTATTTATATAAAAGATTTATTGATGACATCTTTTTCATTTGGATGGGGGCTCCTAATGAACTTGAGTCCTTTTTGGTTGCACTTAAGCAGCATTGCATTCCTTGACTGTACTCTCTCCAGGAAGGGAAATAAAGTGCATTTTCTAGACATTTCCCTTTCATTTTACCGAACACCGAAGAATATGTGTCTTCCTTTCATAGGAAAGAAACATGTTGCAATAATTACCTTACCTTGACTTCTCAAGCCAGCAGCCCAATTTTATGAAGTAGAACATAGTTAACGGTCATTTTGTCCATCTGAGTAGGATCATTAGTGATGAAGGCCAATTTTTGCAAGAATGTCATTGCCTTGTGAAAATGTTCAATGATAAACAGTACCCTGAAAAGTTTGTTTTTAACTGTTTTAAAGAAGTGGCAGATTGCAGGTACACCAAACACCTCTCTGTCCTGAAATATGGGTTCAGTAGTGTTAAGAAAAACTTATCCAATGACTGCATGAGATTTCCCTTTCCCATTTTTTTAGACTCAGAAGGTATCAGGAACATTATTACAAAGAACTGGGTAATTATTAAAAGCAGCCAGGAATTAGTCAAAGCACTAGGGTGTAGCCCTTCCTTTTCTTACAAGGAAACCCATTCTTTAAAGTCCCTTTTTTAGTCCAACCCCTCATCGAGTTCTTTACCCAGGATTGGTTCCCAGGTATGTATACCTGTGGAAGATGTGTTTGTTGCCAACACATTGCTCAAGGAGAGAAATATCTGTTGAACCCACTTAATTTTACATTTCAGTTTGAGGACAAATTTGGTTGTAATTCCACCAACATTGTTTATTTAGGAGTGTGCTCTTTCTGTGATGCCTTTTATGTAGGGAAGACCACCTGAAAACTGAGTGGCAGGATTAAAGAGCATCATCAGGTGATTAGAAAAGGTGACTGTAAAAATGCTCTTGAAAACACTGTAAATTTAACCCCCAGTGCTCTGATTTTAAATTCATTGTTGAAAAAGTTTCAACTGTTTTTGGTGACTGCACCACTTTAATTGAAGTCAAGGAACTCAAATGTCAAGTGAGACTTAGGGTGGACATGCTCCCAGGTTTGAATGGACATTTAAATGTTAAAAGCATTCTTAGGTGGAACATATAGCATATGATGTCACTAATATGTTAATTAGCCTTGTTTGATTTTAAAGCCAGTAGTTTGTTTTTCATAATTCTGATGAAGATTGTTGTTAAAAATTTTACGAACGAAAGTGATCAGTTTCTTGTAAGTACTTGGTGATCACTTATTAAAAGTAGATTATTATTTTATTCGGAATGTTTCTTCTATTTTTCCTAAGATTCTTGAAGTGTGATTAGTTAGGGAATTATCAGCAATTGGATAGTTTATTAGTTGTTTTATATATACAGATATATATATATATATATATATATATATATATATATATATATATATAGGGAGAAAACCTTATTTGTTTTCAAAAAGCTAATAAAAATTAAAAAGACCTATCTGGTCAGGAGGGAGTGGTACTCAGGGGAGAGTAAGTTTAAGATGGGCTGCATTCCTTGCTGGATATTTGATTTTATTTCTTAAAGTGACATTTAATTTTTTTAAAGTGCGTTTCATTTTTTTACTGTATTTACTGGGGTGTGCTTATTTTTAGCTGTTGAGTTTTTACCTGGGTTTAATGACAGCCTTTACATTATCTGACCATTGAGGTGGTGTGGGTGTCCCAGTCCCCCCCCCCCTCCACTAGGCTATTAAGCTCTTACTCTCCCCTGAGCACCACTCTCTCCTCACTAGATAAGTATTTTAAATTATTACCTTTCTGAAAACAAATAAGGTTTTCTTATTGGGTTGCATTCCTTGCTGGACATTTGATTTCATGTTTTAAGTATGATTGGCAGTTTTTACTGTAATTATTGATGTGTACTTTTCAGTTCTCTCATTTCTGAGGAAGTTCTTAGAATTAAAGAATGAAAATGCTCAAATACACTTGTTCTGTGTGTTTTTGTCACCCAGCTAATTTGTTATGAAGTTTGTTTTGTAATATTTTGCCCAAAATACACAAATCAGTTTTAAACACTCCTGGTTAACCCATTGTTTCCGGTAGGGGTTCTCTCACTGAACCATTGTCAGCTTATTTGGAATGTATTTTTATGCCACTTTTGTGAGAGCCCATATTAAGGATACTAATGAGTTTTTTGTTATTGATGACTGATGTGCAGGTTCCACATGAGGCATATTTATGTACTTTGGATGTACAGTCCCTATATACCAAGATTCCTCATTTTGGTGGCTTATTGACTGTTAAACATTGGTTGGAATACTCTGAAATGTATTCTGAAACCCATGTTCAGTTTGTTTTGAGGGTGCTGGGTGGTGTTTTAGATATGGTTCTGACTGGTATCTGCAGATCAAGGGTACCGCTATGGGTGCCTCTTTTGCCCCAGTATATGCTGACCTATTTATGGAGTTCATATGTAGGTACTAGGCTATCGGCCCTGGAGCCTATACAAGCCCAGCCAAAAAGGTACCCTGGCTTTTGCCACCCAAGAAAATTATTTTCCTGTGCCACTGTTGAGCAGAGCCACAGAGGTGATCCTCGGGGTAAATTTTCAGTTTCCCATCCAATCATCAAGATTTTTCTTGAAGAGTGCTAATGAGGAGCTTTGTTTAAAATATGCCAGTATTTGTTTACAACTGCCTTAAGTTTGAAAGTATTTGTACCAAAGGGAGTAATCAGGCAACAAATATTAGAACATTCATTCATATTTAATACATTGATAGATACGTATACCTCTGAATTTATCAACAAGCTGTCCTACGATTTTTGAACAGCAAGATCTAAAGCTGAATTAACCATCCTAGAAGAATATCCCCTGTGTAGAAATCTATTCCTCATGTTAATCACCTCCTTCTCAAAACTCATATCAGAGCTGCAAATATGTCTTAAACATAAAAAACGAGATTTGTTTGAGTTGTTTTTGGAACTTAGGTTAGTTTATAATGATAATAATCCTTTTTTCAATATCTGCATATGTGGCGGCATTATTTGGATGATTGTTGGGCAATATGGAGTGGACCAGCTGACTAGTGGGGATTTTTTTATACAATATTTAAATCATAATAAATTTGGATTGAGGTTTATTGGTAAGTTCAGTCTATTTACTGTGGACTTCATGAACGTCAATGAATTGATCGATGGAACCATTGCTACTAATTTTATATACATATATATATATATATATATATATATATATATATATATATATATATATATATATATATATATATATATATCATAAACCTTTTACTAAAAATTCATTGTTACATGCTGAGTTGCCACCCAAACATATTGTTAAGAAGATCCCCAAATCTAATTTTTTATGTTTAAGACATATATGTAGCTATGATATGAGTTTTGCGAAGGAGGTGGTTAATATGAGGAATAGATTTTTACACAGGGTATATTCTTTTAGGATGGTTAATTCAGCTTTAGATCTTGCTGTTCAAAAATCATATGACAGTTTTTGGTAAATTCAGAGGTATACGGATCTAACAGCGTATTAAATATGAATGAATGTTCTAATATTTGTTGCCTGATTACTCCCTTTGGTACAAATACTTTCAAACTTAAGGAGGTTGTAAACAAATATTGGCATATATTAAAATTTGAATCTTTTTTTGGCCAGTTTTTAGATAACCATTGTTCATATGGTTATCGCATGGGTAAAATGACAGGTGAACATCTTTCTAATTTTAAGAAAGGTAAAGATGTTACATTTCAAACTAAATCCCAGTAATTTTTTGGAACTTCTTTTTGTGGTAGTGCTCATATTGCAAAGTGGTATCAAGAATTAAGTCATTCACTTTGGTTAATAACGTCTAGGGTGTTTAACATCAGACACTTGATTACTTGTACAAGTGATTGGGTAGTTTATTTAGCAGTGTGTCAGTGTGGGAAGTTCTGTGTGGGTCAGACTTCTAGACCCTTTAAACATAGAATTGCATGACACTTGAGTGACATCCAGTAAGTGCCCTATATAAACATTTGTTGAACCATACTACTGCCTGTTTTGTTTTTTAGGTATTGATATGGTAGTGGGAGATGGCTTGTCTGACAAACATAAACATAATATTCTTAACTGTAAAGAGAACATGTAGATTATTTATCTAGGAGCAATGTTTAAACCTGGCTTGAATGAGCATGTTTAACATTTCATTATAGTTCTGTTTTTAGTTATTATTTATTTAGATATATGTTTGTTGTTTTTTAGTTTGAATTTGGTAGATTGTGAGACTGTTTCTTTAAAAGTATGCTATATATTTGTTGATACCTAACACTTCTTGTTAATATACTGATGATGCCATACGGTGAAACCGATTTGTTCTTTGCCATTTTTTGTGGACATTGGTCTGCTCCTTGCCATTTTTTATATAGACTATTTTTTTCCTTATTTAATTTTACTTATTATGGTGGAGCACACAACTTTTATGGATATTACTGTTTACTGGTGGTAGAGCTTGTGAGTTGGAGTTATTACTTGGTTTTCCACTGCACCTTATTGTTATGTGCACCAGTTTGTGGAGTGAATTTTATATATGTGTGTATATATATATATATATATATATATATATATATATATATATATATATATATATATATATAATGTAGTTTATGTATGATATATATATATATATATATATATATATATATATATATATATATATATATATATATATATATATATATATATATATATTTATATATATATATATATATATATACATAAATATGTATTATATATTTAGTATATGTAATATATGTATATATAATATACATAATATGGATTATATATGTAATATATATATGTGTGTGTGTGTGTGTGTGTATGTATGTATATATGGAGATCTATAAATCAGGGTCAAATTATTCAGATTGGGCACTGGCATTTGTGGTCCAATGTATTTGCTTGTCATCCAGATCCAACATGTCTACATAGTGATCAGATGTGACTCAAATACAGGGCTCCAAAAAGAGAACAGAAAGAACTTGTGAGAGACTTTGGCACACTGCACTAAGCCAGTTTTACCTCTGCAAGCCACTGGACAAGCAACCAGAAGAAGGAGTGACATCAGACTAGGGAGAGCATGCATAGAATCACTTGTGATGGCTAGGCAGGATTATTGTGACTCTTTTAACAAAATAACTACAAATAAAATGGTGATATTCATACTAGCTGCACAGTGCAGCTACAGAAACTCATCTATAGCGACGTATATTGACAGGCTGTAGACAGTGCATAGAAGAACAGTGCAGGGTAATACTAAACTAATGGGTTGTATACCATACACCAGAGCAATGTTGAAGGTTGTTTCTTCACTATGAGGATCCCCACTGAAGTTTACTGAGTGTAAGCAGTTTGTACTTAGTGACAGGCTCTTTGGAATAGTCTCTAGGAGATGATGGCCTCTTGGAATATAATAGGGCTGTCACCAGTTAGAGAACCATTTGATTCTGTCTCGTCCATCAGAACCATGGGCTTCAGTCTGAACCCATCTTGGTCTTCCTTCAAATAGATTGACATTGTGCAGGAAAAGGTTCAAAATACATAAGTCTAGCATAGAACTGCACAACTGCTTGCTTATAAGGCTTTGGTTAAGTGTGTCCTAGTCTTCTATCCATATATAAAACAGACTTATCTCCAATTTTTCTAGAAAAAGCTATGTTCTTTCATTCTCCACTCCTTCATTAAAGAACTCTACTGCAGTAGCATCACAGAAACCAGCTGAATTCCAGACCACAGAACCACGTTCTTTATCTGTACTTTATTTTTTAAACTGCAAAGGATGTTGCCCATATTGTTGATATCTACAGATCCCCAGCCATGAACCAGGAACCTATGCTTCATACCTGAAGTTACTAGATTCACTCACCATCCAGCCCAATACCGTTCTCATGGGTGATTTTAACTATCCCTACATTAATTGTGAGGCATATACAACCACTGATATGCAGACCCAAAGATTTTCTGACTTTCTAAATTCAAATGTCCTGGAGCAGCTAGTCTGCACTCCCACTAGTGTAACCCCACCCCCCGTGAGATGTCTTCCTTGAAATGGAAGTAAAACTAATCCCCCCCATCTAACTTTAGGAACTTCTGTAAGGTAAATTACCCCCATTAAAGGATGGCATAGCTAGTTTCTATGCTCCCACAAATCCAGAAAACACAGAAAACTATGTAGAGGCATACACAAAAGCCCTGTACAACCATATAAAGAACTGTCTGGTATTAATAGGTGGCACAACAAAATAAAGAATATCCTGTTGAGAAGTAAGAGGGAATGTGCAGAACAGAGCAAAACTTTCCTCATTATCCTAAACAGGGGAATTGGGCAACTAGTCAAGTCTCTTAAAGCAGTCCTTGAGGCAAAAATAGCCTCCAAAGCTAAGGATAACCATAAGGAATTTTTCAGTTTATGCCTACTGAATCTGGTCAATTTCACTGACAAAGTCACTAAGGTCATGGATGAAGGTAAAACAGTACATACAACATACATCGACTTGACCAAGGCATTTAACACAGTTGCCCTACTCAGGTATTGTAAATAAACTCACAAAACTGGGCATAAATCCCCACTTCACCAGATCAATAGCCAGTTGGCTAACTGACAAGACACATGGTTAAAGTGGATGAATCTTGATCCAGTAAGAGGCCAGGTACTAGTGGTGTGCTATGGGGCCACTCCTGTTCGGAATATGCTTCTATGAAGTCAAGGTTAATGTGGAAAGTCTCTGGACGACAAAGTTTTCTGATGACTGCAAGCTAGGGACAATCATTTGTCCCCCAGTAATGTAGATATCCTGCAGATTGGTCAAGATCAGGCATATGATTGGTGCCAGAACCATGGTCCAAAACTAAATGTCAAAAAAATGTATTATCATACCCTTTGGGAAGTCGAATACCCCAGCAAACTACAACATTGCTAGCACACCCCTTAGGCTGGACTCAGAGGTGAGATATCTAGGTACTGAGACAGATAGTAGTCTGAACTTTGACTGCCATATGTTCACAGTGGTGAGGAAAACCTGTGTGTTACAACTTGTAAGTAAAGGTATAGCATCCAGATCCAAGGAAATTATAGTCCTGCTGTACTCATCCCTCATTAGACCAATAATCGAGTACAATGCGCCATTTGTCATGTTCTTGACTAGGCACTTACAGCAGCTGGAGTGACTTCAGAGGTTCCTCAAAAAGAAAATACAGGGTGTAAACAACATGCCCTATGCAGATAGACTAAAAGCACTATCCCTCTACTCTGTTTCCTACTGGATATTAATGGGTGACATATGCCTGACCTACAAGGTACTCACAAATCCAGCCCTGATGGAGCTGCTACACATCTGCAAGTCAAACAGCATGAGGGTCACCTGATCTAAGGATCTAAACTTAGTCAATATCTCAAACAAAACGCACTGGAACAAGCTTTCTATTCACATTAAGCAGAGCCCTCCCTAGCACTGTTCAAATGCAATTTGTATCAATGGATGGGAAATCGCAAATTCAAGCCTGGGGTAGTACCTGTGTTCCTTATGGACAGGGGCAGTCTGTAGGATATTTAATGCATAGACACAAATCCATGCCATACTCTTACCACTAGAGGCCATATATAGGGTAAAGTTGGGTTAAATTGACTAGGCTTGTAAAGGCTTTTAAGTAATTAAGCTAGTAATCTCCTTTGAACCTGTGAATCTGTCTCCAGAGCCTTCTACCCAAATTCTTAATTTACTTCCTCTGTTCTTTGGTCATCCCACAATACACCTTAGCCTCTTGCCAAAAGGCTTTTTTTGTATCCTTTCTTTCTGCTTTCTTTTTTGTTCCCTAGTGGTTTACCATTCAGTGTTATATGTCTTATTATATGTTTTGCATATGTATTAAGAAGGTTTATCAGGTATATGGATTTTACTATAGTAACGTTGGTATGAGTGCATTTGATGTATATATTATATTATATTTTAAGGTTGAAGACAAGCTTATTTGCATATTATATTGGAGGATGGGTATGTTAATTGAATGTAATTAGTGGAATAGTATTTATTCATTATTTTCAGGGTGTGTGGACTTGTTTGTTCTGAAGAAGTCTGTTTCATTAAAGACGAAACCTAGGTAAACTGTCGTCATTATTTGAGTTGGTGCTACTTGCATTTCCTGACTATGGGTCACAGCAGTGTTCTTTCTTGTGGTTTAAGTGGTTTACCATTCACCAACCCCCCCCCTTTGCTGGCCCCATCTCTCTTGCTGCAAGTCCCATCCCAGTGGATCCCTGGGGCTCCCTTTACTGGGAAGGTTTCTCTTTTACTGATAGATATCCTACTATGAGGAGCACCTCCTCCTTTCCATGAAGGTTCTAATGGTAAGATTCTCCATCAAGCAAACAAGGAAGGTGGGCATAGCAAATGAGCCATTATCCATCCAATGAGGAGACCTACTGGTCTAGCTCCCCACCCTTGTCCCAATGCTGAAAACTAAATGTAGCCAGGGATAGCAGTTAGAGGCAGCTCTGAGCACGTCCCACCCCTCAGCCACAGAGCATGTCTGCCTTTCTGGGACCCTCTGACCCCTCTCCCAAGCCAGCAGTTCTGAGCCCTAGCCCCTGCCAAGGCTTGTGATGTGACATTGAGTACTGTTCCTCCCCCCAGAATAGGCATGCCTATTCACCTATTTTCTCCATGATGTACCTGAGATGCTATTTGAACTTGGGTCACCCAGGCCATTGCCAGAGCTTTATCCCTTTATGCCACTGGAGTAACTTCTAAGGCTTTTTCATATTGTATGTCTAAACTCTTTAATAGCATCTGTTTGCAGATATGTAGCCTTGTAACACAACCAGTATTCCAGAATGTTCTGAAACTTCATCTATCATCCTTTCGTAGCTGAAAATGAACTGCATTACCTAACATTTACTATTCAAATATATTTGTTTTCTGCCAATATATAT
This sequence comes from Protopterus annectens, assembly GCF_019279795.1. Taxonomy (NCBI): domain Eukaryota; kingdom Metazoa; phylum Chordata; order Ceratodontiformes; family Protopteridae; genus Protopterus; species Protopterus annectens. The sequence continues at coordinate 328,460,062 of NC_056748.1, forward strand.
CTTTCATCTTCAATGATAGCACCGTGTTGATCCTCAAGAACTAAACCTGCTTCTCTGCCAGTCTGCAAGCTTTTGGTGAATCAACTCCTATTTTTACAATCATTGTCTTCTTCTCTGTTTCTTCCTTTTCTCTCACTCCCTCTCCAATCTTCTACCTTACTTCACACATTCTCTTCTGTACCAGCACACTGTTTGTTGATTTTTCATACCTTCAGTCTATGATTAGCTCCTTAATCCATGTTGTGATAGGGGATCTTTCCTGGCACAATGTCTGTGAAGGGTAGAGAAAGTAATACTGGATGAGGCATCAGTCCATCACAGGATGTGGCACACGTGTTCATGCATACACACATGCACATAGGTATACGCTCACTCATATTTAGCACACATGCTGTGAGTGATTTGGAGGATTAATTCAACTACAGCAAGTGTTTTCAGTGTGGAAAGAAACTGGAACCCTGAGGAAAAGCCCTTTTTAATACAAGAGAGGATGCGAACATTCCATATGGGAGGCAACCCAGATGAGAACCAAACTGGAGAATTTAGCACTTTTGGGCAGAAACACCTACTGCTGTACTACTGTGTCACCCCATTAGTGATTTAGAATTGTGTAATTTTATTTTATTTTCATTTTTAGTACTTTTTTACTCTGTCACAACTGCAATAATCTAGTATCAGTGCTGCATTTGTATACTTTCATATGGCTATGCTGTGGCCAACGAAGACATCTGTGGTCCAGTGTACTTACCTGTTCCAAATAAAGAAATAAATCCATAAGTAAATAAAATAAAACAATGCTTATCCTTCTATACAGATATTCATAAAACTTGTTTGGTATATTATATGTAGAATTCTGAAGACCTCAGTTTCATCAGGATGTAGACAACACAGAGTGAGTACAGAAGAGGGCAGAAAATAATGACTGAACTTCAGTAGAAACCATGTAAAAAAAGTCTCTAAGAGTGAAAAATGTTCCATCAGGCAAAAACAAGACTACAGAGGGCTATAACAGAAAAGTTTACTACCTTGAGGCTACAGGTTTTAGTACAAGCTTTCAGGCTCAAGGCACATATGATATTTTTCATGTGTAGGGTAGTGAATAGTTGAAACAGCCTCCTTGTAATGGCATTAACATCATAGGTAAGTACTCTGTCTGGCTGCCATTGCTGACCATTTCATGCCTAGCCATTTTCCGTTTTTGCACTTGAATTAAACTAACCTATTTAGCGTTAGATTGGGCTTACCCATGCTATGGTCAGTAATTATTTATTAACCCTGGTGAGAATAACTGGGATCATACTACAGATAATTTGAGGGGACCCACACATGGAATAATGCATTTAGGAGTTGTCTCTATCCATTATTAGGCTGTTCTGGTGTATGTTTCCTGTTTCCCATAAATTGATCCAAGTTGCGCTTGAATATGGACAGGGATTAGCTTTGTTTTACATAGATGGGAAGTCCAGAGCAGTGGTATCATCTGCGAGATAAGCCCATTCCTCCAAACTATTCTGCTGATGTTGCAGAAGAGGTTTAGATCATTAGACCAAGATGCAGTAAATCCATCAGTATTGTGTTGGTCGATGCCTAGTATGCCAGACACAGGCCATGTCTTAGCAGTCTGTAGGACACTGAGTATAGTGATAGGACTTTGAGCTGGTCCATGTAGGACATATTGTTTAGGCCTTGTATCCTTTTAGTAAGGTATCTCTGTGAGCATCCCATTTGTTGCACGTCTATATACAGATACATGCCAAAGGGAGCATTATACTCTGTGCTTGGCTTAATGAAGGCTGATTAAAGGGGACAGTGATATTCCTAGATTTAGACACAATCCCTTTGTTTATAAGCTGACAAAGTACACATGCTGGTTGAAAGTTAGGTCATTGTCCACAGAATCTTCCAAATCCTTAACAACTGAGTCTGCTCTTAGAGTCATATTGGTAATAGACTAGTTTCCCGAGGTATATGACTTCCCAAACAATACAGTAATACATTTTTTTACATTTAATTTCAGTCCATGATTTTGGCACCCATTATTTGTTTGGGACAAACCTTCTTGCAAGATGGGTAGGCCATTTGGGAATTCAGTAACTACTCCTAGCTTGCAGTAATCAACAAACTTAGTCAGCCAGTGTCCTTTAGTATTGGCTTGTACTTCAGAGAAGTAGATGCCATACAGAAGAGGTCCTGGCTGAGAATCCTATGTGATTCCACTGGTTTCTGGTCTCTTGTGGAGGTAATGTCCCCTATTTTGATTTCCTGTGCCCTATCTGTGAGCCAACTGGCAAACCATTGAGTGATATAGTGTTTATTCCCAGTTTAACTAGCTTTTCTATATTGCCTGAGTGGAGGATTGTGTCAAAAGCTTTTGCCAGCTTGAGGTATCAAAACAGTGAAAAAAGTGAGGAACGTAGAAGCTGGACATAAAGCAAATTCTTATACTGAGTAGAGCGGAGAAAAGAAAGAAAAAAAAATGGTTATGTGGCTTCTACAGCATTCTCAGATGGTTGGGAAATTGGTGACCTTCCTGTGTCAAACTCTCTTTACCTGTTGTCATAATCTGTGTTTCCACATAATCCATTCAAAAAGGTTCTAAACTAATGTGTTTATCATAAGAAAAATTGTCATAAGTAGAAACCAACCAGCCATACAAGCTACACTTGTAGCCTTGATAATGAAGATTTGTATCTGGCATGCAGGACTGATAGCAAAGGCTTTATTCAATATCAGACCACTCTCAGAGTGGTTGCCATTTTCCTGGGGTGAAGACAGCTCATCAATTATCCAGGACATATGTGCAGCAGCCGCAGTACTGATCAAAGGAAACATGGCAGTTCTATCTGCAGGACTTTTGGAGGAAAATTTTCTCCAAAACCCCATGCCCTTTTAGTGAGAAACTGTTTTGTGAAGCAAAATAATTACTGTTTTGCTATGTTTTCTTAATTTTACCTATTTGTTGAAAAGTTGAACCAACTGGACATAACTGTCCATTTTCAGAGAAGATGTGGGAGCACTATCTAGTTAAGTGACTTGCTTAGATTCACACAGTATGCAAATGAAGCTGGAAGGAATCAAACTCTGTACACTCGCCTCAAAATGCAGCTCATTAACAGCTCAGAGCTTTAGTATTCTGTGCTAAGAAGGAAAGTAAGTTCATTCAAAAGCCACAGAACAGATTAAATACAGAAAACTATATTTAATAATTAAACTGACAGTAGTAGTATAAAACTGGTTGTGATCAATAAAAACTAGACATCTGTGGGTATACAATGATAGGTACAAATAAGACAACTAGTGATTATTATATCCAGCCAGACTAAACCTGTCTTTGTGCTAAGTATTTCAAACTGCATCAGTTAATTTAGTGAATAAAACTATATGTACACTCCATTTTAAGTCCAGAGCCTGTTCAGAAAATCAGTACATCTAATAGCTTTCCATTAATAGTACAGAACCACTGCCAGAGAAGGGAGTTCTCCAAAACCAATATAATTCGTAGGTTGTTACTATCTAACAACCACTAGGGCCCCTACAAGCCTAGCATGCACCCAAGCCATTTGGGTCCAAAGTATCATGGGTGTCTATATGGGGGGGCGTTCATGTTAGTAGGGCGGTAATCAAGTATTTGTAGGGAGGGTGCTTGTTAGTTAGGATAATACATTTCTTATTGATGGCCTCTGTCCCTAAGGGACATGAGAGCCAAACAGGAGGGGGGGGGGTAAATTTACGATTTGTGATCCAGTTGTCAAGGTTTCATTTAGTAGGGTCAGGGATACACTCTGCTTTACATGAATGGGGAGCCTATTACATAGTGCAGGATCCTTTGGGACACCTATCTGTCTCCTCAGCATGTTGTGTTTATGTCACAAGTGAAGTTCAGATTCCTGATCTCCAGAAAATCAGTAACAGAAACATAAGTAGTTAGATAAATGAGAGTTATTTTTAAGTTACTGCAGATTTGATCAATACATTTTAAATGAAATCAGCACTGTATAAAAATGAGAGTTTATTGAAATACTATATTCTTCAAGAAGAATTAACAAACCTTTTCTGAGGCACATCAGACTACTCCAGGAGCACTGCATGGCTCAAGAAGAATATAGTACATTTGAATCAAATATATGTCTGTGAAACAGTTAAAGAAATGGGTTTGTACAAACTGATTTCATGAAAATATTTTGAATAATGGGACCCTGACTCAGCCATGTATGGGGAAATACCATAATTTGCTCCTTGCTGGCTGTGGCTTACTGGGCACCAAGTACATTCTGTTGATCAGATTTAATTAAATGTTTCACTGAATAGTGCTGCTGCAAGTTATTATGATCCAGTCTCAAAAGTGTTGGAGGATAACCACGAAGATGATATATGTACTACACAGAACTATAACTATGGTGCACTGAAGGGGATTGTTACCCTGAGCAAAACTATTAGGGAACACAATTGGCAGGTGTCAATGATCTGTGTGCAGTACTGGCATTGCGTTTTGAATCTGTGAGGATCTCATGGTTTCATTAATAAATTCTGATACTGCATTTTTGGTTATTGGTGAAGCTCAGTGTATGGTAATGAAACATCTTGGTACAGTTAGAGAAGTGGAAAAGAGATTTTTTTTCTCCACATCTGGAAAAGAACTTCTTTAGGTCCTCAACTTTGAGTTGAAGGAGCATCAGTTTGGAGAACAGCTCATGGTGCTAGATGTTTTACCATATTTTGTACTAGAACAGGTCATGGTGCTAGATGTTTTACCATATTTTGTACTTTCTAGCTCATTTCTCTTTTTTGGTAAATAGTTTGCCTTTATACAGACTGATGACTCACCCCACCCCCATGATCTAGAATTCTTTCATGACCCAGTTTCTAAGGAGTCTTCAGTAGGATAGTTACTGCTAAATGTAGGAGCCATTATACAGCCAGGCATGGAAATGGTTCATGCCATCACCAGCATTCCTGGCAAAGGGGGCATTTGCAAATAACATTCCTAGCCCCACCACCTAGCTGGCTGAAAAGAGCACCCACATCACTGTGGGGACATCCTGCATCTTTCTTATGCACGTATGTGCTTCTACACAGATGCAGTGAAGGCTGCCATCATTAACCAAGATTTCCCATGTACCCCACTCCTAGCTTTTCCAAAGCCAGTCACACCTATGCATACACGATAATCATCACCACTCCTTCTGTCCCTCCAGGATGGCTAAGGCATTGCCAACTGTTCCCTCATATTCTTCCCTGCCTGAGTCTTGCATTGCTAATATTCAAACTTGGGTTGTCTTGGCTATAGTCTGGGCTGTATTGCTCTGCGCCATAGAGAAGGGCTGTTCATTTCCATTTTCATCACCATATAGCTTATAATACATTACAGTATTTCTTTTGTCTGTAATAACTTTATCAAAGTTCTTGTGGAAAAAAATTGTCCCAAAACTGCAAATGGTGCTTTTGTGAGGTTTTACAAACTATTTGTGCATTAACTTTCTTAACACCTTATTGTTTTAAGCAAAGTCCTCTTGCTGTGTATACTGCTATTCATTAGAGACTGTTTTAAAGCTTTTTATCATTGCTTAGCTAGTTTCATGCTGTTTTTTTATGAGTATTTGGTCCTTTAATTGCATATTGTTACCACACTACTTGACTTATCACTTTCCCTTAAATATTTGTTTCTCAGATACATTATTTTGTACTCTAGTACCGAACCTAAACATGAGCATTTCTGTCTAATTTTACTACATAGGCATCTGATTTCTTGTGCTTTTATTCCATATAGCATGATAATCTTGTTTAAATCTTTGTGTCCCCTAGCAAGATACATGTTCTTCCTTCTATGGCCTATATTATTTTAATTTTTCCACTCTACTCCATCATTCCTTCTTAACACAGCATTGCTCACACTGTGTGTTTCATGTCTTTCTGAGGTTCTGCCTTCTGCATATGCATAAAATAATCCTGATGCATTTATTCTTCTTCTTTCCTTTCCTGTAGGTTTTTTATCTTGGCACTGTCCAATTACATTGTCTTGTTTTTGGTGCTTGTATTTTGATAAAGCTCTATTGGAGTTGAAATCAGTTGCTTTTTTCCCCTTTTCTGTTTTCATTTTTTAATCCTTTGCTATTCCACTCTTCAATTTCCTGTTTGTCATAGCTGTTTTTTTTTTAATTTTTCCACTATACCCCATCATCCCTTCTTAACACAGTGTTTCTCATACCTTGTATTAGCATCTAGAGAGTTGATCAGTCTTGTTTGCTGGAGACTGTAAGATAGGTTTCATGTGCCTGTGTGTGTATATAGCCATGTGTACTTCAAATGTGTGATAGTGATGAAATAAGTTAAAATAGCCACAGTAGTGTATTTCATTTTTTTACCTGTAAAGCACACACTGGTCCTGGTAAACAGATACTCAGCTGTTTAAAATGACAGGCAAGGTAATTCATTTTCATCCACAGATTTCCCTACTACCCACTCACAGTTTATTGACTGTATACATATCAGCTGTCTGGCTGTAATAATAATAAAAATCCTCATCATCATCACAATAATGTGTTTCAACTTGTTTTACACAAGCATAGACTAGGTCTGCCATGCCACATAAATGAATGTTTATAATGACAGATGTGTCAGTCCCTTTCATCCACAGAATTCCAGAATACCCACTCTTTATAGACACTTCATTGACTGTATACACCTCAGATTTCTAACTGCAATCAAATAATAATGATGATGATCATCATAGTAACTTATTTTTAAGTTTAACTTACTCAAATACTGAAATAATCTTTCTCATCATATATTAATCAGCCTAAGAAGCTGCATGTTAAGCAATTAAAGCAAGTGTCTGATTCATTTCATGTCGCTCTCACTTCCCCCAGTTTTCTTTCACTCTATCTTCCCCATCATTTCCATTCTTTCCTACTAATACATTTGACCACAAGCTCTTCAGCTACACCCATCTCTTTCTCTCCTCGCTTCCACTCCTTTCACCTACTTACTTTATATAAAACTCAAAAAAGTAAAATATTAACTAAAACAAAACATACACTGGAGCCAGAATAAATTTAGTACTTTATTACAGAACTTCTTCAGAATTACTTACTTTATATGTCTTCATTTTATGTCTAACTCTTCCTCTAAGCATTTTTATGATATAAAATGAACTGTGTCTATGACACTGTTTTCTTTTTTAATATTGTGTGCCAAGATCTCGTTCACATGCCAGTTTACTCATTATCCTTTTTCTGTATAATATGCCAAGATCTCATGCACATGTTATTTTAGTTTTGTCAATTGTATTGCAAATTTTCCTGATGTTCATTGAGTTTGTTTATTAAATGCATGTGTGCTGCTATTTCTGAGTACTGTCATGACATGGGTCTTACATGGAAAGGTTCTTCAGACCAGTGTACTTAACTGGTTATTAAAAATAAATAAATCAATAAATAAATAAATAAAAAACACACCAAAAAAAAGAACTAAATTAACATAAACAAATTCTTGGACTATGGTAGAAATGTATCTGGTTAACAAGTGATTAAATAAATAAATAAAAAAATTGTTCATCTGACTTGCTAGTGCCAATGTCAGGCAGTAATATCTACATATTGCCTCTCTGTTCACCATTTACAGCCACTTTATTGAATGTGTACACCTTAGAAATTTGTTTCTGATCATGTGAATGAATAAATACAAAAATATTGGCCACTGTAATATATTTAATCTCTTCTACTGTGTCATGGCACAACTGTCCCTTTTATACACGCACACACAGATGTGCCAACTAATAACCAATTCTGTACAACTTCAATATCTGATTGTAAAATAAATGCATTGATTTTGCTCACGCACACACACACACACACTGTTAATTGTATCAAAATAGATAAACACATGCATGCAATGTATCAAAGACATACATACTCTACCATCCTACAGGCTGGCTTGCAAGAGATCATCGACAGAGCACTTGTTTGTTTAAAAATAACAAAAAAAAAAAAAATCCCACACCAGTGCTCACAGGGTTCCATCTCCTGTCTGCAAATGCTTTTTATTTCCTTTCACATTTGACTCATGTTGTCTCAGTTACCAGTTACGTGATGCAAACTGTACTAATGGGAAAAGCTGCTTGCTGATTCTCTAGCAGCCAAACAGCCCCCATTGCCCATAGTTATCTTATTGTCTATGGGGACATACTCATAAAAACTGTGCTGTTTTAAAAACAGCCCATCTAAGTCACTTGATTTTTTTTTATTAGAAATTAGAATGTGCCACATGTTCCAAAATGGAAAAGCTGATTTCTTAAGAAGAAAAACATTCAAATAAATAAAAACCTGTTACTTTTGTTTGGGAGGGCTGCAGTCCACATATTTTAGTACTGTGAACCTCTCATGGGTCACTTGAGAATCTTTTAAACTGGAAGGCGGTAATGTTAATACTGTAGTAATGGTGAATTAAGTTAAGTACAGAAGTAATTTTATATAACAGAAAGAGGGTAATCAGTAATTAAATTGGATACCAATGTATTTATCATGGGTATTGAGTAAAACAATTTATTTTAAGGGCTTCTAAGCAATATTTGCAAATGGGCTAATTGATGAAAATGCATGCAGGGACAAGTTGTGTATTTTAATTCATGTACATGAATGATTTATAAATAAACAAACAAAAACAATTTATTCAGAATGACTTTCTACCTAAAGGCAGTGTGTAGATAAGGAACATAGAATCATACCAGGCAAGTGATCACAGAGATCATAAGATAACTAGCAATATACACCTTTAAGAAGGCCCTTTTCAAACACATAATGGTGATTTACCTCCCAAATTAAGCAGGGTTGTACATCATAACCCTGACGTAAATTTATTTCTATCCATCTAATCATCAAGACTAGCCCTGAAGGTAGCTAAAGCCATACAGTAGAGGGTCGATTATCTGAAATATCAATTATCTGAATGCAGCCTTCCAAAGTTTTCGGGTAGGAAAAATCATGAAGTCTGAATATGCAAACGTTATACGTATTTGCTTGTGCAGGTTTTGTGAGCTTGTAGCCCACTCATCTGTGAAAAATATTCTTTATTGTCTACTGGAATTACTGAATGGTTGAAACGTGGATTCCCTACATGCAGAAAAAAAAGATTTTAGAAGTTTTTTATCCGGTTCAGTTATATGTTTGATTATCCGAACAGTTTGTTTATCGAATTACCATAGGTCCCAATTATTTTGGATAATTGACTCTGTACTGTACTTTTGTTTCACCTGTAGTAGTAACTTATTACATAAGCTAGGAATGCATAGAATTTGGAACATATCCCTCTTGCGAGTGTTATTTGTTGGTATAGATTAGGTCCTTATTGCTGGTATTTGTAGAGTCACTGGTTTTGCAAAGAAATAGGAATTCAGATAAGATGTGGTTTTCATGGCTTGAAATGTGAAGCACAGGTCACCTTGCAACAATCTGCAGGCTACTGAGCATAAGGAGAGTTATTGTAGTTGAAAGATCTAAGACCTTTAACTTTCTTGGTTAGAAATCTTTGGGGCCTTTCCAACTGAGTGATGTGCTTGGATTTGTAAATACCAAAGAGGCATTGCATTCAATGATGGTGTGACACTGCCAGCCCAACTATTTGGAATTTTGTAAATAATCATGTTATTTGTGAATAGTAATATGATTCATATGCTTGTCCTACAAATGTAAGAGAACTGTATGTTATGTGCTGAGCTTCAAGAATGTAACCACAGTGTACCCCACTGGAAAATAACAGAAATGTATATAAAATATATACCTGTGCAAATGTATGTTTTAATAGTAGAATCTGGAACATACAGAGTTAACTTGCAAAACTTCATGAAAATAAGTGAAAATTGTTTTACGATTGTGTTATCTCAGTTTCAGTGCAGCAAGCAGACAGTGTCTAAAGCTAAAGGTTTCCTATTGTCTTGAAACCAAAATAATTATTAGGAATCAAATGTAAAAGTGTTGTTATTGCTCTATGATTTCTTAACAGCTGCACACTTCTGAGAGATATGTATTTTTGACAGAGAGGTGTTAAATTCTAAGTATCTGTTTAGTCTGGGAACTGAAGTCAAGTGATAAAGAGTGATGTCATCTGAGCTAACCCAGCAGTAATGTTGATTATTAATTTAAGAACTCTCTCAGAGAAAGTCTGTGCATTTTGTATCTTGTCTTGGATTTAGAAACAATCATAATCTGCATTTGCCTTGCTCTGTAAGTCTAGGGTACAATAATTTCTTTTAGATATAGATAGGAATATAGTAAAGATTACTTTAGATGTTTTCTATATTTATTTGAGACTGTCCTGCAACATTGTTTTAAAATATTTCCTGTGATTCTGAACTCTGTAGTTACTATGTTGATTGAGTATTGTCTTGCTTTTTTATTATTTATTATTAAATATATTCAAACCTATCTTTGTGGCTGATATTTGTGAGACATATGTAAGCTCTGAGAGTACTTGCATATGTATTTGGTGACACTGTACAGGCCACTCCTAAATAACCTTGGTCTTGGTCACATTTACCATTACACAGTAGAATGGGGCACCCTTTGTAAGAGCCTTAGAGTAGCTGATAAGTAGTGGTTTGTGGCAGTAATAACTACCTTATAGCCTGGGCAGAAGGGGGCATAGTTAGTAAACCTGTGCCAGCCTTCCCCAGGAGTGTCTGTGTGTTTGTATATGAATCAAATTTCAAAGTGTGTGTGTGTGTGTGTGTGTGTGTGTGTGTGTGTGTGTCAGTGTCAGCTACTTGGGCAGGGACACAAAGCACTGGTTGGACAGAGAGGGTGCTGGAGGTTTTGGCATGACCACTCAGCTGACATCTTAACCCTATAGCTGTGCCAGTGGGGACTCTTATTGGGGATCTGGAGAAAGAGGCAGAAACCAGCCCCAGACTGACTGTGATCTCTGTGTGCTCTTAAGGGAAATTGTACTTTACTGTGTGTGCACTTATCATTCTCCCATTGTGTACATCTCTAACTGTTGCCAGTGGTGAGGATTGAGGCTCATTGATTACTGGGCCAGTGCAGGCGCATCACAGATGGAAAGAGTACAGTGGTAGGGTGACCACTTTGGATCTTGAAGATATTCCTTTGGAAACAACTAACCTAGATAAAAGGATTTCCTGACTGTGGTGGAAACGATGACTGAAGGAGAGAGAGAGTTTTCCACATAATTACCTAGGTCTCTTATGACCGTATCTGTATGAAGAGCACTACCATCTATAACATATAAGTTGGGAGCAACTTTTCCACTAAATGCTAATTGCTGCACTTTCTTTATTTAGATTGAGACCATTTTTGATACGCCATATGTATACATATTACAGTCATTGCTGGAGTTGTTTTATAGCAGTGGATGAACAAATAACAGTGGCCAGTTTCCAGTCATCAGCAAACTTGATCAAGTACACTTCTGGTATATTGGCTTGGATGTATGCAAAATAAATGTCAAGCAGGTGAGGGCTCAGAACTGATCCCTGTGGCAATATACTATCTACAATTTTATATCCAGAGAGTGAACCAGCAACTTTTACAACCTGGGAGCTGTTCGGATAGCCAATTTAAAATCCACTAGACAATGAAAGGGTTTGCGTTGAGCTTATCTAACTTTTCAATAATGTCAGCACAGGGAAATAGTATCAAAAACCTTGGGTAGTTCAAGATAAGCAGTGTGCAAAGAAGCTTAGTATATTCAAGAGACAGTACGTGCCCATCACAAAAACAAACTGATTGGAATCTAGATCAGTTAGGCTTCCTTCTGTTTTCATAAACGAGTCCTGCTATGATACCTTCCATGGCTTTGTGTATATATATATATATATATATAAATATATATATATATATATATATATATATATATATATACATACATATATACGTAGTAGTTACCTCTGGGCATGAGATAATTTACATTCAAACCAGGGGCTGGTTTTGAAGATAGATTTGGGAGGTACTTTGATAAACAGAGTGAGTCTATTTCACGGGTGCAGAATCCATTGGGTGAAAAATAAACAGACTGATAGGTTGTATTACTCTTACAATATGAATTTAGGCCTTTGGGTGAGATGTTTAGCTTTTTTGTACTTTGAGGATACAAGGTACTTCATCCCCCTCAGCACTCTGTATGGCATAGAGCAGCAGGATAGAGGCTTTAATCTGTCCAGTTATCTTAAGTGGTTTAGATTTGCGATCTTTTTTGTTACGAATCCATGAGTGCTCTCTAATCATAATAGGTGCCTATAGGTGCATTCCAAAGGGGACACTGTATTCACTGATGGGTTTGATAAGTGAGGAGTATGGTGGTACAAGGAGATTCTCTGACCAGGATGGGATACCATGAGAGATAAGCTGTGGAAGGCTGAAGGACTTCCTTACTGCAACTAACATCAATTGTGGTCAAAAGAGAGCTCAATGTCTATGTAGCTATCTAAGTCTCTGATGACAAAGTCTGTTCTGAGGGAAGGCCATGATGTGATCCATGAAGGAGTGGAGACTTTAACAAATGTAACATTTCTTCACTTGATGCCATTTAGAGTGAGCCCATGACATATCATATGGCACATTAGTTGGTTTGATCTGGTTTTGCTACTGTGCGGTTGGAACATTTATTGAGGGAATTTAATGATAAACTAAAAAATCTTGAGTCTCAATTAATAGACAAAAAGAAAAACAAGATTAAATGTGATGTCTGCGACTATGAACATAGCCGGGCATGTTTGTGGAAGTCCAATCACAAGAAAGAAAACTGGGACATCCACCCACATCAGAACAGAAGTTTTAATAGGCAACAGACAGTTTCATTTGCATCATCCGAAGGAGCTGCTTATAATACAGGGGCAGATAGCAATGAAGCCCCCTCTATCCCATGCACAACAACCAGAACAACATGAATGCCAGTTTCGGAGACAGAGAGGAGAACAGAACTTTAAGCAGAATGGAAAAAGAAGCTGGAATTATCAGAAACAGTACTATTCCCATGAGAGACATGCCCGTTTATCCTCTAAATGAGGTATAGTGGATATAAAAAGTATACACACTCCTGTTAAAATGCTAGGTTTTTGTGATATAAAAAATGAGACCACAGTAAATCATTTCAAAACTTTTCCCACCTTTAATGTGACCTATAACCTGTAGAATTCAATTGAAAAACAAACAAATCCATTAGTGGAAAAATGCAAAAAATAAAAAAATCGTACAATAAGCTGGTTGCATAAGTGTGCATACCCTTAAACTAATACTTTGTTGAAGCACCTTTTGATTTAATTACAACATTCAGTCTTCTTGGGTAGGAGTCTATTAGCATGGCACATCTTGACTTGCCAATATTTGCCCACTCTTCTTTCCAAAAGCACTCCAAATCTTTCAGATTGCAAGGGCATCTCTTGTGCACAGCCCTCTTCAGGTCACCCCACAGATTTTCTATAGGATTTAGGTCTGGGCCATTCCAAAACTTTAATTTTCTTCTACTGAAGCCATTCATTTGTTGATTTGGATGTATGTTTGAGGTCATTGTCATGTTGAAAGGTGAAATTCCTCTTTATCTTCAGCTTTCTAGCAGACACCTGAAGGTTTTGGGCCAAAAGTGACTGGTATTTGGAACTGTTCATAATTCCCTCCACCTTAAAAACAGAAGATAAAGACAGCAAACCAGTAAATCTACAAAAAAGCTCACACCAGGTGTAGTGCAGCAAGCAAAATTGTAGTCCAAATTCAAACACAATGCAGCAAACTACAGTGATGCAGCAAGCAGAGATAAATCCAGCTTTGAACTCCAAGTTTAATCCAAATTCAAAACGTAAGTGCTTTCGTCCCTTAAAACATTAATACAGGAACTTCATCAGACAAAGTACTTTACATTCAGCCTCCTTTTAAAAGTTAAAACTTGTGACCTCACTTCCACTCCTCCATTCATCTACAGAAAAGTTTTTAAAGGCCCACTGTTTTTTTTAAAAAAATGCAAGTACAACACAGTAAGAAACCTTGACTGAAGCCCCAGTTTCAGCTGAAGAAAAGCAACCCCAAAGCATGATGCTGCCACCATCATGCTTCACCGTGGGGATGGTGTTCTTTTGGTGATACGAAGTTTTGTTTTTGTGCCAAACGTACCTTTTCGAATTGTGGCCAGAAAGTTCAACCCTGGTCTCATCAGACCATAACACATTTTCCCACATGCTTTTGGGAGACATGATGTATTGTTTTGCAAATTTTAGCTGGGCCTGGATGTTTTTCTGTGTAAGAAAAATCTTCCATCTTGCAACCCTACCCCATACTCCACACATATGGAGAATATGGGAGATTGTTGTCACATGTAGTACACAACCAGTACTTGTCAGAAATTCCTGCAGTTCCTTCAATGTTGCTGTAGGTCTCTTGGAAGCCTCCCTGACCAGTTTCTATCTTGTCTTTTCACCAATTTTGGTGGGACATCCAGTTCTTTGTAACATCACTGTTGTCTTCAAATGCTGTGTATAAACACACACTTAAACATAGCAATGCCAAGTTCCACTTTAGGGTTATTGATAAAGTTTGGGGGGATAGGAAAACAAATTGGGATGGCCTGCAATATTGAATACGAAAGAAGGGGGGTGGATCATTAAACTTGGGGCTTTATTCTTCCCAGGGCTTAATGACCATATGCAGTTTATGTATGTGATTATAGCCCTGATAAGTGGAGCTGCTGCTGCTTTAAATGTTGATTTTCAATTATGGGATTGATCAGGGTATAAATACTGGTGATATGTGCTTTTGTATTTATCACTGAAGAAGGCAAGGTTGCCAAAACCAGTCTGATGTTTATGGTGTTGCCACATTAAAGAGAAGTATGAATACGCTCACATGGTGCTGGCTTTGTTTTTTGAGAAAAACGTCAGTGTTGCCCCATATTTTCTCCACTTTTTGATGACTGTCTTCACTGTGTTCCATGGTATATCCAATGCTGTGGAAATTTTTTTGTACCCATCTCCTGATACCTTTCAACATTGAGATCCCTTTGATGCTTTGTAAGCTCTCGGCAAACCATGGTTTTTGCTGTAGCAGGCAACTGAGTGAGTTTCAGGAAAATCCTACTAGGAAAGCTGAACTTTATTTGGGGTTAATCAGAGTCTCATTAATTGATGGTAGGAGTGTATCCAAGAAGACTGAATACTGTAATTAAATCAAGAGGTGCTTAAACAAAGTATTAGTTTAAGGGTATGCACACTTATGCAACCAGCTTATTGTACATTTTGTATTTTTTATATGTTTTCCCCTAACAGATTTGTTTGTTTTTCAATTGAATTGTGCAGGTTATAGGTCACATTAAAGGTGGTAAAAGTTTTGAAATTATTTATTCTGGTCTCATTTTTTATATCACAAAAACCTGGCATTTTAACAGGGGTGTGTACACTTTTTATATCCACTGTAGATGGAAATAGAGTGACTTTATAATCTGCTATTATTATATCTCACTGTACAGATGCATTTATTGTGAATTTATCTACTTGTGAATTGAGTATGGTTAAATGCAATGTTTTAAATTTAGGTTATGATTACATATTTTAAAAGAAGAAATATTTTGTCTAACAAGAAAGTTGCATTTGAAATATTTCTTTAGCAACAAAAGGCTTGATAGGCCTAATGGTGAGCTAAATTAATGTATTTTAGAGGATGAAGTTTCTAGTAGTGAAAGTTTTATTTCTTGTGCTTCTGACGTTGATGACAATTTAAATGCTTTTTTATCATCTCTTGGATACTCAAGCAATTCAGATCAAAAGTTCTTTTATTCCACCATATATTAATGAAACCATTAAACAGTTTTTTGCAGTGTTGAACTTTCAGGTTGAGCAATTATATTATGAATTTATTAAGGTTAAGCATAGGACTGTTTATAATTCGACTAAACTGGAGTGGGATGCATTAATAAATCTTAGTAAGAGAAGGGATATTGTAATAAAGCCCTCAGATAAAGGTAATACAATTGTGATATTACATTATACTCAGTATATTGGTATGTGTAATGAACATTTACAAAATGGACTGCTTTATGAGAAGTGTAATAGTGAAATTTACAGTGATGCCATAATGCAATATAAGTTATTACAAAAAGGTTACAGATCGGGCTATTTAACTAAGGAAGACATTGATAAAAAATTCAGTGTGCAGGGATGTAAAATTGCATCCTTTTATTGCTTACCTAAATTACACAAAAGTATGAATAATCCACCTGGTCATCCTATTTTGGCAGCGTGTAGATATTTTTAAAATAATGTTGGCCTTTTAATACATAACTATTTAAGGCCGTTTGTAATTAAGTTGGAATCTTATATTAGAGATTCTTTTGAGTTTCTAGGTAGAATATCTGATTTAGTTTGGGACAAGGATATGTAGTGGCTTGCAATGGATGCTAAAAGCCTTTACACAAGTATTAAGCATGAACATGGTATTAAAGCTTTATATTATTTTTAGGTAACAACCCCTTGTCCCACTATATTGTTGATCTTGTTCACTTTTGTTTGTTGAATAATTATTTTTTGATTAATCAGGTGTTATACCATCAGTTATAGGCACAGCAATGGGAGCTTCATTTGCCCCATGTATTTTAACTTGATGATGGCCCTTTTTGAAATAGAATATTTGTACAAGCATACGTTTATGTGTGATCATGTTATTAGTTATTACTGATACATTGATGATTTAATTTTTATCTGCAAGGGTGGTAAAGATAAAATACGGAGTTTCTGTAAGGATATGGCTTGAGTTTTGATGATATACAATATGGTGAACAGGTCACTTTTCTGGACCTAGTTTTAAAAGGTTTGGATAATGGTAGAATTAATACCACAGTTCATATGAAATTTACAGAGAATAATCATTTTTTGCATGGGGGTAGTTTTCACCATCTGCATCTTATAGAATCTTACCTTATGAGGAATGTTTACATCTGTACAGAATTTGCAATCATTGGGCAGATTTTTTGGTGGAACCTGGTCGAACTTTTGATATGTTTATAAGTAGGGGTTATTGTCGAGAAATAGTTGAAAACACTTTACATAGGGTAGTTTCACAGGAGACTAATGTTGCATGTCCTCGGGTTTGTACTAAAAATACAGAGCATCCATATAGTAATAAGAATACAGATGGTAAAGAATAATTTGTATCTACATATAATAATCTTAGTGAGGATAGAAGTGTAATATAGGTTCATAGGTAGGTACTAGGCTATCGGCCTATACAAGCCTAGCCAAAAAGGTACCCTGGCTTTTGCCACCCAAGAAAATTATTTTCCTGTGCTGCTGTCGAGCAGAGCCACAGAGGTGATCCTCGGGGTGAATTTGCTATTTCCTATCTTATTTAAGAATTGTTGGAACTTTTTGGTGAGAGACAATGATTTAATGCATATTTTTAATCCTAGTCCATCTATTTCCTATAAGCATGGCAGAAACTTAAAAGAATTTTTAGTTTCTATTTTTTTTATCCCCCCCTGAAGATGCCATTATTAGGAATCCTTCATTATTAGGTACTTTTCCTCATGGTAGCTGTAATGTTTGTTGTAATTGCCAGAATAAGTGGTGTCTGTTTTTTCCCTTTCGGAAAATATTCTTGTGTTACTGAAGGCATACTTTCTGCCTTAAGGTGTCTCTGTGATTTATATTACATAGGGGAAAGGAAGAGAAAGTTTAGGACAGGATTACAAGAGCACATTAGGGATATCAAAAAACAAAAATCTGAACGTAATATTGCCATACATTTTAGAGACAAAAATGACAGCAGTATTTCTCTTACAGGGTTGTCTTCTTGAACAAATCTTTGTATAACTTGAGGAAATGTATGTTCTAAAAGATAAGCTACTATACAAAGAATCTATTTGTATTTTAAAGTTTAATATACTACTGCCTTTAGGCTTAAATTCTGAGGTTAATTGGAAGTATTTATTGATTGATTTATTGTATAATATAAATGACTGTATAAGGCGCTTTATGTATGGTGAATTTGTATTACTCCTGGAAGGCTGTTTGCCGAAGAGCTAGGATGTTTCAAGTGTCTTGCAGTAAATTTTATCTGGTAGCCAGTTGTGGTTTCATGTTGGTTTGATCTAGACCCCGCTGGAGTCTTTAGGAATCGTGTAGAGTCAACAGCTGTGTCTTGTTTGCAGTCATCTTTAGTCATGGTTACCTGGGTCTATATTACCAAAGCAAAGAACCCTATTCCCGAATACCTAAACGTCAACACCTATACCGCGAACCGCAAAAATCCCAAACACACTAAACCGCGAAAAAAAAAATATATTGAACTGTCATAGTCGGCAAACCCCACCACCCACTACATACTACCTACCCAAAGAAAATAAATAAACCACACACATACACTAACCAAACCCTACTTCTAACCTAAGGTAAAGCACCAAAACTCTACTTCTAACCCTACACTAACCCCACATGCACAATTAACTATGCACTATCCCTAACCCCTCCCTAACCCTAAGGTCCGTAACTACCGCACACGTTCCCTACACACATACACCCAAACAAAATAAATAATCCACATACATACATTTAACAAAACCCTACCTCCAACACTACACTAAACTCCACACACAGCTATCTATGCACTATCCTTAACCCGTCTCTAACCCTAAGGTCCGTAACTACCGCACACTTCCCCTACAGACATACACCCAAACAAAATAAACAATAAACATACATAAACTTAAAATAACCCTGCTTCTAACACTACATTAAACCTTACATACATTACCTGTCTATACACTTACCTTAACCCAGATCCTAACACTAAAGTCCTAGCTATCGCACACTTACCTTACAGAGCTATACCGCATACAGGCCAACCAAAACAAATCGACATTTCGGAATTCGCGGTTTTGTATGTTTGGGATTTCCATACTTCGCACAATATGTGTCGATGTCCTCGTATTCGCTCATACGGCTTTTCACATTTGTAATATAGACCCGGTTATCCAGAGGCCCTGGATGCTTGATTTCACACAGTAGATGCTGAATAAGGGGAGAATCTAAAATAGTGCTTGTTAGAATACTGCTAATGACATACATGTAGATGAAGAAGACTCCATCTATCTTTACAATGTGAGAGATCTCTGTGAGTTAGTTTGCTATTCAGCTGGCTACATAAGGGTTTATATTTAGACTGAGGAGCTTATTTATGTTACATTCATGGGGAATGGCATTAAAGATCAGTGCAAGCTCTAGGTATGTAGTTTGAATAGACTGGAACTCAACTTAAACTTTTGTGATGCTGACAAAGAACTCCTGTAGATTAAACAAATGAAACCTGTCTTTAATAAATCCAAACTGATTGTAGTTGAGTATAAAGGTCAGCAGTGCCATTTTAAATTTGTTCAGTAATAGTATATTCAGTGGTCTTATTGTCTGTGCTACAACAGAAAATTGGCAAGTAGTCAATGGATTGGGTCGTCACAAGGCCTTCCTTCTGGAGATATATATAAGACATTGCAAGCTGTTCTTTGTAATACAGAAGTTAATTGCTAACATTATTGTAAATAATTTACATAATTTAGTTTATATTACAAATATTTTTGCAGTGTCTGTTGGCATAAAACAAGCACACATAACTATATCACTTCATCTCATTTTACATCTTAGCATATTATATCCTGCATTAGTTTAAATAAACATCATATATTTTGTCTCATTTCTAAAGTTAAACCTTCTTTTATATACTCACTCTAGTAGGTTCTTAAAAATAGGAATCGTAACAATAACTGTCTCTTAGCTGCTCTATTTATTGACCTTTCCAAAGCCTTTGATATGGTCAATCATAACCTACTTATCAATGTGCTAAAAGCCCAATCTCTTGACCCACAAGCAATCCTTTGGTTCAAATCTTATCTGGAAAACAGACAACAAGCAGTACTCTGGGACAATAATCTATCCACATACCTCCCAGTAAGCACTGGATTTTCTCAAGGTTCTATCCTAGGCCCTCTTCTTTTCTCCATCTTTATTAATGATCTCCATACTGTTTTTCCACAATCCACCTGTATACAATACGCTGATGACTCTACTCTTATCTGTACTGCCAAGTCTTCTTCCTCTCTCCACACCCTTACACAAAATGTATTTAACACAGTTGAAAAATGGTTCACACAACGCTGCCTTCTTCTTAACCCTAAGAAAACTAAGCTACTACTCTTTACTCCCACCATAAAATCTCCTCAGTTCCACTTCACTATTACCTCTGACAATGGAACCTGCATTTCCCCTGATTCTACTGCTCAACTACTTGGCATAACTATTGACCATAACTTCAGCTTCGATGCCCATGTTAATAATATTATAAAAAATTAGGCTCCCTGTATAGAATAAAACCCTTCCTTACACCTCTAGCTAAGAAATCCATAGCCCAGACTCACCTTACTTCCACCCTATTCTATGCTTCTGCCATTTACACCAATCTATCAAAGCATAATCTCACCAAACTTGAAACTAGCTACAATAACATAACCAGATTTGCCACTGGCTCTCCATACAGAACTCATCACTGCCTCAACCTTAAACAACTCAGATGGTTAGAACTACAAAATCAACTACAATACAATCAACTTGTGATTGCACAAAAATCCTGCACCATCCTACTAATACTCCCATCCTTACTAATCTGATCTCCCCTTATAAAAATCTTTCAACACTACGCTCAGCTAATAAACTTCTTATTGCCAGCAACCCTTCTAATAACAAAGCAGGCGATTCCCTCTTCTCCAATGTTGTGGGTAGAATCTGGAACAAACTTCCTAATACACTCACCTCACTCTCATCCTCTCTAATCTTTAAAAAACACCTTAGAGACCACCTTAAAATACATTGGCTTTGCCCCTGCTCAAAGCCTGATTGAATCTACTTTTCATCTCTCCCCTCCCCTGGTTCCTTCTCTCTTGCTTCCTTAACAATTACCCTCCCATATCTTATGAACAACACTATAAAAAGTTTCCTAATGTTCTAATGTTTTAGTTTTTGATTGACTTCACATGAACCCTACTAAAGCATTAAGACTTGTTTATTTTTTACTTTTACTCTAATGAAACGTTACATTGTTCACGATTTATTATTTTTTTTCTTTTCATGTCTTATTTTGTAATGTGAAACTAGTCTTTTTTTAGAATATTTTGAATGTATTAATTTACTCATGTTGGAGCTTTTCTCCTCGGGCCTCTACTGAAAAGGGATTTGTATCCAGCTAGACTAGCCCGGTCAACAAATGTAAATAAATAAATAAATAAATAAATAAATCCCTAAATGATATGCCCTTCCTTAGACTTGGGTAACTCACTGCATTGCACCACTGATGTTTGTGTGTCCCTTTACTTTCTTTCTTTTCTGTTTCATAGTCTGGTTTTGAATTGGTTACAAACCCATCTCAAGTTCAGAAAGTGCCTGATTGCCTTTAAACCTGTATTTCAAATAAATATTCATCATGGCCTTCCTAATAAGGAAATATCAAGTTTTACCCCACTCTTTTATAATGTCAAGAACATATACATTTTGTGCCTTTTTTCTTCGGTGCCTATTAACCATCAGTCCCCCTCCCCTTCATCTCAGGTCTTCCTCCCCTACTCATAGATTGGGGCTATCTGCATTTTTTAAAGGTTGGACTGTAATTATCTCTATGCTGAAGAACTACACAGCATGTCCTTCCTCTACGATGTCAGGTGATGGCATAGTGCTTTAGGGAATTTTTCTTTAAATCTCAAATTCCTCCCTATACAGCAGTCTGAACATGCAGAGCTCCCACAATGCTTTCCTTGAGTCACTGCTTGGTGGACACTCATTCTGGGATTATGGTGGCTTGTAGTCATAGACACTAACTCCACTGGGTGGGCAATCATAGCAAGAGACTGAACTGCCACCCCTCCCAAGATGAGTTAACCAATGTTACACAGTGACTCCAATACTTCTGCAGCACCCAAACTGCTAATCAAACTTAGGTCTTCTGGTTCATGGCTGGAGTAATGCAGAACTGCAATTAATATAGAGCCAATTAACATACCTGCTGTTTGTACATTGCTCTCGGTCATCTGCCACTGAATCCTTTCTAAATTTTACCTCAGTTGTTTTGCTTATGGATAATTTATGCAGTTTTCCAAATGTCTGACTTGCCCTAGCTATGATAACATACAGAATTAACATCACAGCTGGTGCCCTACCTGTAACAAATTTCATTAGACCTTTGAGTTTCACTTTAGTTCCTTTGTAACAATTATTGCAAACAACATCAATATGCTTGTCAAAGAAACAAATTCCCAGTTCCATGTACTGTAAAGTTAAGCTCTCTCATTCTCAGATGAAGAACCCAATCTTTAGGGGCTGAGTCAACTACATGAGTTCTGATGAAGCTCTTAATTTCAGAATGGAAATGCTTAATTTGTTTTTAACTGTGACAAAATAAAACATTTTTTATACTGTTTTTTGGCAGTCCAAGTAGCATTCATTTTGTATTATTCTTTGTTGTTTCTGACCACTGATGAGCTGATAGACTTGGTTTACCAGTGGACCTTGAAGGAACCTCATTTTGATTGTACCTATTAACAAAAATCTTATTAGAACAAGGGTCCCCCAGTAGATGCCATGGTAGTTGCAGCAGCCACCAAAAAGGAGCTCTCGGGGGAGACCACATCCCTTCATTCACCTAACAGAGAGCTTAGGGTGCTGGACAAATTTAGGCGAAAGACTTATATTTCAGTGACATTTGCACTCCATGCACTGAATTACTTGACCCATATGACATGTTTCCAGAGGGATTTGACCAAATAACTGTCAAACACCCTCTCAGGTAATCTGCCTGCCGACATCCAGAAATTGTTGGAGTTGCAGCTACCCTACAATCTATGACCAGCGTGTCCATGCATCTGCTTTCTAATGCAGCTGATGGCATAGCAGGAACAGCAGGCATTGGCAATACTATTCGTCGACACACCTGGATGTGCTTTTGCCATTTAATGGATAGCTTTGAGATGTCCTTCACTGACAATCCCTTTGAAGGTTCAACACTCTTTGGACCTAAAGTTAAAGAGAAACTTACCAGAACTAAACAGGAGGGCAAGACCTTGTCTGCATTAAGCATACAGTTTTCCATCCCCCAATGGACTTTTTTTCTGGTACTAAAAGGATGGAAAAAAGCTATGGTTTCAAAAGTTCCAGGGCCAGGAGGCTTCTGCTGACAGACAATTCCCTTGGGCACAGGGGGAAATTACTTTACTGGATGTCACCCAAGGGATAGAAATGAACCAAATAATCAAGTGTTGTGGGGTCCCTTCACTGAGAAGCCCTTACAGTGCTCCTGAACGATTACGTGGCTGCCCCATTCTGGAGGCAATCAGAGAGCACTTATCCCTGCACTGTCACTCCTGATGGGCCATCACTCAAGATTCATAGGTGCAGAGAATAATGACTAGAAGCTACATTACTGCCTTTGCTTTCTCTCTAAAAAAAAGAGAAAGAAGGATGACTAGATATACTTGATAGATCTCCAGGACTCCTACTATCATATCAAGATAGTGAGGCAGTCATGGAGATTTCTCCTTTTCATTCTGAGAGCCAGTCATTTTCATTTCATAGCACTGCCCTTTGGTCTCAACACCAAATGCATGGCAGTTGTTGCAGACTATCTCAGGCTGCAAGGGTTTCAGGTGCTTTCCTGCTTGAATAGGTGGCTCCTTACAGCATCCACCAGGGATCTACTAATTCAGTGCAGGGACTTCTTGCTCCATCCAGTCGAGAACTTGGGCATTAGACAGAATTTTGAACCATTTGTCCTCTGTAAGATTAAAACATGAACACATTGCACTTTTCCAGCACATTTCTAAGTATGAAAATCATACATTTAAGTTTATGGTTATACAATGTGTAAATAAAACAAAAGGGGAGGTGATTTGATTAATGAGACAGTTGAATGAACCCAAATGGATCATTGAGCTAGAAGCATACAAAACCCCAGGTTTAAATGGGGTTATACCTTTAAGATCTGTACTGAAGAAAAGGAGGGTGCGGTACTGAATGTTAACTGAAGAGCTGTATAAAAACTGCAGTTTCATTTGAGTTTTGTATCTGAAGAAGGGCTTGGTCCCAAAAGCATTCATTCCTGTGTTTTTAATTGTGTTTTAAATACAAGTTTTGAAGCTGTTCAGCATGGTGGCCAGTACTTACTTTTTTGTTCTTTCCTTTGGAATCTTTGTGGGCAGGCAGCCTTTGGTGGAGTATCTACAGTTTCTTTTGGTTTGGCTTAGCTGGTGTGTCTGAAGACTCCACACATTATGGCAGAACAGCGGGATGTTGGAGTGGAACCAGGTCACAGTTCTCATGGTTCATCTACAATCTGTAAAGACAGATTAAGAAGAAATTTGACAAATACAAGTAATCCTTTACTTTGTATTTTCATATGCTGTCTGGTGAACATGTGGTGGGTGATTCTGCTCAAAAAGAAAGAGTGGCCTTTACTGACTTAGTAAATACATTGCATAATAAATTAATCAACCTAAAGTATCTACAGTGGCAAAGACATAATTTGGAGGCCTGTTTGCAGTTTGGCATAGTTCCCAGAGGCCTTTGTGTACTGTGTATGCCTTTGCAGGGAGAGTACTATCCAGAACTTTTAGCCAAGTGACAATGTTTAAATTTAGAGACTAGTTTTTCATATATGCGTTTATCGCTAGACTTTCATGCTCCACAAGAAAATATTTTGGTGAAAGAAACTGAGACTTTACAAAAAGATTTAGAGCTGGAATATGTTGGTGATTTTTACATGAATAAACTGGAACAGATGTATTGTTTGGTATCTACCTTAGACATGAAATTGCAGCAAACAAAAACTAAGAAACTGATGAGAGACTATTATGATTTTAAACAGGGCAACATTTTTATGTGGCCTCAAGAGAAACCACTTCAGGCTAAAGCATTTACCTCTCCAGTAAAAATATCACTGAAAACATCTGCACACCAGGGCAGGCACTCTCGTGTATGTAATTGTAATGTTTACATGACTACTAGGGAGGAGTTGAGCAGTACACAGGTCAGGTCAATCATTCAGTGTTCAACTACAGTACCAGTAGAGATGACACGAAGGTGGATGGATGACCATGCTTGTGGGGAGGAGACCAACATGGCAACCTCCAAACTGATTCATTCACCAGGACAGGAGTCAACTGCTGACACCATGGGAGGACAACCTTTGACTTCCAGCTTGGAAAATGAGTTGGCACAGCTAGGAGCACAGTCGAAAGTTTTTGAGATGGGAAAGGGTTATTTTCTGTCACTGGCTGTACCAGTCAAGAAGAAGAGTGAGTGGAGACAGAGCCATATGAATTAGAGAGAGGTGAAGAAGCGGTGAATATCCACTTGATTGGTGATACTAACTGTATTGTTTATAATATATCTATTTTTTATCTGCAGATGAACAATATGTCATTAACAAAGGCTTAACATTTGTACCGAGTACAGGAACTGTATAGTCTCAGATTATTCTTGACTTGATGTTATATGGTAGGAATGTGTCACTTAAAAATTTATATGGTAATTCAAACCTGTCACAGAACAAGGAGTTGAGACAGCCCAGCACTTTTACTCCACCTATTAAGTCCACTGTTAACACTTTTTTGAGACTGTGTGAATCAGATATAAAGCGTTGCCTAGAAGATAAGGGCAATAGCAAGTTTTTTAATCTGTCCATTTCACAGAGGCAAGCATTGAAATCATTGCAAAGCAATGCAGATATTGTGATAAAACTAGTGGATAAGGGTGGAGCTGTAGTAGTAATGAATAAGAGTTTCTATCAGAGAAATGTCTTACAACTGCTACAGGATGAACACACTTTTATATGTATATCCCCTATAATGGTTAGTCATACAGCCGACAAGGTAAAGCAAAGGTTTACAGAATTAAAACAATTGGGGCTAATGTCCGAGGACTTACACACGTTTACGGATAGAACATGCAATGGTGCCTATATTTAAGGCACTACCCAAGATACATAAATATGTGATTGCCCCCCCCCCCACACTGAGACCCATTGTCTCAGGCAGGGGTTGGGGTCACAGAGAATGTATCCATTTGGATAGAATGTACATTGAAAAAAAGTTCTAGATAGATTTCCCAGTATACTAAGGGATACAGGACACTTCCTAACATTGCTGCATGAGTGTATTATACGGAATGAAGGACAGAACTATATTATGGTTACACCTAGATGTAAAGAATTTATTTACTGTCATTAGCAATACCTATGGCATACTAGCCATAGAACACATACTATCACAAGTAGCTAACTTTGTGTTTGATAACATTAGGCTGATAAGTGAGCTGCTTAAAATAGTGTTAGAAAATAACATATTTATGTGTCAAGATGCATATTATCGCCAGAAGCAGGGGGTGGCTATGGGCACCCCCTGTGCTAACACTTACACAAATTTAGTATTGGCTTACTGGGAGAAAGAAGTTATATATGGAGGCCAACATCCATGGAAGGACAAGTTAATTTTCTATGTGCGTTTTGTGGATGATGTTTTTTTGTTATGGGGGGGGGGGTTGTGGATTTACCTAAATTTGTTGGATATTTGGAATCTACGACCACTTTCCTTAGATTCGCCATGCAGTATTCCAGTAGAGTTTTGGATTTTTGGACATAAAATTGCTGAGGGATGAGAATGGAGTTTTGGACATGACCTTATTCAGAAAAAAACTGTTGGAAGTATAGCGTGCTATCTTATGACAGCATGCATCCAAGATGGATTCCGGCGTGTAGCTCGCAAGACATTTGCCTGCGAGCTACATCACTGAAACCAAACGGCTGCATCAGCACTTTGCCGTAGTGCAAAGTGGCTGAAAAGCATAGCCGCTGCAACTATAATCTATGGACGGGCAGTTGCAGCCGTACGGGCTGTGTAACGCATTCCTACTTCTCGTGCAAGAAATGCATTTATTTAATTATTTATTTATTTTGTTGTCAGACTGACAACAAAATAAATAAATAATTAAATCAATTAAATTAAATAAATAATTAAATAAATGCATTGGGATCTGACCAATGAAGGGGTGACCACTGGTGTGGAGCCCCTATCTCCCATGTTGGTAATGACCAGGTCTAGGATATTGGAGCCCCTGATGGGACAATGGATTAGTTGATCCAGAGCATTGGAATTTATGAATTCCAAGAACCGTTGGGAAAATGCGAAAAATGTGAAAACACACGCGTTTTTAAGACAGAAAGATGAAAGGGATAGAAATCAGCCCAAAAAGGCTAATAAAATTTCAATTGCAAGAGCTGCAAACCACTCCTCTAGCATTAGATAGGCAGTACAATGCTCATCACTCCCACTGGTAAGCAGGACTTCTCTCTACCACAGCAAGGTCTGGATAGCTCTGAACACATAAAATAAAGTCCTGAGACAAGCAAAGCCTGGGATATGGACTGTAGCTTCTGTTTATACTTAGTTTGGGCTTCTAGAAAATTGGATGCAGTTCTTTTTCTAGGTATATATATATATATGTGTGTGTGTGTGTGTGTGTGTGTGTATATATATATATATATATATATATATATATATATATATATATATATATATATATATATATATATTATATTGTCGCGTCACAGTTAGACGTTGCCTGTTCGATTCTTAGTTAGAGCGTCTTCTGTGTGGTGACATGCATGAATGGGCATTCCTTCATTGAAGGTTGTGCGCTAGGCCCGGCAAGCCAGCATGTAAAACTCTACTGCCAATCATTAGCGGACCGGAGTTCCGCTGTGGCGACCCCTAACCAGGAAAAGCCGAAAGACACAAACACAAACAAATAGAGAGAGAGAGATTGTCTAAACTGAGTCCCTTAATATTCAAATTTCATCTGTACTTTGACTTCTTCCTCACTTAAATCATCTTATTTTTATTTGCCTCTTTAAATTTTAGCATTTGCTTCCGGTCAGTCTTTTTACTTTCTCTAAATCTGCTCCTTTCTTCATCGAAGTTAACTTACCTCACAGTTTTTTTGCTGATTAGCCAAGCCTCTGTTATATTCTTGTGCTATTTAATTCATATCAAGTGCACCCTTTTTGTGTTTCTTGTTTTAGTGACATGTAGTAGCTTGTTAGTGTCCTTCACACACTCCACATCCTCATTAACACCAGGACTTTCCACTCTCCTTGAAATGCCAGCATTTTGCAATCACTGATCATTAGCAGATTCCAAAGCTGTATTTATAATCATATCACCTAACTTAATGCACTTCAAATAATGTACCTGTCTTCGTGCTTCTCAACTGTCCAGACTTTTGCCTCATATTTTTGGTCTGTTCCTCATAAAATTTGTGGTTTTCAGGCAAATCATTGAGGACTGAAGTCACTAAATAATGGCATACATTTGAATTTCAGACCTTATATCATTTTAAAAACATGCAGTAATTTAAAACATATTATTCGAACAACTAAGTGTATAGCATGAATATTTAAAATTTGTCCCTGAGTTTGAGCCTTTATCTCCCCATTATATTGGCTTTGTCCAGATTTCTTGCACTTAAAGGTTGACAGGTATGCTTAGAGTTAGTGGGTGTGGGGTGCAGGGGGGCTTACCTCACTGCAAAATAAGGAGAAGAATGATGTTTGGGATTTGCTATCCTCCCTCATTTGCAGTCTTTTTTTTCAGCATGTCGGTACTTGGCATTTCTAGTGCGAACATTCCAACAGGGTCCCCAGTATTTCATCAGTTGTGGTCCTTTTTTGAGTTTTACAACTCAGCGTTGTCTAGTACTCGTTTCAGTGCCTGCCCAAGCCTGAATTCATTTGTATGTGCTCTTGAACTCATTGTTTCCCTGCTTCTCTTTGTCTAACTATTCTTCCCTACTCAATACCTGATATGTACCTCCAAGTTCTTAACTTCTTTCAGTCATTTTCTTTGACAGAAATGTAGATTTTTGTTCTTGTTTGTCTAATGCAGAAGAGTGTCTGAGTAATAAAACTGATTCTCAGCAGAATAGCTGGTGTAAAATCCTGTTGTGCTATAGCAATGACACAGCCAGTGATACTAATCCATTCGGAGACAGATAAACATCTAATGAAAGGTAAAACAGAAAATATGCATATCTTAAAGCTCCTCTGGTCTAATAAAATAACTTGTATAGATCTCAAGGATTGTAAGCAGTTTTGTCTGCTCATTTCTAAACTGACATTCATGTTTCAACATACCTCTTTTGCAGCAGCTCATATTTTGTAAAACATAATTAGAAACAAAGCTGAGAAAGAATTTTTATGCCTCTCAAATACAAATATTACATGCTTAGCAGCACTTTTAGAAGAGCCTCAAGAGTTTCTTTTTTGTTTTAGCATCCCAGCATCACAACCATGCATCTTTCCGTTAGTGACTGCAGTGTCACATTCAAAAGTAGATCAGTTGTATTTTTTCATATCGTTTTAAAATAATTTGCTAAAGAAAAAAAATCTGAATCAAAAAGCTAATGCTGAAGCCATAACTAATATTGATTTTATTATTTGCTTAAAAGAAAATTCAAGGTCAGGTCAACATCTGTGCGCGCTATTAATATATTCATCAATACACACTCCCGTGGTGCAAATTAATTTATTTTGTTGTGCTACAGCAAAATCAAGTTCCCAGCTTATTGATATGGGAAAAATGCTTTGACAACATGCAGCTTCATAGAGGCTCACTATGTCAAAAAACAAGAAAATAACAATATGGCTGCAATAAACACATATTCAGTAATTTAGCTGCACTGTCTAACTCAGAATCAGTGTGTATTGATAGAATTATTTATAATATTATATTTTAGTAATATCATTATTTATAATAATATATTTTATGGTACAGTGGCAGTTAATTTTGTTGACCAAATGAAAATTTCTATGTCGCAAAAGCATTACATTCTTCTTATGTCACTTCTAGCTGCCATCACAACCTTAAGTTTTAGTTTGTAATACTATTTCTGTGCCCTCCAGGTGTTCTCTCAGATACTCTGCAGAGTGCCCCTGGTGTACTATTTAGGTTAGAACTGCAGCTCTCATCAATGAGGAGGCCATCGCAGTGTATTACTGCGAAACCTGACCCAGTAGTCTATAGTATGCAAGGAATCATCCATCATGGCAAGCGTAGAGGTTTGCTAATCCATCCTTCAGGCATAACCTTCACATCACATTGTGGTTAAGATACAAGCTTACTTGCCTATCCCTCCTATGACATACCACTGAACATCCATCCTCCTTAAGACATGGATGTGACCATCTCCCTTTTCTGGCCATCCATTCTTCTTTGGATATGTCTCTCCTGCTTAATATTCTAAAACTGCTTGTTTTTCACTTGTTTTCTGAATTCTGGACTAGACCATAGGTTTCATTTTAAAAACAACAGTACTGGTGTCATATTAGTGTTTGCATGCATGACATTTCATTATGCAAAAAAAAAAAAAAAAAAAAACGCAAAAAGGATGTCACGCTTCTGAGACTTATAATCAGGACTTGCAGCATAAGCTGGTCTTTTACATCTTTGCACAAAAACTTCTGTTAGTCTATTTTAGCTGGTTGATGAGGAGCAGATGTGAAATGTCTGCATATATTTTGCTCAATGAAAGTTTGGAATTATTCAGATTTAAACTGCTGTTGATTATCACTACAAACCAGAATGAACAATTCATCTCTTAAAAACATTGCTCATAACCTTGCAACAGTCTTCTCAGAGGTGTTGGGAGTCCTCAGGCCGTTTGGACTCTGCATTTAAAGTAAATTAGAATGATCCTGCAGAGTCAAATCAAAAGTGCTATTTGGCATTGACAGCCATTTTCACATGGGGAAAGTACTGTTATGACTGCATGTTATTGGACATTTTACATCCAGTACAGTTTCTTCCTAAATCTTCAGGTTACTTTTCTTGTACCCAGCTGCAAACCAGCAAATTCATTTTTACAGGTTTTGAATGCACTTAATGGACAATGTATAACTCTTTAGTGCATAGTTTAGAAGGAATGGTCACTCTGCAAAAAGGCAGAAGAGTCCCTTGCAAATAATCTGCTTTTTCAAATTGTAGAGGCAAGGTACAATAAGTTATTTTCTTTGAGTCAACATTTTAACGCATCATATCCTTTGGACAAGACTGAATCACTCCTGGATTTTTCTTGGATAAGAGCTTTAACTAGCTCCCTTTGTTGGGAATCAAAATGCTGAAACACAACATGCCGGAAAAAGACTGAAAATCCAGGTGAAAAGAGAATATCGAACATTGCTTTTCTCCTTTAAACTTCCCTCTTGGAACTTAAATATACCAGCTCTGAGACTGCCATACCTTAGAGAAAGGGGAGTATTCTGAGAAATGGCAATCCTGGACTTAGTTTATATAGGTGCAGATTTCTGGCAAGTCAGTCTCCACATTATGGGAATTGCTCATGTGGGTCCTCTTATTTCAAATGGACACCTTTTTTAGCTATTATGTTATAACTGATGCCCAAAGGATCAGTGTTGCATGGTTTTCCCGACTTTGCATGTTGTAGGCACAGCAGGCCAGTATAAATACAACTGTACATTAGCAGGGCCAGTCTGCTCAATCCATTTATATCTGATGGCACAGGAAAGTGTTCCCAGAAATAGTGCCAACATTACAGGCATGTTACTGTCATTACTGAAACACATTTTCTTGAGTTAAATAATGGATTCTGATGGCTGCTACCCTGTTACCAATGTGACTGTCTTCCCATTCAAATGTTGGTAAATCGTCTTCATTCCCTGTAGCAGACTAAGTGCTTCTTTCTCCGTTGATATTAATTCCATTCTGCTGCCGGTAGTCTTGAAAATGATTGCAGTGAGCTTCTTAGAGTCATCCAATAAGCTGTGCAAACGAACAGTGCCAGCGTTTTAAGAAGAATCATCACATACCAGTTTAATAGGCATGGAAAGGTCAAAGTGGGTAAGGAATCCATCCAGCATGTCATGAAGGCTCACTTGCAACTGACTATACAATAAAAATCATTTTAAATTAATGACTTCATTTATTATTTTATTGTATAGATATAATACAAATATTTTTTATTTTAGGATTGGATAACAAACACATATATTTATGTATAAGTAAAGAGTGTATGTATATACACATTTTTTAACATATTTGTTTTAAACAAACAAGTTATTTAAAAATTGCAATATTAATTGGTTATATCATTTCCTGTATATGGTAATTATTCAATTATAAAATTAAGGGATGGGTATTGTAACTTTGTTTCTGAAGAACTTCACAGTATTAAAAAGTGAATGAAAGTGCTAAATCCTATTTGTCCGAGTTTGGTTCATTTGATGGACGTTTATAGCTGGGTGTTCAAAGTTTAAAGATTCTATCCTGTCTGGTCTCATATAGTCAATCTTTGATAATCACATTTTCAGAGTACTAAATTTCTTCTTTGAAAAACTCATATTTGTCTCTACTAGCTCAAATCTTGTACTCCTTTAACAGAAAGAGCTTCTACAGACATAGCTCTCAACCTCTTAGTGCAGAAAATCTGGACAAATACAAAAATAGTTGCAGACAAAGCCCCAAAAATAGAGACAAATTTTAAATACAGCTCTGACAAACTTAGAAAATTGCTAGAATAAAATATCTTGCGTTACCA
Organism: Protopterus annectens; assembly: GCF_019279795.1. Lineage (NCBI taxonomy): Eukaryota > Metazoa > Chordata > Ceratodontiformes > Protopteridae > Protopterus > Protopterus annectens. Next base: position 328,492,685 of record NC_056748.1, read on the forward strand.
TGCATTTTCTGAAGGATAGGAACTTTGAAACTCAAATGCCTGTCATTATTTAGTGAAGTCAATCCTTACTGATTTGCCACAGAAATCCAGAAAATCCAGAAAAGCACCAATTTTATGAGGAACAGATCAAAAATATGAGCCAAAAATCTGGACATTTGAGAGGTATGTTACAGATTACTTAAGTGGTCTTCTTTATCCTTGCCTGCCACAAGCATATCACCAAAGGAGCACTGCATATTAATTATTTCCTAGTGCAACCAAATCAAAACCTCTTCCAGGCAGCCAGACAAACCACAATAAGCAAAAGTGAATCCAGTATCACATATTTTTTGTATCACATATTTTTTATATACTTTGTATATGTTCCGGGTTCTATGTCTCTATATAGATGTTTTAATGTGCTTTAAAATGCTTTTTAGATTATGTTTTAGGTAGTACTATTTATGCATGCTTTTAATTATTGGTCAGATGACTGGTGTTCAAATAGGATTGGCTGGCATTTTATATTTAACCTGACTAACATTGTTGATTTTACGTTGTGTTGAGAAAGAATCTTGTGGATTCAAAAGCTTCATCATTAAAGTGTTTATGGTCAGACTCCTAGCTTTTTCTTTTATTTCCTAGTGCACTTAGTGCACTGCCCTCTGACATATTACTGGAACATGCACCACTCCAAATGCAAGACCTCTTTACCGCAACAATTTATGTGTTATAGCTAAGAAATTCTTGAAAACTCCTTCCACTTCTACGTCCACAAATACACAAGCTTGATCTAGATTAGTCTTTATGAAACATGTGACGATTGGGGAGAGATGAGCGAAGGCTGACAGCCTAGTTAAATAGAATTTGATATATAATTCTGGCATTTGTAAATAAACGTAAAATACAGGCATGTTTTCTTGAGTGTAAAAGAATACTGTGAAATGTTGAACTGCACAATATGTGACAACATTGCACTCTACTGGCCCAGTGAAGCATATTGTGACCCTTTCATGTTACAATTTGGCTCCACTGAGTCTGGATGAAGGTTTCATGCCCATTGTTTTAAGGCTAAAGTTAAGGGCCAGAATTTACATGTTGAATGTGGTTTATTGCTCTGGTTTCTGTTAAAATATACATGTGAAATGTCTTTTATAGTTGTAAGTTTCTGAGCAGGTGTTAGATTGCTAAATATTGCAGTTTGTTTGCCTGGGAAAACCTAAGTGTCAACATGATGTAATTTGGGAGGGACCCAGCAGACATGTTTATTAGTAATGTTTAAATAGTATTTCTCACAAGAGACTGGAAGCATTTTGATCTTGGACATCTAATCCAGCACTGCTTATGCTCACATATATGTTTTGGCACTGTGATTTCTTGTAGGAATAGTTAAAGCTAGTAAAGATTAATTAGGTATTTTTCCTTGACATCAGACCTGTCCTACTGTATTATTTTAAGTTTCTCTGTGATCTTGAACTCTTAGATATCTCTGTGTTGTAGTAATATTGTCTTGTGTTTTAATTATTTATTATTAAATATTTTAAAAACCTTTACCCGTGGTTGGTTTTTGTAGAGATAATCTCTAGAGTACATTGCATATTTATAGAGTTTATTGTAATAGGCCACTTTAAAATAAGCCTTAGACTGAATAGTCACATTACCATTGTATAATAAAATTGCACAGTAATAATTGGACACCCTTTTAAGGGCCTTTTAGTAGCTGATATTATTAGCTGGGTGGTGGCAGGGATTACTACCGTATGGTCTGGGTAAAGGGGAACAGCTGGAGAATCTGTGTCAGCCTTTCCCAGGAGTGTCTGTGAAGTTGTATAAATACTTATCTCAAAGTGTGTTTGTGTGATGTGTCAGCTACTTGGGCAGGGATACAAAGCACTGGTTGACAGAGAGGGTACTGGAGGTTTTAGCTTGCCCAGCTAGGCTGAGACCTGGACCCTATAGCTGTGCCAGTGTGGAATCTTATTGGGGACCTGGTGAGCAAGAGAGCAACCAGCCCCAGACTGACTGTGATCTCTGTGTGTACTTAAGGGAAATTGTACTTTACTGTGTGTATTAGTTATCCTTTCCTCTCTTCTAGGAGACAACCTCTCTGGTGATAGTGTTGAGGATTGAAGCTCCTTGATTGTTGGGCCAGGGCATGGTCGTCATTAGTGTTTGGCAGTGGTTCACATACTAATTGGCTTGTAGTGGTGTGGGTAGAGCGAATTCCTGTAGCTTAAACAGCCATGCAGTGTATACTCAGAGTCCAGATCACAATTGTTTTATTTCTTTTGTTAGCTTGGTGTTAGTCAGGGTGAGCAGGCAGCATGTCAGCAGAGGAGTATGGAAAGCTTACATGGAGCCAGCTGGTGGAGATGTGCCAGGCTAGGGGACTGATGCATGGAAACCTGATTAAGGCAGACCTGATTGCAGCCTTGGTTACAGCTGCATCAGAAAACAGCAGCATGGAGGACAATCAGACTGACAGTGAAGATACAATATCCTCGAAGAATGGACAGCTCAACCTATCTGCAGTGGACTTAAAAATCCAGCTGCAGCTAAAGAGACTTGAGTTGGAGGGCAGGCATATGGAACTAGAAGCAGCAGAGAAAATGAGGAGTCTACAAGCTGAGGGAAATGAACGGCAGAGAAGGGATGAGAGGGGAATGCTGACTCTTCGCCAGAGTCATGGAGGTAATGGAGAAGGGAGTAATCGGACTCCAGAAGCATAAAAGTCAGTAAATCTCTTCCACAGTTTAAAGAGGGGGATAATTTTGATAGCTTCATTCATATGTTTGAATGGGAATGTAAACAGTATGAAGTTGACCAAGAGCTCTGGGTATGGTTCCTGACTCCCTTACTCCATGGTAAAGCTGTAACTTCTTTTGCAAAAATGCATGACACTGACTGTTTTGATTATACTGCTGAAAAAGACATTTGTTGGAATGTTTGAAGCGAACACCTGAAATGTATAGGAAAAAGTTTTGTGAGCATCGACGCAAGGCAGATGAAAATGTATGTGAATATGTTGCTGAACTGAGCACTTATTTTCATAGCTGGGTGAGTGGATGTCAGGTCACCACTTTTGGAGGGCTGGCAGACCTTTTGGTAAGGGAACAAGCCCTTAGCACTTTGCCTGAGGACATGAGGATCTGGTTAGCTGATAGACAGTGTGCAACTTCAGAGGAGTTGGGGAAGAAGGGAGACATATACCTAGCAAGCAGGGCAGCCCTGCACAGGAAAGGGACCCCCAGTACTGCTCATGGGACTAAAGGAACCCATGGTGGGCAGCACAGACTGCCCCAACAGAATCCGCCAGTAGCAGGGGAAGCCACTAGTCCAGGTACATGTCCTGGAGCTAGGGTTAAATGTTTTGAATGCAACCAGTGGGACCATGTGGCATACAGATGTCCACGGAGGCAAGGTGGGGAACCAAAGTTGAGGGAGCTAGTAAGTGGGGAAGACAAAATGCTAACAGTAGGTTGTCTTGAGACAACAGGGGTATGGAACTACCATCCTGCAGATGTCCTGAGGGGGAAGGATTTGGATGAGGCAGTACTATGTATGTATGCAGTCACTTGCAGTGAGGCTAGGAGACAAGCATGTGGGTCTGGTAGCCTGGGGGAAACCCAGACAGACTGCATACTTGCAGCCAGGACTGCTGAAGTGGTTACTTCAAGGAGTGAGCTACGCCGTGGCAGTGAGACTGAATGTGAGCCACAGCTGCTTGTGGGTACTAATCTTCCCTTGGACAGGGTAACTGCAAAGGTAGAGGTGAGTAGTAGTACCCAGGCTGACAGTGAGACACCACTGTCAGAGGATGCCAGACTTTCTGTGGAAGAGGAGCTGGGAAGGGTTACAAGGAGAGACTTGAGACAGGCTCAGCTCTCAGACCCTACATTGCAAGGCCTGAGGCAGGTGGCTAGGGAGGCACCTGATTCTCAAGGGAAGGGGGAATCAGTATACTGGAACAAAGGGTTACTGTACAGAGAGTGGACCCCTGAGGGAGGGCTAGAAGGTGAGAGAGTACAGCAGTTGGTAGTGCCTAGAGTTTACTGTCTGGCGCTTCTAGCCATAACCCATGATATTCCCTTTGTAGGTCATATGGGCATAACACGTATAAAGAGGCATATTATGCAAAACTTCTATTGGCCTGGAATTTCCAGGGAGTTAACAGGGTACTGCAGGACCTGTGAGCAGTGCCAAAAGGTAGGCAAGGCAGGAGACAAGGTGAGAGCTTCTTTGATTCCTTTGCCTGTGATTGAGGAGCCATTTCAGAGGGTTGCTATGGATATTGTGGGTCCTCTGAGTACCACAAGTTCCACAGGGGAAAAGTATATCCTAGTGATTGCAGATTATGCTACATGACACCCTGAGGCAGTGGCTTTGTCCTCCATTGAAGCTGAGAAGTTGGCAAATGCTTTGCTAGAGATTTTCAGCAGGGTAGGTTTCCCAAAGAAATGACTGTCTGACAGAGGTGCCAATTTTATGTCAGACCTGCTGGCTTGTCTATGGAAGTCCTGTGGGGTGAAGCACATGAAGACCACCCCCTACCATCCCCAGACTAATGGTCTTGTTGAGACGTTAAACTCTACAATCAAGTCCATGCTACAGGCATTTGCAGATCAGTTTAAGAGGGAGTAGGACAAATATTTGCTCCATCTGTTGTTTGCTTACAGAGAGGTTTCCCAGGGATCCACAGGTTTTTCACCCTTTGAGTTGCTGTATGTGCATAGGGTGAGGGAGCCCTCTAGATCTAATTCGAGATGAGTGGGAAGGTGAGGGTGAGTCTCACAAGGAGTCTGTTGTTGCATATGTCCTGAACCACAGGGCAAGGCTCAGGGAACTCATGGGCTTGGCCCAGGAGAACCTGGCAGAAGCCTAGCAACAGAAAAAGGTGTGGTATGACAGGAATGCTTGAGCTAGAGAGTATGCTGTAGGGCAGCAGGTGATGGTTCTCATTCCTGTCAGACACAAGAAGTAGCAAGCAGCTTGGGAGGGACCCTACAAGGTAGTAAGAAAGGTAAGTGATGTTAACTACATGGGGTAAGTGTTAGGCAGATGGCAGGGGCACAAATTGTACCATGTTAACCTTTAAGCATCCCTGTGACTAGCACTTTCTCTAATACCTGCTGGAAAGCACTAGGAAGCCTTAAACTCATACAAACACTGAACTCTCCTTGTTAACAAGGAGAAATTAATAGTAGGCACTAAACAGCCTATAATTGCAAAGTACCTTGCTAAGGAAACAGCTCCTATACTTTACAAAGAAAAAAAAAAGCCCCAAAGCAGGCATGTCCAAGGGTCAGCTTCCTGTGATTTCTCCTGTCCACCTGGTGAATCTGGGCATACTGGGGCAATGCAGCAATTGCCTCATGTACACAGACAACCCTCTCCTCCTACCACCCAACACTACAACCTGTGAGAGATGCACTTACATAGCCAAAATGGAAGCAAAGCTCTCTCCACCCAATATTGTGCTAAACAGTCAAGAGGAGAAGGTTAACACCCACACTACACCTCAAGCAACACATAGCCCTTCTAAACCCGCACCACCAACACCCACATATAGCAACACTAAATCCACATATGCAGAGGCCCTTAACTGTAACCTGCCCAAGCAACAAAGACCTCTGAAGTTGAAACGCAAACAAACATCAATCACAACCAATGTGTCACATAGTTCACAACACCAGTGTGCCACCCAGCAACAGCCCCTAAGGCAAGACAATGTACCTAACACTTTAGTCATAGGTGACTCTATAGTCTGGCACACTGATGTCCCTCTCACCAGGTTGAATAAGGAGAAAATTACAGTCAGCTGCCTGTCGGGTGCCAGGATCCGCCACATAACGCATGCACTCAAGTCACTCCACAACAAGTACAAATATGACTCTGTCATTGTCCATGTTGGAGTGAATGACTTGAGACGTACCTCCCTGGACTACATGAAAAGAGACATGGAGGAGATCTCAGATCATGTGGCCCAGGCAGGCATGACCCTAGCCCTGAGTAGCATCCTGCCTTCGCCCAGAATGATACCACAATATAAGGATAAAATGATTGACTTCAACAATTGGCTAAGCTTATGGTGTCATTCAAAGGGGATCCAGTATCTGTCTGCCTGGGATGACATGATTGACAGACCATGATGCTTTGCCAGAGATGGTCTGCACCTGTCGCCCCTGGGATTCAGGTTACTGGCTAAAGCTCTTGCCACCCCTATAGTGCCTTTTTAGGCAAACTTCAAAGGACAACACCACCGTAACAGGTACAAGCATGCAAAATCTGAAGGTAATGCTACTCAATGCTAGAGGTCTAAACCTCAAAATGCACTCTCTCGAGGCACTCCTAAAGATGGAGAACATTGATATCTGTGCAGTAACTGAGACCTGGTTCAAGGCTCCAGAGAGCACCCCTGCAATACCAGGCTACAACTCTTACCACACTTTTCGGCCACCAAACCAGGACCGAAATACTAAAGGTGGAGGAGTGTCAATATTCACCAAGGATATTCACACCACCAGGCTAGTTGGGCAACACAATGTGTCTGAAATTCTCCAAGTGCACCTAACACTAGGTAAGACTGCATTCCAAATTGTAGCTTGCTACAGATCCGCCACCATACCCCAAGATTCTCACTACACCTTTCTAAACATACTGGAAAATATTAAGATAGAACCAAACACCCTAATACTGGGTGATTTTAACTACCCTGCCATTAACTGGGAAAACTACTCATGTCCCAACACCTTTGCGCAACGGTTCTTGGAATTCATAAATTCCAACGTCCTGGATCAACTAATCCATAGTACCACCTGGGGCTCTAATATCCTAGACCTGGTCATTACCAACATGGGAAATCAATGCTCCATACCTATGGTCACCCCCTCGTTAGTCAGGTCTGACCATAAGCTAATCACCCTTAACATCCACATCCCAACCCCACCCCCCAGTAAAGAAATCACCATAAAAAAACTTCTCCAAAGCCAACTTCATGCTACTCAAGTCAGAAGTGACAAACTTCATGACACCCATGCAGATGGGAACTGAAAGTTCAACTGCTGAATCCTACACTAAGGCACTGTACGAGCACATCCACTCATGCATGAATCGTGCCATCCCAAATAGAACCAAAATGCTCTCATCCAAAAAAAGGAAGCCAATCTGGTGGTCCCCTGCCATAAACAAACTTTACAACAAAAGGAAGAAACTTTTGCAGAAAAGAGGAAAATCCCAGGATGCAAAAAACTCCCTTACTAGCCTCAGTAAGAAACTGAGATGCCTCATAAAATCCTCCAAAGCTAGTTACGAACATAAAATTGCCAAAGATTCCAAAGACAACCACAAAGCATTCTATAACTATGTCAAGAATCTAAATGGCAATGCTCAGATCTGCTCTGAGCTAAAACAGAATGGCATTAAATATACTGATCCGAAGGATATTGCCAATATCCTGGCAGATTGATTCAGTGCCAACTTCACCCCTCTCACCCCTAAATGGCCCATCTCAATACCGGAAGATTGCCAAATTCCAGTAATAACGGCCACACAGGTACAAAACGCACTCTCTAAAGCCAAGAATACAGCATCCATGGGACCAGATGACATCCCAGGCTGTGTACTACATGAACTACAATATGAACTGGCACCTCACCTAAGTGTCATGTTTAATCATAGTCTCACCTCAGGTTTCGTGCCCACTGAGTGGCTTAGAGCTACAGTTATCCCAATCCATAAGGGGATCCACCTTGGATCCCGGAAACTACCATCCCATCAGTCTGACAAGCCTTATCTGCAAGGCCATGGAGCGTATTATCATGGAACTTATAAACAAAGACATTGGCAACCTTCAAACACTGGACCCCACCCAGTTTGGGTTTGTGAAGGGCCGATCTTGTCTCCTGAACCTGATTGACTTCTTTGAATCAGTCTCCAGAGCCATGGACAAGGGTAAGGTGGTCCACATAGCCTATCTAGACCTTGCCAAGGCCTTTGACACAATCCCCACTCTGGAATCATAGATAAACTTACTAAGTTGGGCATTAATCCCTATGTCACCCAATGGGTTGCTAAATGGCTTACTGATAGAACCCACACTGTAAAAGTAGCCGACTCCAAATCCAGCTCCAGACAAGTGACAAGTGGAGTACCTCAGGGTTCAGTCCTGGGGCCGCTCTTGTTTGACATCTACTTCTCTGAAGTACAGGTCAACACTAAGGGACTCTGGCTAACAAAGTTTGCAGATGACTGCAAACTGGGAGCCATTATTGAATCACCAAATGATGTGGATACTCTACAAAAGGGCCTTACAGAAACAGATGCTTGGTGCCAGAGCCATGGGCTCAAGCTCAATGCCAAGAAATGCATTGTTATCCCTTTGGGAAAAAACATGTATCCATGAATTACCATATAGGTGGCAGTACACTAAACACAGAAAGTGTGATAAGAGACTTAGGGACACAGGTGGACAGTGGTCTCACCTTCGATAACCACATTGCCACAACAGTCAGGAAATCCTTCTATGTGGCACACCTCATCACGAAGGGCTTTTCATCCAGAAAAAGGAGGTCATTGTCCCACTGTACTCATCCCTCATTAGACCCATTATAGAATACAACGCCCCATTTGGTATGTACCTCTCAAGACATCTGCAACAACTGGAAAGGCCTCAGAAATACCTCACTAAAAGAATCACAGGCCTAAAGCAGATGCCCATCGCTGACCGCCTTAAAAGCTCCAGCTATACTCTGTCACATATCGTCTACTCAGAGGCGATCTCTGCTTAACATACAAGGCCATGTCAAACTCAGAGCTGTTGGACATGCTACACTTAAAGAAATCCCAATCCCTCAGAGCTACATGCTCCAGGGATCTAAACCTTGTCATCACAATAAACAAAACATGCTGGAGGGATAGGTTCCTGACCCAGAGACTCCCCAGACTCTGGAATAGATTGCCCATACATGTCAAGCAGAGTGCCTCTTTGGACCTCTTCAAGAGGAACCTTGATGATTGGATGGGAGGAAGGAAATTCACCCCAGGTATCACGCCAGTCGCCCTGCTAGACAGGGATCCAGGAAAGTAAATAATGTGGGAAGAAATAGCCAGGGGAATTGTTATGGCTAGGCTTGTATTGGCCCTAGGGCTGATAGCCTAGTACCAGCCTATGAACCTATGAACCTATGAAAACTTACCATGATAGGGAAGCCGTTGTGCTGAGCATTTGCAGTGGATTGCAGGAGGAGTCTGAGAGAGATTGTGTGACTGATCTCCTCAGTGAGGCTCAGGCTGACACCTCAGTGGAAGGGGTAGCAATTTCCCAGCAGCTATCTCCTACCCAGGTTCAAGAAATCCAAGCACTGTTGCAGTAATTTGGGGGCATGTTCACCGGGAAACCAGGGAGCACCCACCTGGTGCAGCACCAGGTGGATACAGGACCCCAAAGGCTTTTCAGGCAGGCCCCTTATAGGGTGCCTGAGAGAGTCAAACAGACTCTGAAGGAGGAGATACAGGAGATGTTGGAACTAGATGTGATTCAGGAGTCCAACAGTACCTGGGCCTCCCCAGTGGTACTGGTGCCAAAGAAGGATGGCAGCACCAGGTTCTGTGTGGATTACAAGAAATTAGCCACACAGAGTCAGATGCTTATCCCATGCCTAGGACAGATGAGGCCCTAGAGCAGCTGGGTGGGGCTAAGCATCTTAAAACAATTGATCTTACCAAGGGTTACTGGCAGGTGCCTTTGACTCCCAGTGCTAGAGAGAAGTCAGCCTTTGTGACTCCGTTTGGCTTGCATGAGTTCACAAAGATGCCCTTTGGGATGAAGAATGCCCCAGCAACTTTCCAGAGGCTGGTGGATAATATCCTAGCAGGAGCAGGAGAGTTTGCCCTTGCTTACCTAGATGATATTGCTATTTATAGACATTCCTGGCAAGAGCACCTTCAGCATGTTAGGGAGGTGCTGTGAAGACTACAGAGGGCAGGGCTGACCATTAAGCCGAGCAAATGTCAGGTGGGTATGGTAGAGGTCTCCTACCTAGGACATAGAGTGGGGAGTGGTAAGATAAGGCCAGAAGCTGCCAAAGTGGAAGCTTTTCAGGCATGGCCTGCACCTATTGCCAAAAAGCAGGTGAGGGCATTCTTAGGGACAGCAGGGTACTACAGAAAGTTTGTTCCCAGTTATAGTACCATAGCTGCTCCCCTCACAGACCTGACAAGGAAGAACAGGCCAGATAAGGTAGTGTGGACCCCACCAAGTGAGCAGGCATTTCAAAAGCTTAAGGAAGCTTTGGGAGGACCCCCTGTGTTAGCCAGTCCAGACTACTGCAAAGACTTTGTTGTGCAGGTGGATGCTTCAAACTATGGTGTGGGGGCAGTACTTAGCCAGATTTCTTCAGAGGGAGAGGAGCACCCAGTGGTTTATCTCAGTCATTGGCTCCAACCAAGAGAGGAATGCTATGCAGCAGTAGAAAAAGAATGTCTTGCCATAGTGTGGGCACTACAAAAATTTGAGCCTTATTTGTATGGAAGAAAATTCACTGTGATGACAGATCACAACCCTCTAACATGGTTAAACAGAGCCAGTCAGCAAAATGCCAAGTTGCTAAGATGGAGTCTGGGTTTGCAAGTATATAATATGTTAGTGCAGCACCGCAGTGGGAGTAGCAATGCCAATGTAGATGGGCTTTCAAGACAGGGAATGGGGTGAGGTACACCCAGATAGACCTGATACTCTCAAGTGACATTTCTCAAGGGGCACTTGAAAAACTAGCTTGAGTTCCCCAGGGTGGGGAAGAGATGTGACGATTGGGAAGAGATGGGCGAAGGCTGCCAGCCTAGTCAAATAGAATTTGATATATAATTCTGGCATTTGTAAATACAGGCATGTTTTCTTGAGTGTAAAAGAATACTGTGAAATGTGGAACTGCAAAATATGTGACAACATTGTACTTTACTATGAAGCATGTTATGACCCTTTCATGTTAGAATTCGGCTCCAGTGAGTCTGGATGAAGGTTTTATGCCCATTGTTTTAAGGCTAAAGTTAAGGGCCAGAATTTACATGTTGAATGTGCTTAATTGCTCTGGTTTCTGTTATGTGAAATGTCTTTTATTGTTGTAAGTTTCTGAGCAGGTGTTAGATTGCTAAATAATGCAGTTTGTTTGCCTAGGAAAACCTAAGTGTCAACATGATGTAATTTGGGGGGGACCCAGCAGGCATGCTTATTAGTAATCTTTAAATACTATTTCTCACAAGAGACTGAAAGCATTTTGATCTTGGACATCTAACCCAGCACTGCTTATGCTTACATGTAAGTTTTAGCACTGTGATTTCTTGTTGGAATAGTTATAGCTAGTAAAGACTAATTAGGTATTTTTCTTTGACATCAGACCTGTCCTACTGTATTATTTTAAGTTTCTGTGTGATCCTTGAACTCTTAGATATCTCTGTGGTGTAGTAGTATTGTCTTGTGTTTTAATTATTTATTATTAAATATTTTAAAAACTTTACCTGTGGCTGGTTTGTGTAGAGATAAACTCTAGAGTACATTGCATATTTATAGAGTTTATTGTAATAGGCCACTGTAAAATAAGCCTTAGACTGAATAGTCACATTACCATTGTATAATAATATTGCACAGTAACAATTGGATACCCTTTTAAGGGCCTTTTAGTAGCTGATATTATTAGCTGAGTGGTGGCAGGGATTACTACCGTATGGTCTGGGTAAAGGGGCACAGCTGGAGAAGCTGTGTCAGCCATTCCCAGGAGTGTCTGTGAAGTTGTATAAATACTTTTCTCAAAGTGTGTGTGTGTGTGTGTGTGTGTGTGTGTGTGTGTGCATGTGTACATGTGTGCGTGTGTGCGTGTGTGTGTGTGTGTGTGTGTGTGTGTGTGTGTGTGTGTGTGTGTGTTGTGTCAGCTACTTGGGCAGGGACATGAAGCACTGGTTGGACAGAGAGGGTACTGGCGGTTTTAGCTTGCCCAACTAGGCTGAGACCAGGACCCTATAGCTGTGCCAGTGGAGAGTCTTATTGGGGACCTGGTGAGCAAGGGAGCAACCAGTCCCAGACTGACTGCAATCTCTGTGTGCACTTAAGGGAAAATTGTACTTTACTGCGTGTATTAGTTATCCTTTCCTCTCTTCTAGGAGATGACCTCCCTGGTGTTAGTGTTGAGGATTGAAGCTCCTTGATTGCTGGGTCAGGGCACGGTCATCACAAAACACTTGTGTCCTCTTAGTGATGTAAAAATTGTCCTCTGTCTGTGGTAGCATTTACTGGATAATATGCAACATAGGATTTCCACAACTTTGCCCATTTCCTGCTTTTCACCTTTTATTGCAGACACGATGGGTGGGATCCACTCTCTCCATTCTGCTTTACAGAAAATTTCTGCACTTTTCAGCTTTGAAATTCTAGCTCCCACTTAGACTTAAATGTATAATGCACTTTACAAGTTTTTTGGATATTTGTATTGCCGTTTTGTTCTAGCTCAGTTTATGCATTTACATTTAAGTATAATATTCTTTGATGAAAACTCATTTTGCATCTGCTAACAACAACATATTTCTAGCTGTGGCTTTCTTTTAAAAATTTGATGATAACACATGCAATTCCTTGACAGAATACAATTTTACTTTCATTTTCCAAATCATCTCTCTCTGTTTGTGTTAGAAACTGATGATCATCTCAAATGCCACACATGTAACACTAACAACTGCACTTTAGCAGTGTATGTCAGAGGTACATTCATTTTATTTTGAAGGGCTACATTCTCATCTGTTTATGTGTTGAAATGTAGTGTGATTTTTTTTTAATAGTTTCTCTGGAGACATGTTTTAACCCAGAACATAAATTTTTGACAGTGTTGCCTCTGTGTAACTATTAATGAGTTCATGAACATCTTCAGTAAAATTATGTCATTTCAAACATAAATTATTTTTGCCAACTTCTTTACCACTCTTCTCAACTCTAAATCGATATTACTTTCTGTATCTGCCACCTTGTGCAGAACTGAGTTCTGTTTCTTCTTATGTCCCTGTGCTTACTACTGTCACTGTCCTGACCCATTTTCATCTGCACAAAATGGCATTTCTTATGACATTACCTGCAGTGTTTTCTTTTATGCTGATGATTATCGGATGTGGGATGCCTTGCAAAAATAAAAGCATATCTGCATTTCGCTTTGGCTGATGTGCAGCTTATTTATTATGCCCTCAGACATTTAGTCTTGGAATTTAGGTATGTCCTTTGCAGCCCTAATCATTGAAACTGCAGAGTCTAGGGTATGGTCCTTTTTTTTCTTATAACACCCTTGTCGGTATACTCACAGAATACATGCCATAACCAAGTATGTTCCTTAACATATTAGAAAATTCACCTCCTGACGGCGTTCTGTAAGGGTCTGGCATTCAACATTTATTTATTTATTCATCCATTTGTTCATTAATTTATTTGACCTTGATTAATGGGACAGTCTAATTTGACAAAGTCCCTTTTCACTGGAGGCCTAGGGAGAAAAGCTCCACATTAGATATACCTTAACAGTTGACCATCATGTTAAGTATACTATGCAGTATTTATAGCATGCTAAAATCATACATGTCTAAAGAAGAGTATAAACAGACAGCAGATAAGCCATATGCATATTTTAACCAAACAGTTATTCACTTGAGACTTGGTAAACAGGTAGCAAACACTGAGACTTTGATCATACTTCCTTGATTTGGCTACATAAGGAGGGGAGTTAATAATAATTCTGGTACAAATCAAGATTGTTTTGTTGCTAAGCATGATTTATTGGGATTTTCAAATACAGATATGAAATAAGTAAGAAGGGGATTAGTAATGGGGGTGTTACAAGTGCAGGGCCATTTTGTCAAAAGGCATGCTGGGAATATTGGGGGAAGATAGGTGAAGGCTGCCAGCCTAGCCAGTTAGAATTTTGGAGATAATTCTGTCATCTGTAAATATTAATGTGAACCACAGGCTTGTTGTCTTAAATCGTAAAAATAGTGTTACATGTGGAAGTGAAAAAAAAAATGTAACAGTGCACTCTACTGACCGAGTAAAGCATGTTGTGACTCTTTGATGTTAAAAATTGGAGCCAGTAAGTCTAGAGTGAGGCATCCTGCCTATTGTTTTAAGGCCAGAGTTAATGGCCAGAATTTACATGCATAAATGTCCTTTATTGCTCTGGTTTCTGCCCAGAGGAGAAGAATGTAAATGTAGTTTCTATTAGCCTAGGAACCCAGGGAAGTGTGAAGAATAACGTAATGTGAACCAGGAATGTGATTTTAAAAACAGAAAGAATCAGAGAGCATTAGGCATTTTTGTCTTGACCATCCAACTCACCAGCGCTGTCTTCCTCTATATGTAAGTTTTTATCTTAGACTTGTGTTTTCTCTTATAAATAGCTAGAAACTAGAATGATTAGACTAAGTATTTTTCTGTGATGTCAGAACTGTACTACTGAATTATTTTAAGTATTTTTCTGTGATCTCTGAACTCTTGAATATCACTGTGTAGTAAAAGTATTGTCTTGTGTTTTGACTTTTTGTTATTAAATATTTTTAAACCCTTTCAACTGTGGCTGTTTTTCTAGAGATAATTTAAGCTCTTTAGAGTACTTGTATGCCTTTAGCAAAATTGTACAAAACCACTTCAATAGCTTTAGCCCTGGGCTATACTACCAATTGGATAATAATATTGCACAGTAATAATTGGACGCCCTTTTAAGGGCCTTTGAGTAGCTGATAAATATTAGTGGCTGGTGGCAGCTGGTACTACCGTATAGTCTGGGAAAAGGGGGCACAGCTGAAGAACCTATGCCAGCCTTCCCCAGGAGTGTCTGTGTGGTTTTGTAAATGCTTCTCAAAGTGTGTGTGTGTGTGTGTGTGTGTGTGTGTGTGTGTGTGTGTGTGTGTGTGTGTGTGTGTCAGCTACTTGGCAGGGACATGAAGCACTGGTTGGAGAGAGAGTGTGCTGGAGGTTTTAGCTTGTCCACTAGGCTGAGATCTGGACCCTATAGCTGTGCCAGTGGGGAGTCTTATTCGGGACTTGGAGAGCAAGGGAGCGACTGACTGTGATCTCTGTGTGCTCTTAAGGGAAATTGCACTTTACTGTCTGTATTTCTTATCCTTTCCTCCAATATGAGATGCCACTCACTGGTATTAGTGGTGAGGATTGAGGCCCATTGATTGCTGGGCCAGGACATGGGCATCACATGCTTTCAAGATGGTTTCAAATAGTAGATGAGATGTGTCTGATATTTGTTGTATACTGACAATGCAAATTTCTGAACTGATTTTTTACAAGAAATTTTTAAGAAATCTGAATCATTCTGCAGTAACTGTTAGCTTTGGATTAAAATAATTTTGTAAAATGTCAGTATTTCTTTTGAAGGGTTATTAGCCCTACACACTATGCATTAACCTGTATATTTTGGTAGTTCTGTGCCATTTGACTGAATGCTCATTTTTCTGAATCACAAATGGTCAAACTCATTTGAATGACTCATAATTGGCAGAAGACATCTATAGAAATTATGTGATGCTGTCATTTCTACTTGAAGGAGTTATCAAGGAAGGGGTTCACTTTATAATGTTGAAATACTGAAATCCGGAATTTCAGTATTTCGAAATTACAATCCCTAAAGCTCACAAATGTGGAATCTTAAAATCGCGAATGTCAGGATCCCAATGCAACCTAATAAATAGGTTATACACCTTTAATACATCATATGTTGTACCCAAATTGCAATGGCATCTCCGTGCTTTCTCTCACCAGGAAATATCAGTGCTGTGTACAGTACAGTGGAATCACGAAAAGGCAATAAAGTGCTTATAATAAACGGATACATTTACCACCTAGAACAGAAAGGTCCCGAAAGGCATTACTGGTGCTGTAAGTGGAAAACTGTAAGGAAGTGAAAAGGTAGGCTGATTACAACCCCTGTACCTAATGGTAAACAGCTTTCCAAAGCAGTTGCACACATGCACAGTGGTGATCTCATGGAGGCTGAAAGATATAGCATGTGTGCTGATTTAAAGCACAGAGCAGCTATGTCCAGGGATGCTCCCTGTTTACTTGTAGAGAATGCACTAGTGTCCACTTCCTTAGATATTGTTCCCAATCTACCTAGCAGACAAGCTTTATTGCAGCAGGTGGAAAGGGTGCGAAGAAATGGTACAAGACCAAAATCCAGGACAAACCTCAATTTACAAACACTAAACATACAGGACTGCCCTATTAAGAGTGGCACATTTATTGACAAATGTGTAGTATATGCTACTGGTGAGAGCATGGTGATAGTATTCAGCACAGTAAATAATCTGTACCATCTAAGCTGTGCTACCATGTGGTTGATGGATGGCACCTTTTTCATAAAGGTGTCATTTGTAGGCAATTATATAGCATCTATGGGTTACTACACTGTGGTGGATATAGCAAATCTGTCCCCCTACTTTATTGCCTAATGAATAAAAAGACCCTCCAGGCATATAATGCTATGTGGGATTGTGTATTCTACCTATTAGAAGAGCAGGGCTTTGAGAGATCTTTCCAGTATGTGTTTTGTGACTTTGAAATAGCTGCCATGAAAAGTATAAGGATAAATATTAATGGAGTAAAGTCAAAAGGGTGTTTGTTTCATTTTGGTAGAAATGTGTGGCGAAAGGTACAGCAACTAGATTTGGCACATTTGTACAACACCAATATCAGGTTTCAAATAGCTGTTAAATCTTTGATAGCACTTGCTTTTTTTCCAGAAGGCAAGGTTGTACAAGCATACCTTGATCTTAAAAAAATGTACCCTGCAGAGGGGAAGGAGCTAATTAAGTATTTTGGAGACTGGTATGTATTGGGATGGAAGAGGGGGTTTACTACCAGGTCTGCTTGTGTTTCCCATTGTCCACCACTATTTCCAGTGAGTTTTTGGAATGTTTATGAGTTAAATACATTATTTTTTTGCCTCAAATGCAAAATTCAGTAGAGGAATGGCACTGGAGGCTTAATTATTTACTGGGAGCCAAGGCAACTGATCTATCAATCTTAATGAGAACACTGGCAAGAGAGCAGGATAGGGTGGATAAATTGAGGAACCGCCTTGCTAGTGGATGTCTGCCCACCCCGAAGAGATGTAGCTTGATGGTTCAACGTAAGAAGTTTGAAACAATACTATCCAGTAAGGAAGTGTATCCTACAGTAGAATTCCTGACAGCTATTGCTAGAGTGCTTCAGATGTGAGTGCCCGGATGTCAACATTTACTGATATGGACTTCGTTTAAAGATTTTGATGTTGTACTGCACTAATTATACCCGAGCATCTGCATTTACTTACATGGACTGCATTTACAGAGTTTGATGTTGTACTCCACTAATTACACACAGCATTCATTACCTGGTGGTTTCAAAGGTGGAGGGTTGAAAAGAATAAAAAAAAAAGACACTGCAGTAGATATTTTCATGATTTCGTGACTTTGGGATTGTAAGGTACGGTATTATGCAACTTTGCGTTTGTGAGCTTTCGGGATTGTGATTTTGAAATGCTGAAATTCGGGATTTAAGTATTTCGAAATTACTAAGTGAACCCCAGGGAAGTGAGTCTGGAAGAGTATGTGTGAGTTGGCAATGACCACCATCACGGTGTACACCCATTCACTGTGTACCTCTTTTTTTTTCTTCTTGATTTTGCAAGGGGTGCAAAAACTTTTATTATAGTATATTTTTTCTGGTATATTTATTTCATAGTTTGTTTTCTATCAATTGTCATTTAGCCAAATGAGTTTTTAGTAAATTGTTTTCAGTAATTTTTGATTCTGCCAAATGAGCATTTAAATAAATGACATAGATCTGTTTTGGTACTGATCACATTAATCAGTAATGAAACTTTCTTTACATTTTCAATGTCACTGTTTTCTGACGAAAAGTCTGATATTTCAACATAAGATGCCAGTCTTTTATATTTGCATCAAAAAGTTTCCCCCACGTTGCCTGCTGTTTTTTTTTTTTTTTTTTTTTCATTTGTGTGCGTATGTCTCTGTGTGTCTTTTACTTGAAGAGTTTTGTGCTACACTGACTTTATATTGTGTACTATAAATAAGTTTGTTTGTACTGTGTACTGCTGTAGCAGACATCTTTAATGAGGGCTTTCAGTGGGAACATCTGTGGCTGCTTGTGTGTGTTGTTTCAGTAATGTTTTTTTTTCTTTTATTATTATTCATTAACTGGGGGAACCTTGAGAACACTGAGAGCAGAATGCTGTCTATATTACCAAGTCCCAAGGCATTCTTTTATTTGATTACCATTAGTGGTTCAGTGGAAGAAAGTAAACCCTTGTGAGTGGTAGCTTTCCCATTACATATCTTTGTAGAGCAAGCCTGCATTGTGAAATGTTTTATACCTGCCTACTTTTTAGTGCTGTTTTAACAATATATTTCTAATATTTTTAAACACTAGGAGCCCTGGGGAATTGAGAACACTGTGCCCTGTTTGATAATATTTTTTAAACACTAGGAGCCCTGGGGAATTGAAAACACTGTGCCCTGTTTGATAGTATTTTTTAAACACTAGGAGCCCTGGGGAATTGAGAACACTGTGCCCTGTTTGATAGTATTTTTTAAACACTAGGAGCCCTGGGGAATTGAGAACACTGTGCCCTGTTTGATAGTATTTTAGGCCTTCACTGATTTCATTATCCGTTTTAATTCATGAGATAAAACAAGCTGTTATGACAAGCTGCATGTGAGCATCCAAGGACATGTAAATAAAAAAAAGTTGGGGGGGGTGACAGCGCACTGCACTGCAGTCAGTTGTTAACTACAGTTAGTAGATGAAGAATTGCATCTATAAAACAATAAGCAACTCCAAAAGTTTATTTATGATAATCAAGCAGAAATGAGGGATGGAAATAAGTAATCTAATTATTGAGATGGCTTCAATATTTGTAATTGAGGCTGCATCTCATCAACTCATGTTTCAAGACTGTCAGTTTGCCTTATTTTAATCTTATTGTTATTCATTTTTAGTTTATTTATATCTGCTGACTATAACTGAGAACTGATCCATATGGACCTATTTCATCTACTACTCAAGAATAAAAAAATGAGAAAATACAATCAGAAAACAGTAAGATAAATTACTCCACATGTTTATAAATGTATACTATAAATATTACTGCAACCTATTGTACAATTCATTGAGCAAACCAATAAAATAAACATCTCAAGTTATATAAATGAGAACAAAATTTGATTAGCAGCAATGTGGACATTCTGTGAAAATGTGGACATTGAAGAGGTATGACTGAGCTTGCCATACCTTGGAGAAATGTGAATATTCTGAGAAATGGCCATCTTGAACTTAGTATATGTAGGTCAGTTTTTTCGGCCATTCAGTTTCTGTTTTTCAGGACTTGCTGTAGCTGGTCCCAACATTTCAAATGGTTACTGAAATGGGTGATTAAATTAGAAAATTAGGTGTTGAAAAGGTTGCATAGAAAAAGACAATGAGCTCTACAAATACATGTATTTCTTTATTCCTTTGGGAAGAAAGGGTAAGAAACCCAGATCATTAAAGTAAAAAAAAAAATATGCAACTTGACAATCTTGAAATATGAGTTAATGAGATGGGGCCTCTATTTCAAATATGGAAACCATCTCAATAATTAGATTACTTATGCTAAGTGTGGCCATCAAAGCATTAGAACAAAGTCATATACCTGTCACAAGTCACATTAACCACAGCCTTACATATTTCCATGCACTGTGATGCATCATGGGAGGCTAATGCAGCGCAGAATGGCTGAAAGTGGTGATGAAGCCATAAGCCTCAGGACAGTGGCACACAGTGGCAAATTGTATTGGTAGGGTCCCCTACTCCATAGCAGAGGGATAACACTTTAGGCCATAATACAGGCTCACGCACACTTCATAATGAGGAAATGACACTGCAACTGGTAAGGGGATACTATATATAGTTCAATGCCTGTTTCTTGTGGAGAGCCTGAATCCCCTGTTGAAGAGACAACCCTTTCTGAAGCAACAGCAGTCACCATTATGCCTGTGCACAGGTGCCAGGCAAAGACATCTCTCACAGCCAGCTCGAGAGGCATGCAAGGCTTTGTCTGCCTAGCAGCAGATACACCCAGACATAGTTCATGCGCATGCTAGTGCCACTGACAGGTAGAGATGGTTAGAGTGCTACATGGTTTACATGAGGAAATTTGAAAAGAGCATGTGAATGGTGGTGGCCAGAGATGATGCAATGTTGAGCTTCAAACACAGTATGGTTGTACGGATGGCATCCATGTCAAACTCCCCTCGACACTCCCTCTACACTAGTAAAGACTTACCACATCACACACACTGGGGAAACAGGTGTTCATGTTCAAGGAAATGTCTGCATGTAGGGTGGATGAGAGTAGGCTTGACACCTTGTATATCAAAAGAAAATGCTTATTTATTTATTTATTTACATTTCTTCACTGGGAGAGTCTGACTGGGAACTAAGTCCATTTTAAGTGGAGGCCTGGGGAAAAAAGCTCCACTACTGTTACAGAAAATTACATTCATAGGTTCATAAGTTCATAGGTAGGTACTGGGCTATCGGCCCTGGGGCCTATACAAGCCCATCCAAAAAGGTACCCTGGCTTTTGCCACTTAAGAAAATTATTTTCCTATGCCACTGTCGAGCAGAGCCACAGAGGTGATCCCCAGGGTGAATTTCCTATTTCCCATCCAATCATCAAGATTTTTCTTGAAGAGTGCTAATGAGGAGCTTTGTTTGATATAGACAGGTAATTTTTTCCAGAGTATGGGAAGTCTCTGGGACAGGAATCTATCCTTCCGGCATGTTCCGTTTATTGCAGTGACAAGGTTTAGGTCCCTAGAGCGTGTAGCTCAGAGGGATTGGGATTTCTTTAAGTGGAGCATGTCCAATAGCTCTGGGTTTGACATAGCTTTGTATGTTAGGCAGAGATCACCTCTGGGTAGGTGATATGCGAAGGAGTAAAGCTGGAGTTTTTTGAGACGGTCTGCGTAGGGCATCTGTTTGAGGCCAGTAGAACTCTTTGTGAGGTATTTCTGCGGCCTTTCCAGTTGTTGTAGATGTCTTGTGAGGTACATACCAAAAGGGACATTGTACTCTATAATGGGTCTAATGAGTGATGAGTAGTGGGGAACAATGACCTCTTTTTTTCTGGATGAGAAACCCTTTGTGATGAGGTATGCCACGTAGAAGGATTTCCTGACTACTGTGGCAATGTGATTATCAAAGGAGAGACTACTGCCCACCTGTGTCCCAAGGTCTCTTATCACACTTTTGGTGTTAAGTATACTACCGCCTATGTTGTAGTTCATGGGTACAGAGTTTTTACCAAAGGGGATGACAATGCACTTTTTGGCATTGAGCTTGAGGCCATGGCTTTGACACCATGCAGCTGTCTCAGTGAGGCCCTTTTGTAGGATGTCCACATCGTTAGGAGTTTCGATTATGGCTAATAGTTTGCAGTCATCTGCGAACTTCATTAGCCAAAGACCTTCTGTGTTAGCCTGTACTTCAGAGAAGTAGATACCAAACAGGAGAGGACCCAGGACTGAACCCTGTGGTACTCCACTTGTCACTGGTCTGAAGTCGGATTTGGAGTCTACTACTTTCACTGTGTGGGTTCTGTCAGTGAGCCAGTTGGCAACCCATCTTGTGACATGGGGATTTATACCTAGTTTAGTGAGTTTATCTATAATTCCAGAGTGGGGGATGGTGTTGAAAGCTTTGGCAAGATCTAGATAGGCAGTGTGAACCACCTTACCCTTGTCTACGGCTTTGGTGACTGCTTCAAAGAAGTCTATCAAGTTTAGGAGACATGATTTGCCTTTTACAAACCCGAACTGGGTGGGGTCCAGAGTTTGGAGATTACCAATGTCTTTGTTTATAAGTTCCATGATGATATGTTCCATGGCCATGCAGACCAGGCTCGTTAGGCTAATGGGGCGGTAGATCCCGGGGTCTGTGGTGGCTCCCCCCTTGTGGAGTGGGATAACTGTCACTGTGCTCCATTCAGCAGGCACAAAGCCTGAGGTGAGGCTATGATTGAACATGGTACTTAGGTGGGGTGCCAGTTTGTTCTGTAGTTCATGTAGAACGCAGCCTGGGATGTTGTCTGGTCCCATGGATGCTGTGTTCTTGGCTTTGGAGAATGTGTTTTTTTTACCTGTGCAGCCATGATTACAGGAACTTTGCATTCTTCCGGTATAGAGATGTGCTGTTTAGGGGGTGAGAGGGAGGTGAAGTTAGCACTGAACCTATCTGCCAGGATGTTGGCAATATCAGTTGGGTCTGTATATTTAGTGCCATTGTGCTGTAACTCAGAGCAGATCTGAGTGTTGCTATTGAGATTCTTGACATAGCTATAGAATGCTTTGTGGTTGTCTTTAGAATCAGTGGCAATTTTGTTTTCGTAACTAGCTTTGGAGGATTTTATCAGGGATCACAGCTTCTTACTGAGGCTGACCAGGGAGCTCCTCCATTCATGGGATTTTACTCTCTTTTGCAACAGTTTCTTCCTTCTGTTGTACAGTTTGTTTATGGCAGGGGACCACCAGATTGGCTTCCTTTTTTTGGAGGATAGCGTCTTGGTTCTGTTTGGGATAGCACGATCCATGCACTCATGTAAGTGCTTATAAAGTGCAATTGTGTAAGATTCAGTAGTCATAACTGTATTGTACATCTGCATGGGTGTCATGAAGTTCACCACTTCTGTCTTAAGAAGTATGAAGTTGGCTTTGGAGAAATCTTTTACCATGGTTTCCTTAATGCGGGGTGGGGGCAGGATGTGGATATCTAGGGTAATTAGCTTATGGTTGGATCGGGCTAATCAGGCGTTGACTTCAGCTGTGGAACACCGGTCACTCATGTTGGTAATGACTAGATCTAGGATATTGTTGCCCCTGGTGGGGGTGTGGATAAGTTGATCCAGGGCATTGGAGTTTATGAATTCCAGAAAGTGTTGAGTGAAGGAGTTGGTACATGAGTAGTTTTCCCAGTTAATGGTGGGGAAGTTGAAATCGCCCATTATTAGGGTGTTTGGTTGAAACCTAATATTTTTCAGTACATCAAGAAAAGAGGAGTGGGAGTCCTGGGGCATGGTGGGTGATCTGTAGCAAGCTACAGTTTGAATTGCAGTTTTGCCCAGAGTTAGTTGCACTTGGATAACCTTGGCTGCATTATGCTGAGCAACTAGCCTGGAGGTGTGGATATACTTAATGAATATGGACACACCTCCACCTTTGGTGTTCCGGTCCAGGTTACATGACCGAAAAGTGTGGTATGAGTTATAGCCTGGTAGTGCAGGGGTGCTCTCTGGAGCCTTGAGCCAGGTCTCAGTCACTGCACAGATATCAGTGTTCTCCATTTTTAGGAGTGCCTCGAGTGAGTGCATTTTGAGATTTAGACTTCTTGCATTGAATAGCATCACCCTCGGTTTTTGCTTGCCTGTTCCTGTTACGGTGGTGAATTTGTCATTTGAACCTTGCCTAAAAAAGGCACTATAGGGGTGGCAAGAACCTTAGCCTGTATCCAGAATCCTAGGGGTGACATGTGCAGGCTATCTCTAGCAAAGCATCGTGGTCTGTCAACCATGTCATCCCAAGCAGATAGATACTGGATCCCTTTAGAAAGGCACCAGAAGCTTAGCCAATTGTTGAAGTCAATCATTTTGTCCTTGTACTGCGGCATCATTCTGGGTGATGGCAGAATGTTACTCAGGGCTAGGGTCATACCTGCCTGGGCTGCAAGATTGGAGAGCTCTTCCATGTCTCTTTTCATGTAGTCCAGGGAGGTACGTCTCAGGTCATTCACACCAACATGGACAATGACAGAGTCATATTTGTACTTGTTGTGGAGTGACCTGAGTGCATGAGTTATGTGGCGGATCTTGGCACCCAACAGGCAGCTGATAGTAACCTTCTCCTTGTTTAGCCTGGTGAGTGGGACAGTGTGTTGGGTACGTTGTTTTGCCTTATTGGCTGTGGTTGAGTGGCACACTGAGTCTGCGGGCTATGTGTCATTTGGATTGTGTTGAGGGGTAGAGGTTGCTTGCATTTCTGCTTTGGAGGTCTCTGTTGCTTGAGCAGATTATTATTGCGAGCCTCCATGAATGTTTTTGTGTTTCTATGTGTGGATTTTGGTGGTGTAGATTTAGTGAGACTATGTTATGAGTGTGGTGTGGTGCAAGTGTTTACCTTCTCCTCTTGACTGTCAAGTTCAGTCTTGATTGGAGAGAAATTTACCTCCAGTTTGGCGAGATAAGTGCACCTCTCGCAGGTTGTAGTGTTGGGTGGTAGGAGGAGAGGATTGTCTGTGTACATGAGGCAATTTCTACATTGCTCCAAGATGCCCAGATTCATCAGATAGACAGGAGAGAACACTGGGAGCTGACCCTTGGACATGCTGGAATAAAAAAACTATTTTCCTCTAGATAAGTGAGGAAAGTGAGTACAAGAGCTATTTTTCTCTAAGCAAGTGAGGAAAGTAAGTACCAAAACTGTTTTCCTCTAGATAATGAGGAAGGTTGAGTGCTGTAGTAATTAGTAGGTTATTTAGTGCTTACAAGTTCTGAACAAGTGCTGATCACGAATAAGCAAGTTCAAGTGCTAAAACTAAGAATCTGTATCTGGACTAAACTAGTTACAGGAAAGGGGGGAAACAAGTGCAAATGCAGGCTTTTATATCAGAAAGTTGAGAGAGATGGAAAAACTGCCCAAACGGCCAATAACTACAATTTCTGGGCCAGAACCACTCCTTATGTGGTAGATAGGCTACCTAGTGCTTACCACTCCCACTGATAAGCTAGAAGGCTTCCCTCCAACACAGAAAGCTTGGGGGGGGGGCTCAGAAAAGCTTACATGCAGTCCTGGATACAGTAAATCTGAATCTGGACTACACTAGTTGCAGGAAAGGTATATATATATATATATATATATATATATATATATATATATATATATATATATATATATATATATATATATATATATATATATATATACATACAGAAAAGTAGCTAAAACAGCAGTAAAAACAATTCAAATGCAGTGCAAGCTAGCACACTTACGTATGGAGCAGTGTTAGACCAAACTGTTTAAAAAATGCAATTAAATTAAAAATGACTAAAAACAAGTGCAGAAGGAGTCTATTAGGTAGAATGAGGTAAAGAGATGGGACTGGGGGGAGTGTCCCAGATCAAATCTACAGTCTAGGGGCGGGCAACTGCAAAAGCCTCCAAATTTACCAACACCTTCTGCAGAAATCTGAAAAACTATACAGTGAAGCAAAAATAGTGCACAACTCTGAAGTCAGCCAGCAATGATATAAAATTAGTCAAACAACAATTATCAGTACACAACTCTGAAGTGCCAGAACAATATACTCAGCTCTGTATATTTCCAGATAGTTTGAAGAGCACTCTGTCAGGACACAGGAAGGCTCCAGCAATGATATGCAGACTTTTACCTAGAGGGTCTAATTTTATGCAAGTAATCCTTGAGATAGTCAGATAACACACAGGATGTAAAACCAGTTATACCAACTTAAGACACAGAGAAGTAGGGGGAGGGGGGGAACACCTTCAGCAGAGATCTGAAAAACTATACAGTGAAGCCAAAATAACAGTGTACAACTCTGAAGTCAGCCAGCAATGATATAAAATTAGTCAAACAACAATTACCAGTACACAACTCTGAAGTGCCAGAAAAATATACTCAGCTCTGTATATCTCCAGATAGTTTGAAGAGCACTCTATCAGGACACAGGAAGGCTCCAGCAATGATATCATAAGAAGTACATGAACAGACAATATTTTACAGAAAGTGCATGGTAAAATAACATATGAACATTTTGAGAAATTTACAGACCTGTATAAAATATAAGTTTTTTTTTTGAGATAGACGTATAGGGTATGCAGTGAAGGTTAACAGTGATGAAAAGCTTGATTAAGCAGAGAGAGCTGTGAAGAGTAAATCAAGGGAGGGAATAGACATGGAAATAGAGAATAGTGTGCCAGGAGTACAATACTTAAAAAGATAATTTGGTATAGTTAGGGTGGGTAAGGGGGAAAAGCTGCAGGCATTCATGTGCATTTCCCAAGAAGAAGGCAGTTAGGCCTCAACAGACCTCCCCATCACTGGGTACAGCCTCTGTCAAAGTCTAGGTCCCACAACACTGTTAGGTCAATAATCAAAAGGTTCTCATGCATCTAGTAGATCCCAGCATCAGAACAACTCATCATCACCCTCACATTTTTGTATTTGCTCATGTCTCTGCAACCATGACCAACTCTATCTTTGGGGGACATTGTGTATGACACCTTCCAAATGTAAGTGAAATGTTCACCATCAGTAACATTCATCAGGAAGGCACTTTGAGAACAAGGGTACACAACACTACATGTGGTTCACAGGAGACATGCCGTGGTGCTTCTTTAACACCTTTATTGAATTATCACTTGTGACATAAGCAAGCTTATATAAAAGTAATCAAACCATATTAACAAGATCACGTTTACAAACATTATAGGATATATAACACTATATGTGATGTATAATCTAAGCAGCATTACATAACTTATTCAGTTCCTGCCTTCTGTTAAACCTCATGCCTTCTCCAAAACATTTTTCTGCATGTATTCCCAAAATTTACATTTTTTTCTATGTAATTTACTCCTACCCTTTCTAAAGGTCCCAGTTCCCGTTCTTTTATCTTTGTTACAATATCCAATACTTCAAGTATAGCTGGTTTACATTTTGATTTCCATTTACTTATGAGATGAACCAAGTAAAAGGCTTTTCTGACCACTGCCGCCACATGATGGTCAAATGTGAGATTGTTGTCAACCTGAGTACCCAGGTCTCTCACCAAAGGTTGTGTGCTTAAGGGGTTGCCATTGATGTGGTAATAAGTAGGGGCCGTGCTTTTGCCGAATTTTATGATAATACATTTTTTTGCATTTAACTTAAGGCCATGACTTTGACACCAGACATTTGTAGTGGTGAGACCCTCTTGCAGTATGTTAACATCAATTGGGGAGTCAATGACAGCATCTGACTTACAGTCATCCGCAAACTTGGTCAGCCACAGGCCCTTTGTCTTTGCCTGGACCTCTGAGAAGTATATGCCAAACAGTAGGTGTCCCGGGACAGATCCCTGGGGAACACCACTAGTGACAGGTCTGCTGTCAGAGGTGACAATGTCTATTTTGGCCATGTGGGTCCTATCTGTCAGCCAGTTGGCCACCCATCTGAATAGATAGGGATTAACATCAAGTTGTGTTAGCTTTTCAATGATGCTCGAGTGAGGAATTGTGTCAAAGGCCTTGGCCAGGTCAAGGTAAGCTGTATATACTGACTTTCCCTCATTCAAGGCCTTGGTGACAGTCTGAAAGACGTCAGCTAGGTTCACTAGGCAAGATCTGCCCCTGAAGAATCTGAATTCAATGGGTTCGAGTGCTTGGAGATTGCCTATGAGATCCATAATAAGATGTTCTTTGACTTTACAGATCAGATTTGTTATGCTGATAGGGCGATAGTTACCCAGGTCAGTAGTGGCACCGCCTTTGTGCAAAAGGATGGCAATGGCAGTTCTCCACTCTGCTGGAATGAAGCCTGTCATTAGGCTGTGGTTGAATAGGGTGCTCAATGGTGAAGCTAGTTCTTGCTGGAGATGGTGCAGAATACAGCCTGGGATACTATTAGGTCCCATGGAGGCTGTGTTCTTTGCCTTGGATAGGGCCTTTAACACTTGATCTACAGAGATGCGAGGTGTGGGATAAGTATCAGGGATGTCTATTGGACTTTTGGGGTGCAATAAGGGGGTGAAGTTTGCACTGAACCTATCAGCCAGCAGGTTGGCTAAATCTGCAGGATCAGTGTAAGTGGTACCATTAAGTACTAGTTCAGAACAAACTTGGGCTTTGCCATGGAGGTTCCTAACGTAGCTAAAGAAGGACTTGTGGTTTTTCTTTGTTTTGGAGACTAGTTTCAAATCATAATTGACTTTAGGGGTTTTCACTAGTGATCTAATTTGCTTGTTGAGGCAGAGGAGGGAGTTTTTCCAATTTGGAATTTGTTCCTTTTTACCCTTGGACAACAGTTTCTTCCTTTTGTTGTAAAGCCTGCATTTACCTGAGGAGCCGACTTTAGTTCTGTTGGGTATAGCTGAGTCCATGCAGTTGTACAGGTGCTTGTATACTGCACTGGCATACTGTTCAGCATAGCTGTCTGCATCATCTGAGGGGGGCAGTGGTGTAAAGTTGCTGATACCCTCCCTTAGGAGGTTGTAGTCAGATTTTGAGAAGTTTTTTAGCCTGGTTACAGCTGGGGTGGGGTTGTGTGGGATAAAAACTGTGAATGAGAATGACCAGTAATCTGATCTCACCAGGGAAGAACATACTGTGGGGGTGGTGCAGCGGTCACCCATGTTGGTGAGAACCAAGTCCAGTATGTTATCTCCCCTCATGGGGAGAAGACCAGCTGATCTAGTGCATTAGAACTGATGAAGTCTAGGAATTGTTGGGTGAGTAAATTAGTGTGGGAATAGTTCACCCAGTCTATGGCGGGGTAGTTAAAGTCACCAAGGATCAGGGTGTTAAGGGGTACCTTGATGGAGTCAAGTAGGTCCAGGTAGGAGGTGTGGGTGTTCTGAGACATGGAGTAGAGTCTATAGCTGGCAATAACTTGGATGGGTGTTTTGCCAACTGTCAGTTGCACCTGGATTAATTCCAGTGCATCATGTTGGTAAACCTGTCTGGAGGTGTGCCTGTCCTTAATGAAGATAGAGACTCCACCACTCTTAGTCTTTCCGACCTCATTTTGCGGTCAGAAAGTGTGGAATGTGATATAGCCTGGTAAAGCAGGGGTGTTGTTTACATCCCTGAACCAGGTTTCTGTGACTGCACAGGCATCGGCAACTTCCAGTGTGAGGAGAGCCTCTAGTGAGTGCATTTTCAGATTAAAGCTCCTAGCATTGAGAAGCATGACCTTCACTTTGCTTTTTGACAGATCTTTTATATCACATTCCTGTCCCAAACTGCTGCTTTCTTGGCGCTGCAGATTTCCTGCTTTAAAGGTTGCATTTGCACATTTATCAAGACCAAATGTCATTCTTATATCATCTGAAAAGGTTTTGACCACTTGCAGTTGTGCAGTCAGCTCCTCATCTGATGAGCTATACAGTTAAGTCATCCACAAAAACAAGATGAGAAATCTTTACACTGTTGTTTTATGGGAGCCAAATTGTAGCCATAACCTAATCTGTTAAGTAGATGGCTTAATGGGTTAAGGGCAAGACAAAGGAGCAGCGGTGACAAAGAATCACCCTGGAATATTCCCCTTTGAATTTTTATCCCTGGAATAATAATTTGTCCTTTATCATGGCTTAACTGCAGAGTGGTTTGCCACTGTTTCTTGGTTGCTATAATGTAATCAGTCAGTGTAGGGTGTATCTTATACATTATTAAGTACTCTTATCCATGAATGTGGGATACTGTCAAATGCTTTTTTGTAGTCTATACATGCCATACTTAGATTATTCCCTTTTTTACAGTTTTATAAACTGTCAGCAACATTACCAATGTATAGTTTATACATCATTGTAAGACAAGTTATTGGTCCATAGTTTTTAGAATAGCTTGCTGTTTTGCTCATAAGTAAGAGTATTGTTTTTCCTGTTGTTAACCAGGTTGGCATCTGTTCAGGGTGTGCATATAAATAGCTCTTACTCATGGCTAAATCTTCATGTAGAGATGTTAATACTTTTAGCCAGAAATTAGGACCTGCATCTAGGCCTAAGGTTTTCCAATTAGGAGCTTTTCTTAACTTTATTTTGATCACTTTTAATGAAACCTCAATTTCATACCCCTGTACATTTGAACTTATTTTTTTTTACTTCTTCTATCCATTTAGCATCTTTGTTCTGTTCCACAGGATCTTCATAGATATTTCTCCAAAATGTATCTGTTTCTTATTTTTTTTGGTGATGTTTCAATTCATTTTGCCTTGTTTTGGAATTCTCTGTAAAATGTTTTTAGTTCATCAACAAATAACTGATTTTGTACTTTTCCTTTATATTTATCTACATATCTTCTAAGTTTTTTCTGACTGTGCATATATTTTTAGTTTATTTGTGATAGTGCATGATAGATCTGATCTGTTCTGATACTGTGCATTGCTTTTATCATGTCTATCTTTCTGAGTAGTTTTGTTGATCTGTTCCCTCTTCTATACCCTTCTAACAGTGACAGTGTGATGAGACTCCACTGGACCAGTAATCAAGGAGCCTCAATCCACACCACTGGCAATGGTGAGGAACAATCACTGAGAGGATGACAAGTACACACAATATTTCCAGATGCAGCTTTCTGCATCAAATGCAATTTCCCTTAAAAGCACACAGAGACCACAGTCAGTATGGGGCTGGTTCCTTTACCTTTCACCAGATCCTCAGTAGGACTCCCCACTGCCACAGCTATAGGGTTGTGTCCTTAGCCATGGTTCCAAACCAAGTCCTCCAACACTCTCTCTGTCCAACCAGTGCGTCATGTCGATGTCCAAATAGCTGAGACACACACACACACACACACACACACACACACACACACACACACACACACACACACACACACACACACAGACACTCTGAGATTTTTGATTTGCGCGCACACACACACACACACACACACACACACACACACACACACACACACACACACACACACACACACACACACATTTGGTGAAGGCTGGCACAGGTTTACTAGCTTTGCCCCCTTTTGCTCAGACTGTAAGGTAGTTTTCACTGCCATTAGAACCCTTATGCCAGCTACCTTAAGGCCCTTAACAATGTGTGTTCCATTTTACTGTGTAATATTAATATTAATATTAATACAAGTGATAGTTTGACCAAGAGCAAGGCTATTAGGAGTGGCCCACACAGTGTCACCAAATAAATATGCGCATACTCTCAAAGCTTAAATATCTCTACACAGCCACAATGAAAGGTTTAAATATATTTAATAATAATGATAAATAATAAAAGAACAAGACAATACTGAATATATATTTGCAGTGACATCAGAGTTCAAAACCACAGGAAATATTTAAAATAACATTGCAGTACAGGCTCACACAAATAAAGAAAAACATTTAAATTAAGCTTTACTATATTCCTGACTGCATCTAAGAGAATTATAATATTCCTAAAAACTTACTTTATTAGAACAAGGCAGATGTGGTGAGTGAATCTTGTTGTCAGTTTCAAGACAGAATGCAGAATGCTCTGTCTCACTAAGAGACTTCTGAAATTAAGATCTAAAATATTACTGCTGGGATAACTTGCAGAATGACATACTTTTGGGTTATCTGACATCTATTTCCCAGGACAAAACCCTTACTGCTAGAAGCTAGCAGCATTTAGCACCTACCTGTAAAATATACAGACAAGGGCTTTTCCTCAGATCTTTGGCAGATGCTGGAAGTCATAAACAATTGCATTCTTTCATGCTTCAAAAGTAGCAATTAGTTCACTCCAGGGAAAGTACAGAAGCTTTCTAGTACAGACCTGGTCTCTAGCTGCATTGAAAACTTGAGAGATAG
The DNA here is from genome assembly GCF_019279795.1 of Protopterus annectens. NCBI lineage: Eukaryota > Metazoa > Chordata > Ceratodontiformes > Protopteridae > Protopterus > Protopterus annectens. The sequence goes on from NC_056748.1 coordinate 328,524,308, forward strand.
CCTCGTTATTGTGTCCTATAAAGTAATTTAATTTCAGCTATTTTTCTAAAGTTTTCTGGACTGAGGTTAACCCTCCAGTTTCCTCTTTTAAAACAGATACATTTAAACAGTTACAATAGTGCATGTACATTTCTGTTCTCTCCCAGTAGGGCACATTGTGGATACATTTTAAGCACAAGCATTTTGCAAAATACATTTTCAACACAAACATCTGTACAGAACAGTTTGATATACACATGACATACAGTTCTAATAAATTTGTAACACATCTAATCACAATTATTTACAAATTTCCAGCTAGCTGTGCTGGCAGTATCTCCTTTCATCACAGACACTTCTTGTAGTAATTGCTTTGTAGTTTTCTGTATTCAGTACTTCCATGATAGCATTTAATTTCTCTCTTTCCTTTCCCTTATTGCCCTGTGTTTTTGTGGTAAGAATTTGTCTGTTAATTTAGCTGCACAGGAATATATCCTATTTACTTCTGTTATATCATATGAATCTCTATGAAAAGTCTTCATTACTATGTTCACTTGTTTTATCAAATGTCTAACTTTTTGGGTTTTATTGAAATTATGTTGTCTATTTCTTTCATTGATCTTAATATGCCTATCAATCTGTAATAAATCAAGCAACTCTTCTCTTAGATCATTTTCTTCTAAACTGAGGGCACATCCTTTGTTCTCCATTTCCTGTGGGCATTCTATGGAAAGTTCCAGAGCATCTTCCTGTGCCACATTCTCTTCAGTTTCATCCTGTGTCATCCGTTGCTATTTCATATGGGAACTCACTGGCTTATCACTCCACAACATTGATTGCATCAGAGTTGCTACAGTTTTCTTTTCTTTCCCATGTTGTCCAACTCCAAATTAACTTTTGTACTGGTTTCCTTTGGAAGGCTGCAAAGTATCTTCATATGGCAACTGATCACGTTTCCAGCTCCACCGATTTTTCCTTTATTTGAGGATCCATTACTCTATCTTGCTGTGATGTTATTGTATTGTAAAATTATCCAGAAGCCTTTGTCTGTATTTCTCTTCAAATATCTTTGGTGCTGCTCTTTTTGTATTGATTAGTTTTGCTTTCTCCTTTGCATAAATATTGCACCATGTCTATATTTCTTCCATAGATGTCTCCTGCTCCCGCCTTAATTTGTGGACTCATTGCTCCATCATGTTGTGATATAATCTGCAGTAGACTTTCTACACCAAATCCTTTGCTTCACATGTATTCCATAACTTAAACTTCTATTTTTTTAACTTCTACTTTCTGTTCTGCATTCCCTCTTTGTGATCTTATTTTTTGTATTGTCAAATTTTGCATATCTGGATGCTTTTGCCCATTTTTCTCTTCGAATATCTTTGGGGCTGCATTTTTGTATTGATTAAGTTAGCTTTCTCCTTTGCATAAATATTGCACCATATCAGATATCTCTTCCTCATGTCCACATTTTTTTTATATCTTTTAAAAATCTCTAGATTTTGTTCCTTATATTTTCACACTTCCCCAGTTGTATATTTTTCCAAAAGGCCCATGGTTTCTTGGTCTACATGATTTTTTTCATAAATCTGTTGTATTAATGAACACAAATTTTTATTTGAAGCAAATGTTTTTATTTCTTCTAGTTTCTCTCTTAATCTTTTTGTATATCTTCTGTCTGGAAATGTTGGGCTTCTTGCATAATCGTAACAGTACATAATTTCTTTCTTATCCTCAATAGTCCATTCTGTCATCTTTATGGTTCTTTTTTGGCCTATCATTTTTTTGCGATTTTTGTGGACTACTACTTCCTTTTGCAGTGGGGGGGGTCCATCCTCCCCCCTGAGCCTGGCTTAGTCCCATTGTAGGAATGTCTACATGTGTTGAGGATTCTACACTGCCATTTTTTTCCAGTACTGGCACCAGTGTGCCTACCAGGATTGGGCACTTTTGTATCCTGGATCTTGTGCACCCAGCTATTTTTTTTTTTATTTGTTAACCTACAAAGTACAGTGTATATATCACTGTCTTCTTTTAGAGATTGTGGAAAACAGGGTCCCCCTCATCAAGGATCTCTCCAAGAGTTGAGGATGAATTTAATTCCAGCAATGCTACTCTCCTTTGCTTGCTGATTTTTTGCATGATGGTTAAGGTCATGACCTCATGATATATGTTTTTTGATCAACAGTACTAATATCAGGTGCTGAATGATCAAAGACAAATGAGTGAAACAACTTTCACCAAACCTTGAAGCTAATCATTTTTTGCAGGGTGCAAGCGTCCCTGCTCAACCATGTGGGGAGACATTTCCCAGACTTAAATTTACCTACTCCAAGATCTTACAACAATGGAGAAAAATAAAACCTCTCTGTCAGTTAAAGCTGTTTATCTCATTTGTCTTAGATTGTTAAGTGCTTGATAATGGTGCACTTGATCAAATGACAGGAGCCCAACAAAATCTAAGATTAAAAACATCATAATGCTTTTCACTTACCAACTACATAACCATAAGGATGCACACCATGCAAAAAGAGGCAGTATAGCCAAATGTGAAAATTGTGGTCATTGCCAGGGTGGTAGGCTGATATGTTCATGATGCACCTCAGTGTATCACACACTGTCTGGCATTTGACAGTATGGTAGCTCTTCCTATTACAGTGCCTCTTCCCCTGTGGCCCAGATTGCACTGTTATAGTAACATGGTGCAATCTATTGCACCAAGTCCCTCATGAAAGCATTCCATTCCATAGGAAGTATACATAGTACTGGCCTCAGATAACACTGGGAAATAAATATGTTCACCCAAATGTGCCAAGAGTATATCTGCTGCAGTATCTTTGAGACAGAAGCCTGTGAGTTACCAATATGTCCTTATTCTGTTTCTGAAAGGTACCCATGGCAGATAAAGTGAGGGTTATACATACCTTAATATCCAAAGATATATACAGGCAGATAAATGGATTCCTTAAGTCCCAGCTTGTGGGTAATACAAGGTCTTATTATATTCCTGTACACTGTTAAAGCCTGTCTAGTAACTCCTGTTCATGAAAATTCAGGTGGATTATTCTTTTCCTGTTCTTGGCCTATACCTTCTTCTCCTTGGTCAATGACAGAGACAAGCAAAGTGGGAAATAATCAGACATGCAGCTAAACCAAGCATCTTATTGGATTGCAAAGTGAGTAGGAAAGGCCAGGGCATGCTTTTTATAGCTCATCTGTGCCCATCACATACATGCTTAAAAAATCATTGTGAATTTTAAAAGGAGGGTAGAGAGACACATTGACTTAAGAAAATTTCAGATTTTTCACTTACTTTTCATTTGCATCTCATTATTCCATCATTTGCTTAAAGCAGTTTGAACTGTCTTTAAACAGTCCCTTTTTGTTGCAGCTTGTTTCTGTGAATCATACCTTGCTTGGTCTTTTGGACAGCCCACACACATTCACTGCATTTAAGCATTATGACTCTGGATACCACCCAAAAAATGAGACATAGACAGAAAAACTCTGAAAGCAACACAGTGTTTCCTATTCAATATACTATTATAACCTCTATTTTCTTCTGAAATTTGAGACATGTATCTTATTAAAGAAAGACAAATAAGTTTGTCTTAAAGAAAGGCAAAAGCAATATTCAAAAAGCTCTAAACTGTACTAGAAAAATCTTGAAGATATTTCATGTTCAGGTAACAGTAGCACACTTTTTTCACTCATTCAAATATTAACTGGTGATGAGCAAAAAAGACCACTTACTGGTCACCATAAAAATTAAGCCTCACCTCTCAGTGCTACCCATAACCCTTTTCTTAACCTTACAAAGTACCTGTTATCATTGCAAATTGTATATAAGAGATCTGTGGACACAGGTTAACATCAACCTCTCCTTCGACCACCACATTGCCACTGTGGTCAGAAAGTCCTATGTGGCATATCTCATTACCAAGGGTTTTGCATCCAGGAAGAAAGAGGTCATCATCTCTCTTTAGTCTTTCCTCTTTAGGCCAATCATCGAGTATAATGCCCAATTTGGCATGTACCTCACTAGACACATGCAACAGCTGGAAAGGCCACTAACGTACATCACAAAGAGGATCCTAGGCCTTAAACACATGTCCTCCAAGGACAGATTAAAAAAAACCTCCATTTATTCTCTGTCTCATATTGTCTATTAAGAGGCTATCTCTTTTTGAATTCTGACCCAGCTCTGTTAGAAATGCTACAGCTAAAGAAATCCCAATCCCTCCCCACCACACGGTCCAGAGACCTCACCCTCATTACCACAATCAATAGAACATGCTGGAGGGACAGGTTCATAACCCAGAGACTGCCCATGCTCTGGAATAGACTTCCCATACATGTCAAGCAGAGTACCTCACTGGCCCTCTTCAAGACAAATCTTGATGAGTGGATGGGAAATAGAAAGTTCACCTCATGAATCACTCCAGTGGCTCTACTTGATAGAGGCACTGGGAACTAACGTTGGGCAGCATGATGACAGGGCACTTCTATGGGTTAGGCTTGTAAAGGCTCCAAGGCTATTAGCTAGTACACACCTATGAACCTATAAACTGCTCACAATGATTCCTTCCTTTAACAATTCTGACAGCTGTCTTCACCCAGAATTCCTTGTTATTTCATAGCTGACCATTGGGTAACTGCCACTCATCAAAACAAACAACTCTACAGATGACATCTGTACCATAGACAAACCGCCTTAGGCAAAAACACGCAAAAATTACTTACATCCATTTTAGTAGACTTCTTGCTAATGTCCATCATGCTTTTGTCTCTTCATTCCATTCTATTATCCTTATTCGTAACAGATGGTCATTCACAATTAAATTAGAAAACAATTTTTCTTCAGTTCGAAGTGCTTTATTCTGATTTCACTCATATAAACTTCACACAAATCTCAAATAAAGCTAATAGTGTGTTCTTTGGGACCCCTTAAACTCTCATAAACTCCACTTCTGTGTTATTACCAATTTTCATAATCTTCAGCATTTCACATGATAAAACAATTGTGTACTTACTATTGCGGACATCATCCTTCTGATAACTGGAGGAGCCACCTATTTGCTTGCAGGTGCTCTTCATGCTATTCTCTAAAATGACTTTTGTCCAATTTTAGCTTCTAAACTTAACATATTTGCAACTTATACAGTACTAAAAAATCACTTCACTGGGACCACAAATCATATTCATCTATTATTTATAATTAATAACAGTGTGGAGCAATCTTTTTCTAAACTCATGCCTGCTATATGGAACTCTGGATCAGTAGATATATGCAATACAGACCTTCCATTACCTGCTTTCAAAAACATCTCCCTGTCCCTGATTACCTAAAAACATCTACTATATGCATTTGCCTTCTTCATAATTCACCTTGATCTTTCTTTTGAACCTTTACCTCTGCTACAGTTTCTAAAACCCTTATTTGAGCTATTGTTATCACTCATGCCTCAACCTCATTGTTAGTCATATACCAGTTAGTACTGACATCTGCTTAACCATTATTGCTCATACCAATTGCAGTGCACATTCTCTGTGTGTTTCAACTTTGTTAATTTCTGTTGTGATTATATAACTTTTCACAAGTATAAATGCTTTCAGGTCCATCTGTGTATGTCTGCAGAAGTGCAAATGCTTGTAATTTATTTTAAGAATTTCTTTTGCCACATTGTGGATTAGATTGTGGCTGAAAACTGTTTTGTTTGACCAGAAGTTCTACCCAGAAAAAGAAAGAAAGAATTAAAAAAGAAAGGTCACTTGAATAAAGATTGTAGGTAAAAGGAAAAAGGACACTGAAATGTAGACCATATAAACATTACCATGACATTAAAGTAATAAAAGGAAAATAATGCCATTTTTAAACACATATTAACCTGTAAAGAATTTGCAAAGTTTTTACTCTATGTACTAGACAGAATTCCTATTATATTAGGGTTTGCTCTTGGGAAACATGCCTAGAATACAGGAACCTGGTGTCATTGCTGCATAATGCTACCCAGCAACTAGGACTTAATGAACATTTATCAGTAGTCTGTGTACTGAGGCTATGATCTGCAAAATTGTAAAACTTGTTTCATTTTTTACAAGCTTTTACATGCTGCTACTTTTTGTTATGTTTTTTATTTATTCATAATTATATAATTCTATATTAGCATTTTTATATAAAGAAACATGTTAAAGATTGATATTGATCTTGTCTTGTTAAATTTTGTGTAGCATTCCTTATGATATTACTTTTATCAGCTAATATTTAAGAAATACATGTTAAGCAGCATCTAGATTCTGAAGAAGTCTATTACAAGTTTGATGAAGATGCTTAATCTTGTTTAATAAATTCTTTTTATATGGATCACTGCTGTGGTATAGTGTTTTAACAGGTGAAATGTATCTCTTTGCACTTCCTTATAGTAACTTCCATTTGCCATCTGTCCACCCAAGATTTCTGTATATGGAAGCAGTCTTACAAGATGCAACAGCGCTTTTTTTGTATACACATGGGCTGGTCTCATTTTTTGTTAAATGGGAAGCGTCCAATACAAAACATTGATAGAAGCAGTTGCACAAACAAGGTTCTCTGCTATCACAGTGATCAGCAGCGTTGGTCAACATTATGGTCCTCAGTAACACCATGGTTACATTATTACTAAGGTCCATGCTTATTTTACTAGTCTACCCCTTGTACAAATTACCTTCAGATTCTGACAGTTTCCTTTGAAGCATGCTCTGTTCACCTGGTTCCCTTTAGTTTAGTTTGGTTACAAACCAGCCAGAAGATTGGATTAAACTGGATGAACACTTCATCACCTGTGCGAGTCCATGCTTCTGATGATCCCCCAAACCATTTGAGCTAAAAAAATCTACTAAACACTACCTGAGCAGTTTCAACTTTGTCAAGCTTACAGATCTGTAGTTGTGTGAATGCAGCTTGAACTCTTCCTTATGCATGGGGTTGTTGTTACCCTTTTGCTTTTTCTTGGTATTGTGCTAGTGTTATTTGTCAGACTAAACAACTTGGTTAGTGGTTCTGCTAGCACTCCCACCAGCAGTTAAAATATCTGAGAAAAGTCATCTGCTGTGCTAGTATTCCCACTGATTCCTAGATTATGGAGAAAATAGTCAAACTGGACTTGTCCTTTCCATCCTTGTATTTATGAGCAATTTTTCATAATATTATTTTTTTCCATGGTAAGCTTAAGATTTGAGCTATTTTTCAACCTGTCTGTCTGATGCTGATACACTCACCTGTGACTGTCTTGCTGTTTGATGCTGACATCTTTCCTTCCTTCCCTGTATGAAAACAGAGGCACAGTATTCACTGACATCCATATATGTCCCACATGAATCCTTATTTTTTTTTTGCTGACTGCAAATCCATGCCTAACACTTCTTCTTCTTTTCCTCCTCATCTATTAAAGAGATGTTTTTTAGTTGTGTGAAAAATAATTACTTTCTGAAAAATTAATGATAAGGTGCTGCTTACTGTGATGGCTCCAAAGTCTTCTTATGACAGTCAGTCTTGCTAGCTGGGTTTTGCTGAAATCAAAGTCTGGTTATAGTTGCATTCACAGTTTGTTGCATACAGAAACTTGCAGAATATACACTGATGAGAGAATATACTTTGCAGCACCAAACTCAGAGCAGTAACAAATATTTTTTTATAACAAATCACACAGACTAATGTTGCAGCTTCAGGTACTGTTCTACTTTACTTCTTGAAAAACATGGATGATGTCAGAGATATAACATTTACCTCGGAACAAATGTATCCCTACCAATACCTCTAACATAACTGAATTAATACAGATCTTATATACAGTTCTAGTCACACACACACATATAGATTTCCTCTTGGTATTTTATTTTGGAGAATTGCTCATCCTGTAGAAACAATGCTGATTGTTGCAGATGATGACTTGATATTATTTTTAAGCTTCCTTGCTTAACAATGTCACATTTTTTTCTCTTTGTAAGAGGTCAACATTTTCTGACAGTATGAATATCCTGTTTTTCTCTTTGGTATTCTATTTTGATCTTTATATAAGAACATCTATTCTTGTGCAAATGCTGACTTCAAACTTTCTTACTTAACAATGTCATGTGATGCAGCTTGTTTTCCTGTTGTCTAGCCTTTAAGGAACCAGATTAGCTTTTTTCTGACAATGTAAAAATATACATCCTGTTTTTACATTTTTGCTCTTACTGACAATGGAATGCATACATAAGAGGTCAGCTTATACATTTTTGCTGATTCTGTAGCAAAACATGTCCATTAAGCAAGTTCCTTATTTTTCAAGCTACATACATTTAGTATGTATGGATGCTAATCACACTTTGCTAAACTCTATTTCTACATTTAAGCAAGCTTTATTTTATACCTTATTTATGTTCCATATTTGTAGCAGAATTACTTTCAACCTTAAGATTTTGTTGAGCATAGTCTAACAACTTCATTTCCTTTCTGCTTTTTGATTGCAGTGTGCTATCCCCTGTAAAGAGTATTTCAGGTTCTTTATGCTTCACATATTTAAGCTAATAGTAATTACACCCATTGCCATAGTTCATTGCTGTTTGGCTGCATATAAAATGGCAGTGTCACAGCAGAGACAGACAGTAGTAGAAACTGGACATTGTGTATGCATCTGGTGATGTGTGCACATCTAGTAATAACAGTGAACAGAAGTTACATGAATTAATATTCTATTGTAGGGAGTTTTGTCATTCCATATCCTAGTGATACATATCAGTGATATAGAGTCAACAGTACTGATTCCCAGGGCAGAGAATCTGATAATTGGTTCTAGTAGCCTCTTTTGTATAACAATGCACAGTATGTAGGCAATCTTGAAGAGTATGTATCGTGTTTGTCTGCTGTTAGACTGACCTGTTATTCGTTGACAGTGGAAATACTATGCCCACTACTAAATTTAATTTTGCATATCTTGATCCAATTGACAGTGCTACTGACAGAAAACCAACAGTTTCTGTTGCAGCATGTAGCAATATATGTAATCAAAGTATGTTGTGTGATGTTTAGCACTGGGGAATAGTAATAGTGCATCAAATGACATCATGAGGGACCCTGTAAATCATTTTGTGGATAGAAAAGCCATTATTGCTTTATAGGCATTTTCTGTTGTCAGCCAGTCAGTGCAGAGGAATAAAGCTCTGAGCTGTTAATGAGCTGCCTCCTGTAGTCTGTAGGGTACAGGATTAACCATCCGAGAAGCCTTGAATTCACCTGAGGTACTTCACTAAACACTGAACACTGATTCCTTCTTCCTTCATTTGAGCAAGTCACTTAACCAGGCAGTGCTTTAGGTCATCCCTAAAAAGGGACACTTGTCTGATGAGCTTCTCAGGTTAACAAATGAATAAAACAAAAGTAAGTAAAAGAAGATTGCAATGTAAACTGCTATTCTTTTGCTATTTATTTAACAAAAGAGCAAACCCACCAGGCTTAAACTTCTTTTTAGAGACAACCCAGGGATACAGTTTGGTAAAGGGGCTTACTCAGAGTCACACAGTAAGCAAAATATAGACTGAGAGAATCAAATCCCAGACTTCAGAATGAAACCTGTTTATAACTTAAAGCCTTAATACTCTGCAGTATACTGCCAGACTACTGTCTGCCTCATACTCATCCAGATTCTGTCTACCCTTCTGGTGGTTTTTGGAAATAACTTTTGGAAGTGCAATTTGGTCATGGGGAAGTTCTTTTTAAATTATTAAATATCATGCTGAAGTGTACGAAACAGCTGTTTTACATACTTATTTGGTGCACAGTGCATTAATTTTAAAGTTTTTTCTGTATTATGCAATTATTGTTGCTTTGTGGTTAACCTAGAATATTAATTTCAGTTGTTTTCCCATTTTTTTACTGATATATGAGATATTTGAAAGCAAATCAATGCAAATACATGCTGATTGAAATTCATACGTTAAAGCAAATCAGTAAGAGAAACTACAGTTATAGCAATTAAGTCAGTGTTGTATGTAAAAAAACAGAAAAGTAGTATTTATAACAGATAGAAAACACAATGACAAAAAATAAACAATGCTTTGCAAAGGTTAAGGTCTAAAAGCTGTTATCGTAAATTATCCATGACAGAACAAAATGATATTTTCAAACATTTCTAAAGAGTTTCTTAAATAAAGCCAACATGCATAGCTGCCAGTGGCTAGCATTCATGAAGATGATCTGCACAGTGGAGTATGACATGCAGTGGTGTTACACTGGTGGCTAGCATTCATAAAGATGATCTGCACAGTGGAGGAAGGCATATGACATGCAGTGGTGCTACACTGGTGGCTAGCATTCATGAAGATGATCTGCACAGTGGAGGAAGGCATATGACATGCAGTGGTGCTACACTGGTGGCTAGCATTCATGAAGATGATCTGCACAGTGGAGGAAGGCATATGACATGCAGTGGTGCTACACTGGTGGCTAGCATTCATGAAGATGATCTGCACAGTGGAGGAAGGTGTATGACATGCAGTGGTGCTACACTGCAGTGTAAAGCAAACATGAATATTCACATCATGGTAAACTGCACATCTGCATAGCTAGCTGTGCCCTGATGTTGAAATCAGAGCAATCATAAAAGCTGTGAGCCAGTCACACTGGAAAAGAGTAAACAGTAAGCTGCAAGCAAGGGAGCAACTAAGCATCAAGTTACTGTGTTATAAGCCTTACTGCTCAGTTTCTACTCATCTTACACCTGGTAATAATATGCTGTAAAATATGCTGCCACACAGAAATAATTGTTTCACATTCACTTCTCTTTGTTGCTGGTCATCATATCATCTACTTTACAATAACAGCCCACTTGTTGCTTCTGGTCTGTTGTTTACTTCTTCTGTTAATGAAGACTTTCTTTTGCTCTTCAATATATTTATCCTACTGGATATTCTGCATGGCACCACTATAACCAGTATTTTGACAGCAAAGGTTGTACCTCCTGTTTGCCTATTATACTTTGATTATTTCCACAACGTACCTCTGACTTAATCTGCATGTTTTATAGGTAGTTGTATGTTTCTCTGTTAAAATGTATTGATGCTGTATATCCATGTGGTGACAGTATCTTGGAGAAGTATAATTAAAACCATTTCTGAGTTTTTCTAAAGCAAGTCTATGCACAGTGTAAAAAAATCTTCTCTTTAATTAAAGACAGGAAACTGGAAGAAGAATGGACTGGTTCAAAATGAATTTTTAAACCTCCTTAAGTAGGCATGCAAAATTTGGCCTCTGGAGAATTATTTGTTTGTGGAGGACATGGAAATGCTTATACATAAACATTTGTGACCTGAAAAAAGTTTCTTGAGTGAAATAAATACTCCCCAAAAGAGGGGCATCCAGGAAATACACTTAGTCTGTCCTGTTTTTTTTTTTTTTTTCAGAAGGAGATAGCAAGCCCTTCAAGAATAAAGTTCCAGTATTTTGAAGGATTCTTCACAGAATGTCAAATATGAAACACCCCTTTCAGGATCCTACCCAAGCGATATTGTCCTAACAGATTATTGTGAGCCCCATGAAGAAAAGAAAACTGCAGAACAATGAACCTTAACCAATGATCTGTAATGTCAGTCACAGAGATGACAAAATGTAGCCAAAACATTCCTAAACAGAAATACTGAAGAATTCTAGTGTTTTTACATTGCTCAGATGAACCGCCTCTTCTTCATGAGTCCATACGTGGCTCTTGAAGGAGAATTTTCCAGAAGACCACCAGTTTATTAAATACTTCCTCTGGGACATCAGAAATGGAGATGGACCCACCCAGTAAATCTAATGTTTAGCCTGAGAATGTTTGGATGGAGAAGAAATTATCTGTGCTAACCAATCACAGAAAGAATGCAGTGCCTGTAAAAAGAACAAGAAATAGAAAGACATGGTGGGCATGCCCCGAAGGATGTTTTTAGAATCAAGAATGAGGTGTCTTCTTTGTCTTGATACAAGTGTCTGTCTTCAGGAAGTAGAAAAAGAAGGCTGTACTGAAAATGTTTTACCTATATGAGGCAGAAATCTGTTTGCTTAGATCACTGTTTTAACTGTAGGGAAGAGAAGGGAGCTTTTTTCTGGTTGCTTGTTCTCAAGAACAGCAGGTCTATATTTTGGGTTCTCTAAAGAATTAAAATTCTGACTAGCAAGGACATGGTTGGTACTTTCTTTCATTGAAAGGATGAAGTCCTACTGAAGGAGTCTATTAGAGAATTAATGATTGCCAGCCAATACATGTTATACAGGATGACATCTAAATCTAAAATTCAAGTGTCTCCCTGTTTGCTTTCCCACAGATAGGTAAAACCATATTTCTTCATGTCTGCTCAAATATTAGATCATTGTCATATTATCTGACCATATGAACAGTTTGCTTGACCAATGCAGAAAAAAATGATCATATACTGAGTGTAAAACATCAGGATACAAAAAGAAAAAAAGAAATGAAATAATGTAATGGGCAGAGTGATGACTTGGTGTACATCATACGCCAGAAGTGATGGAGTTAGTGCTAAGATGTGCAAGTGATGTATAAGCATGAATGCATACTACTTCTGGTAGTTTGTTTATCAAAGGGAATCTTTCTTGTAGATGGTAATGGTGGGACCAGACATCAGGAGAAGTTCTGCATGAATAGTGGCAACCATTGCGATCTGACTGTCCACTAAAATGTTATAATATGTAACTATGTCAGAGCTTCAGAGTGGAGATTGCTGCAGGTTTGAGGTAGTAACCAGAGCAGTAACTGAACATTTGCATAGATGTGAACTGCAGCTGACAGAAAGGACAGTGCTAAAGACTGAGATTGTAGAAAAAAAGGTTTAGTGATTGTTGGAGCTAAGGACAGCACTCAGAGAGGGAAGAAAATTTGTGGGTAAAAAGGGATAGTGCATCTCAACTGATTGTATGTAATGTTGCAGAGAAAAGGAACATTCCAGTAGATCTCTCAATGAATACCGTGTTTTCTTAGAACTGTTAGCTCAGAACATCAACATCTCTTCAGTAATGCATAGTTACTTTTACCACCATTAGATACTTGGTTCCCTGCTCACACTGCAGTAATATCCTTTGAGGAGACCAGAAGAACTGTAGTATGACTGCATTATAGATGGGAGATCTAAACACCTTATGCTCAGTGTTGGCATCTGAGTAAGTTCCTCATCCTATAACCACTGTATTCCACTCCCTTTGTGATGGTATATAAGTGTAAACTACAGCACTCCTTGCTACCTTAACTCTCACTCCAGTCAGGGGAATAAGTTAGTCAAGAGCGGGCAGGGTACACAGGACCAGCAGGACATGGCAGCCCTCAAGCCACTTACTCCTACTTTCACACAATGCTATTACCAACCAAAGTGTGCTAACAATCCATTAAATATAGTTCATATACATGTTTTTCTGAAGAGTATTTATGGGTGAGATATACAATGCACTAAATCAAGAGATAGATAGATAGATAGATAGATAGATAGATAGATAGATAGATAGATAGATAGATAGACAGACAGACAGACAGACAAATAGATAAAGAAAGCATTCTAATTTTGAATTATGTTCATGTACTTTAATGAAAGTTTTTTAATCCAGTGTGTCTGTTCTGCACTTACTATTCTAAGTGATTTTTTATTCTTCGTATGGCCTTGTATAATTTTTATGTGGAGCTTTTCTCCCCAGGTCTCTGCTGAAATGTTTTTTTTTTGCCCAGTCCAACTACTTTCTTGGTCAACATACAAAAATAAATACAGTGAATAAGTCAGGATTACTCTTTTCTTGTTTCTTTCATCACATCTCCCCAGGATAGTCTCTACACCCTTATCTCTGATTGTTTCACTTGCAGTGATAAAGCCCATGATTTGTTATTGAAACCTATATAGGTACTATTCCCCATAGTCCTGGCTTATGAATTTCGCATCTGTTAGCTGGCTGTTGCTGTTAAGAATATAAAGGGAGGTGGTTTCCTACCTGTAAATATCCATTCATTGTGCTGAACTGAGAGAAGTATAAATCTGACTTCCCGGTACTTGCTTGGGAGGGTAGACAACCAGAGAAACTGTATCTAACATGCTAGGTCATGTCAGTAAGGTTGTGACATTTCTTGTGATATCTCAAGTTCATTCTCTTAGCTCCAGACTGAAAAGTGCCATGAACATGAAGTGACAAATCCATGAGACTAGAGTCCATATTTTGCAGATCTTTAATCTCCAAGAGGAACAAAGAAAAAAAATGGTGCGTTCATCAACAATGTAAATGTAAAATTTTTACGAAACTTTTGATTTTTTTCCATTTTTTTCCACAATAAAAAGAAAGCTACAGTTTTTATTTATTTGATGATAAAAAGATTGGAAGGGAAAAGAGAAAT